>NC_135262.1:19742079-20344166 GCF_964204865.1 Styela clava
TATTCGAATATTTTCCCAACCCGAACTAAACTAGCACTTATAGCCACGCGGACTGCCGACAAAGGCACCTTCATGACTATTCACAGGAAGTCATCAATCAATGAGGCGGAATCCTGATGCGGGGGGGGGGGGGGGGGGGTAGCGTCAAAAACTAGTCCAATGTCCGAATTCTCTAAAAACTGAGGAATATTCATCCTTCTATCGCAATAATCTGTGGGAGTTTGCGCGGAATCAGCGTTAAGTAGAACGACCCTGGCAATTCTTCTTGGGATGCTTCGATATCATATGACAGAATATGCCAAATTTGTACAGGGAATATTTACATTCCACATCTTTGAATTGACGAGGAATTGAAATATTTTGAAAACTTATAGAATTACTCCACTTTGACCAACACTTCAGTCTCTTACTGTTGAATTTTTCATCCCAAGCATCAAGTATTGAACTTACAACAGTAAGGGCTTTTCTATTTGTGACAAAACCTGTGAACTCCTGGTGTTCAAGTATGAAGCAATCTCTCTCGCTTCTACAGTTCAGCCCCAAGCACATTTCAGAGTAAGTCTCTCGATATCTAAATCAATACTTGTGGCGAGACGATGAATGTATATCTCACGTGAAACTGATTTGGAATTCGAAACCCAATCTGTCGTCTTGAACCCGTTATTGTGTAACATTTCAATCACGTTCTTAGATGCTGATACCAATGAATCGAACTCTATTTCGAAGTAAGTAAATCAACGTAAAAGTGTATATCGATAATTGATAATGCGCTACTAGGAAATTTATGTCCGCTATCGTACGTATCTCCCGTTAAACAACAAAAATTCGCCACATAAGATGAATCAACAGCTACGAAAGCAATACGAGGCAATAATTTATACGCACATGGCTGTTTCCAAGAAAAACAGTTATTTGTACAGTTAAAAATTGCAGAATTAATATCATTTTTCAAAAATAGAATAAATGAAGCATGGCTTTTATATTGACGTTTATAGCTGTCGGTCTTTCCAGAAAATGAAAAAGCACCCCGACGCGATTATTCATTGAATCGTTGTTTCTTTGTAAGACTTTTGAATCTCATACGAGCTGCGTGTTTGTTTAGTGATTTTTCGCAATTTCCATTCAACTCCATGAAACCGAATTCATCAGGACGGTCAAATAATTTAATTTTACTGTTCGTGAGAATATATTCTCGTCTATCTTCGAAGGACTCCCTATGCGACAAATTATATGCCGTGCCTACAGATTCGCTGGACCAATTTTATCCGATTTGTTCTTGTAGCATGGTATAATGGTCACGTATTCCGCAATGCATCAAATTTGAAATTGTCTTATTGTCAATACTTGTACGCAAATTTCCGATCAAGTCCAAACAAGAGGAGATTCAATTCCTATTGGTTCACGTTGTCGACCCACTCCATGCAAAAGCTGGAAGAACGCTATGAGATTATCTGCCGCGATTAAAATCATAGCTTGATTCGCTTCAATATCGGCCAACGGAATATCCTGCAAGTGAGGCATATATTGAACTTTTATAAGCATTCTATCTGAATGTGGTCTTCGTGACTTGATTACAAACACGTTGTTTAACTCCAATATTCGTCGTAACCAGATTTCACCGACAATTTTACTACTTCTGTATCTTGTGAAACGCCTTTGTTACATAAAGTGTC
This sequence comes from Styela clava, assembly GCF_964204865.1. Lineage (NCBI taxonomy): Eukaryota > Metazoa > Chordata > Ascidiacea > Stolidobranchia > Styelidae > Styela > Styela clava. The sequence continues at coordinate 19,743,753 of NC_135262.1, forward strand.
AGTGCTAACACGGGTATGGTTTATATTTATTAGACCAAGTTTTCGTTTCGATTCATGATGTATATATAATTGAAATTTGACTAGCAGAGTCTACCACAGCGATAACTTATTCAGAAAAGCCCAATGGATCCTTCACTACAACTGGCAAAAGCTGAAACTGGACACCACGTCTGAAACATTTGAATTGGCAACGCTGTTTGTACGAGTAGAGGCATTGCGATGATTGTTAGCATTTGATCTTCTTGTAAAGATCCTCAGGCCATGGATCACTGAATGCTGCTTACCCGAACAAGCGCGACACATGTTAGGAAATCTACACCAAAAAGCAAACTGACCAAGTTCGAAACAATTGAAACATAAACTTGATTCTAGTGAAAATCTTCTTTTTTTACGTCATTGGACAAAAAAACTTGAAAAATGTAAACCATTGCTGAAGCAACTACGTTTTTGTGGAAGCTTGAACGTTTGACTTAAATTGGAGATTGGAGTTCTGCCTACTTCAGGGGTGGGCAACCTTTGGCACGCGAGCCCATTTATTCGGCATGCGAGCGAGGCCTCAGAAACGAGATCGTCTTATTTCAGATAAAAAGTTTCGAGACTGAATTATCTGATAAAACTCGGTGTTCGTTTATTCATTATTGTTTGTTAACAATCTGTTATTTATTTAGGTTCTTTTTGTCTTTTCATGGCTTCAAAGGAATATATATATCATGGCGTAGCAACTGAGCTCTCGACGAATTTTGTCGGAATTAACACAACGTTTGGCTACATTGTTACGTAATATATATTTCTGATTGATTTATGAAGTGGTGCAACTCATGTTGGTTAGAGTTACTTGCTAACTTACTCTTATAACTTGATTTCGAAAGAAATATAAGCTATTAGGAAAGGGAATACAAGAGAGAAGTGCAGAAAACGAACTATTACATGATTGGGATGCCATTCCCGAGAATTTTTTTAAAACTTGAAAACTTTGCAATGCACTATTCTACAACAGGGGTCGGTAAACTGAGGGCCAAATGCGGCCCGCGAGCTAATTTGTTGCGGCCCTCGAACAACCCGACATTTATTAAATGAAACAAAAATTGATCCCAAATTTATTATTGTATGTACGCGGATTTATGTGGTAACAAGTTCTGCTGTATGACGCTTGTTTTGAAATATGTAGCGTCAGTTGCACGTCGTTCGAGTTAATTGTGATCTTTAAAATTCAAAAATGTTTGGAAAACGCAGGATAGCTCGCGACGAGGACTGAACATTCCAATGTGCTTCGACGAAAAATTCGAGCCGAGACCCAGGACTGCGCCACAGTTGATCTATGCGACAGTGCAAAACAAGTAATGGGCACGTTCGGAAGCACATATTGCTGCGAACAGCTTTATCTAAAATGCATTACACTTGGAATAAACTTCGTACTCGCTTGTCAGGTCTTCTTTGGAAGACGTACCGTGGGGGCAAGTGGCAAAAAAACATCATCCTTCACATTAATAACAAGTAAATAAAAACGATATGTTGTTGAATAATATATATATATTAGGAAACGGCACATACACATCTCATAGTAGCAGGCTTTTAACGCAATAATAGAAGGTGTGAATGCGCCACAATTTGAAATTCAATCTAGCGCTTGTTCGAAGGCGGAAAAATTGCGGCCTGCGCGCTACAGGGAATGTGTATATTTGTCCCGCAAGTACATAAAGTTTTCCGACCACTGCTCTACATCATCTGCATATGCTTGTGAATCTTTGTTCTCAGTTATGATTGGAATTTTAATAAGTCGTCTCGTAACAGGAGTAGCCTGGACGTTGAAACCAGTAGTTCGTATATTTCTTTGAAAGTTACAAAATATAAACCCAATGTAAAATCTCTATCAGCGGTAATGCAGCAGCAGAAGTCTCACTGAGATAGAATAAGAAAAGTAATCTATTTGTCGGACTGATAATATATCCGAATAGTGAATCCGTCTGTAGGCCTACATGTTTGAAAGGTTTATTATTATGTATTTTTGCTTTGGAAGTAGCAAAGCATTGTTTTTAATTTTGGTCGGCACGCGGAAGAATTCTGTTGTTAAATTTAGCCGATTTTGGCACGCGAGCCGAAAAAGGTTGCCCACCCCTGGCCTACTTGAACCTTGTTGAGTACATTTACGTACAAAATACACACTGCATATATAGCATCCACACCACACATACAAATTGACAATTTCGTCATCTTCATAGGTTTTGTTTCCGTATTTTTAACTCCAATTGTTTTTGGAAGTTGAGCAAACCTTTTTTTTTTAATATATCCCTCCGTTATCCATTTCATCAAAACATTTCATATAATTTCCGAGGCCGGTATGTACGAAATGTTTTTTTGCCCATTTTATGGAATCTCAAGCCCTTTAATTTAAGCACTGTAAAGTTAGTCAACGTCCCTCCTTTTACTGGGGCGAATAAATGACTCACCCCCCCCCCTCGCTAGAAAATTCGAAATTTTGTTGCCACGAGGTAAATGCACGTCGCACAATGCGGATCAGGGAGTCTGCTGTGCAATTGTATATTTTATTAATGATGGAATTTCCTAATTCGCGTTTGACTCATGCCATACGTTGCAAAATGATTATCAGGTGGGAATTTGATACTTCGAATATTGTTAGGTTTATTCATATATTACCCGAATAGGTTTTGAGGATTGCTCTAATATATGCAATGTTATATTTATCATTGTCTTATTTTGTATCCTAGCATACTCGTGGCTGTTCTTTGAGTCCTTGTCAAAAATAGTCAATTTATTATTAACACCAATACGGAAGTACTAAGACTGTTAACACTGATGTCAACATCAGATGTGTTTCAGGCTGATAACAAAGTTTCTTTCAAAGTTTCTTGTTGGTGCATAAATTGAAGACAATAATTTGGATACCAAAGGACAGGATACGACTTTAGTTAGCTCGTAACTCGTAACCGTAGTGGGAAACCTTACTTCAAACTACTTATCCCACATGCACAACCTTTACAATTGCTCAATTTCTGATGAATGGGCTAGTATGAAAGGGAGGTTTGAAGATCATAGTGCCAGTATTTGACAAGTCAAAGACAGTTAAACTCACATATTTTGTTATCCACATATTTTGTATCTCTTGGTATCCACACGTGTCAAGAAATAAGGTTAAATGAGTGGTCTTTCGCGTGTCTCGAATGTTATATGAGATAAAAATAACACAATGTATACGCTTTTTTTTCTCGTGATTGCATCGCATACAGCACCGATGTCCTAGCAATAGAATGATGAGAAATAAGATTAGAAAAGCCGATACTCGCATTCGCTGAATGCCCGAAAAATTAGAATTTTTCACATTATAAAAAATAAGGAACGGGTAGATATAATTGACAATCTTTCAAATACATGATATGTGGCTTAAAGTAATTACATTTAATCTCAAACAAACTTTGTGATATATATATATGAAGACGTTGTGGAATTATTACTTGTCTTAGCGAATTGGATGGAGCAATATTCGAATCTAAATTTACATGCGTTTCCATAGATTTTCTGGAATCGTATTGAAGATCGATTTCTCTACATCTTTTACCGATACAATATTAATTTATGTTTCTACTAATTGCAGCATCCGTTATATAAGATCTACCGTAGGGTGGTCCAAGGTTGCGAGGTTGGCGTGACGCAATAACTTTTGGCGATGTCTCGCGGGCCGCAGTAGGAGAAAACCCAAAAGTGATAAAACATCGGGAGTTTACCCATTTGCTTCTTGAGAAATATCGTGATATTTTTGGCATTTTTCTTCATGTTTGATTTTGTAATGTCCGCTAAAATTATATTTTTTCGTGGTAGAAATTACTTGGAAACACACCAGACCCCGTCATTGAACATTGTTGGAGAAAGGTCAATACGTTTCCTATTTCTTGTTCATTTATTCTACACTTATTGTATGATGAATTCATATATTTGACTAATTTCATTACTTTTAGCGTGATTAGGTTTAGTGGTATCGTCAAATAACAACCAAAATATCTGTCTAAGATGAGACTCCGGACCCAGCTAAAAAAAACTGGATTGCGCGGCGCTAAGTCAGGTCTGCGTTTCGTCATTGCTGTAACATGGTCACGTCTCTAAAATTGAGAAGTTACTTAAGGCGAGCTTCATGTACGAAGTTTGGATGGAAGCGCGATTCATCTCATCAGCTTGGTCATGTCTGCCCACGGGAAGTCATTTCCATCCTGGTAGAGTCTTGACGTTTATAGATACAACATTGAAATTCCGTGATTTTATCAAATATCAATCCCGACATCGGGATTAGGAAAAAGGCCAATCACAGTTGGAATAGTTCAGAAATATTCTGCCAATAAATACACTTATCTAACAATGGTTTAGTACACGCTAAAATTGTTCTACGGGCGCAAGGAATGTGTGCTAGGGCCGCGGTTCGGACCACCCTGATCTACCCTATAAAGCTCGGTACAAGCAGTACTTAATCATATTCATGTAACCTCTATCCTGAAATCCCTACTAACATGCATTCTCAAATCATCATAGGTTGTTACTGTTCCATCCGAATGTTGGCCAGGGTAAATATTGATATTTTTACGTAAACTGCGAAGGCGCGTCTGACGCACTACACAATGGTATGATTTGAGTTTGTTGATTAATTAGGATAATTGGTAAATTGGAAGCGCAATAGTTGAATATCTTGTCTCAGTCTATCTCAGTATTCGGTATGAATCAGTGTTTACAGGTTCTGTATTGTTGGTAGTACTCGTTATGTATCTGTTGGAAATACCAATTTGTAAATTTACAAATTCTTGTAAGAACTGAGGTTTTCAAGTGTAAGACAAATATAATTCAGGGCAGTATTGCAGTTAAACTAACATAGTAACTACTGCTTTAATATTTTTGTCATAAAACTTGAATTATATTTACATCAGAGCATATTTCGTTTGGTTGTGTTACTTGTAGAGCCAGGACATAACGTATGTATATACTAAATTAGGTTTTGTATGTGTTTAATCTTTATCGTGCTGATGGATTTGAAATATAGAGAGTTGTGTATATAGAGAATATATTGAGTTGTCTATCCGTATGAAATATTGAGTTTTCGTTTATTGTTTTCAGTCGATGCCATGTTCCTGATTCTATTCCAAGTTCCACCGTGTTGACTGTTTTTGTTTTGAACAAATTACACAGATTCTTAGTTGAATTTCATTGTGACATAGCACTTTAGGGCACAGATAATATGCTGGAACCCCTTGCTCTCTAATATCAAACACTAGTAACTGGTTCAGAAACAAATTGCTTAGTTCGTGACAGGACTTGTTTATTGGGGGCGCGTTGTCGAAGATCTCTGACCACTAATAATTAGCTACGAATGTAAATTTTTCTTCTTCCCGGAAACATTTTTAAAATATTGCATTTGAAGAATATCCTAACGTGAAAATCAGAAGAATGAGCATGTGTTCAAGTATTCAATATTAAATGAAACATTACTAATGTTTCTAGAGAAAGATCAAAAGCTTCCCTCATCATCCTTCCGAAAGTTACAAAACCATATACACTGAAAGCTAAACTCACATCTTTCATTAAACTTTTGATTACTGGTTTTCTTCTCGCTAAAGGTATTTTAGTTTTGAGTCGATTTTTCACGCTCCACATATTTAAGAAATATTTCCAAATGAGCATTCTTGGCCTGAATCGCATGTTATCTGAATAAAAGAACACAATTCATAGGTTTTGTTGTAATCATCATGCAAAATTTATATCTTAGCAGTTGAAGGTGGTTAAAGACGCTAAAAATGGCAAAATTATGACCGCATAAAGAATATATGTCTAAAAGAAAACGAAGTTGAATAAAAAACAGATAAGTTTAGGGCTGCCCAACCCGCGGGCCGCGTTCATAAGCAATGAGTCCATCTCCATGAGCAAACATTTTTTAAGGTTTAAACTTTAGTACCGTATTTTATATATGGCTAAACTATGTTTCGTATTATGGCGTGACATCCAAATGTCGTTTCTTTCAATCACGCGTATAGTAAGTCTTGCGCTCTGTTGAATATCGATGTCAGTTTTTTTTTTCAATTTATTGCAGAACTGCACATTCTGTTTGACAAATTCGAAAACTACTGTGCGATGAAAGAACGGAGCAGTGATTTATACGCACATGGCTGTTTCCAAGAAGAATCATTATTTGAACAGTTAAAAATTGCAGAATTAATATAATCTTCCAAAAATCGAATATATGAAGCATGGCTTTTATATTGACGTTTATAGCTGTCGGTCTTTTCTGCAATTGAAAAAGCACCTTGACGCGATTATTTATTAAATCGTTGTTTGTTTTAAGTTGTTTTGTAAGACTTTGGAATCTTATTCGAGCTGCGTGTTCGTTTAGTGACTTTTCGCAATTTCCATTCATCTCCATAAAACCAACTTCATCAGGACGGTAAAATAATTTAATTTTACTGTTCGTGGAAAATATTCTCGTCTATTATTAAACGACTCGCTACACGGTAAATTGAACGACGTGACTATAATGGTCACATAAACCACAATGCATGAAATTTGAAATTGTCTTATTGTCAATACTTGTACGCAAATTTCCGATCCAGTCCAACCATGAGGAATTTCAATTCGTATTGGTTCATGTTGCGATGGGTGCGCTATGGGATTTTATGCCGCGATTAAAATCATAGCTTGATTCGCTTCAATATCGGCCAACGGAATATCCTGCAAGTGAGGCGAGGCATATATTGATCTCTTTTAAACATTCTAGCTGAATGTTGTATGCGTGACTCCATCGCAAACACGTTGTTTAATGCCAATATTCTTCATAACCAGATTCCACCTACAATTTTACTAACTCTGCTATTTGTGAAACGCCTTTGTTACATAAAGTGTCAATGGTAACACAGGTACGATTTATTTTTATTAGACCAAGTCTTCGTTTCGATTGATGATGTATATATAATTGAGATTTGAATAGCAAAGTCTAGCACAGCGATAAAGTATTCAGAAAAGCCTACAGACCTTTTACTACAACTGGCAAAGGCTGAATTTGGACACCACGTATGAAACATTTGCATTGACAACGCTGTTTTACGAGTAGAGACATTGCGATGGTTGTTAGCATTTGATCTTCTTGTAAAGATCCTCAGGCCATGGATCACTGAATAATGCTTACCCGAACAAGCGCGACACATGTTATAAAATTTACACCAAAAGGCAAACTGTCCAAGTTCGAGACAATTGAAACATAAACTTAATTCTAGTGAAAATCTCCTTTTTACATCATTGGACATGTACATTTAAAGAATGTAAACAATTGCAGAAGCAACTACGTTTTTGTGGATGCTTGAAAGTATGACTTAAAATCGGATATTTTGCGGCTACTGAATTCCTGAATCTTTGCCACATTTATTCATTGCAACTACATAATTACTTACCATCGTGTACCTAGGCCGTCGACATGTCGTTTGCTACCCCGTCAAGGACGCGAATAGCCGAAGCATATGTGAACCGTCGTCGTCAAGACAACTGTGTACATTATCAAAAAATAAGCAAATTTACCAGACTAGTTTGGTTCCAGGTGAACAATCCACGCGTCAACTGCTTCTCGGATTGAACGGTTAAAGTTAATTTTGTAGAAAGCTCGAAAGGATGCAAAAGTCTTCAATTGATACAGTATGACGTCGTTGCATTACTGTTGAATAACAGCAAATAGTTAAGCTATTTTATAAGTTGCAATATCTGCAGAAAACTGTAGGTATGTTTACAAAACATTGTAACACAAATACTTCATCAGTCAGCCAGTCAGAAGTTCATTTTTCACCAAAATGAACATATAATTAATTCAAACAAAACTAGGAAAAAAACACAAAAAAGGAATTTCATGGTGGAGGGTGACGCGAAAAAAACAATGCTGGTTATCGAGCAGCGATACCTGAGATAAAGGTCTAACTTTGATATAGGTAGAATAGAAAGAAGTCCATGAAATACAAATGTTTCAAACCAGCACCTTCGTCGACCCAATTAAACAGCCCTACAGAACCCATGAGGTTCGATCGAACCCATGTTAAGAAACACTGCTAAAAAACTGAGAATGGTTAATAGATAATCTGAGCTACTGAGGCAAGGTAGTCGTGGAAGCAATATAGCATAGAATCAACCAAGCACAGCGATAGCTGTTCCACGAACAGATGTTTTGAGCATGTGTTCAAATATTCAGTTATTCTAAATGAAATGAAATACTGTTACAAAATTTACAAAACAATCTAAGCAGAAAGCTAAACTTACATCATCTGTTAACCCTTTGATTTCTGCCAATCTCCTCTTCTCTGAAGATATTTGAGTTGATTTTTATCCTCCATAATTTTCAAGTAATGCGGGTAAATGTGCGGACGTTGCCTGTATCGCTTTTTATCTGAATTAAAAGAACAAAATTTAAATGTTTGTAACATCCTTTATGACGTCATAAAATAGAATGAGGATGCATTTCAGAACTAATAAAAGCCTGGCCCTGAATAATAAAAAAGTTGATTGTTGTAAACTGCTTGTCTGACTTTGGTCAGACAAAAGGTTACAGAAATACATTTGTGTAAGCGTGCAGTAGGACTCTCGAATTGCTCATTAAAAAAGAACTGGCGTTTAGTTGCTGTGCTATTGTCACTTTTCCCAATCTTGAAATTGCAACATGCAGAAATAAATAATTTACATCCTGGAAATATTGTAATAGAATCGATTCGCACAAAACTGATGATAGCTGTAAACTCGAAATAGGCAGTGGTATATTTATAACTGTTGCCCACAACTTCAAGAACATACAACTTACATTTGACTAAAGCAACATAACGCTGGTTTACTCATTAATTTCCCTGTAACCAACGGTTGTGACTTTTCCGGTTTCAAATCGACACCACTGAGAAGTAACTAGGTACAAGCAGATAGAAAGATGTAGAGTATGCACAAATATTGCATTTGCTAGAGTCCTGAAGAATCGGCTAATACGAAAGGAAGATTTGAAGATCACATAGCCAGTATTTGAGAAGTCACAGAAAGCTGAACTCACATTATTTATTATCCCCACATTTTGTTGCTATTATCATTCTCGTTGAAGGAATTTCTTGGAATCCACACGCGTCAAAAAATAAAGTCCACTCACACCACCGTGCGACGATCCGAAAGACTTGAATGCCCTTTTCTGCAAACTCAATTTTGATAAATAGATTAGAACCGTCTTTGCCACCTGATTTGTTCTTCGAGCACATGAATACTGAAGAGGAATACAGACATGTTCAGTGATTACATGATTTATTTTGTCATCGCTTGACAAACGAATATCTTCCCCAATTACAGTGCCGACTCAAGATTCAACGCAACTTTGAAGTTGGAGATCTTGTCACCCTGATGATCAAGGAGTGAAAAGTGAAAGTGTGCATATCCAATTCTACTTATATGCGCGACATAATGAAGCTCTGTCTACGCTTTTTGAGTACATTTACGCACAAAATACACACTACATAAATAGCATCCACACTACACATACACAGTCACACATACATTCTCACTATGGGAATATTAGGTGTATAATTCGAATTATATTTGAGTGGGGGCTAGTTTTTGGTTCTATCCTTTTTTGAATTTCTTGCATTGGCAATTTGCTTATCTTCATTGGTTTTGTTACTGTATTTATTTCATCAATTGTTTTTGGAAGTTGAGCAAACATTTCTTTTTTTTTTGAAAATCATTTCCCTATGTTATCCAAAAACAGTTCATAAAATTACCGGGGCCGGTATGTACTGTACGAAATGTTTGATTTTATGATTTTAGTGTGAAAGGGAGGTTTGAAGATCATAGTGCCATTATTTGACAAGTCAAAGAACGCTGAATTTACATATTTTATTATCCACATATTTTGTTGCTGTTATCATTCTCTTAGAAGTCTTTTGTGGTTATCTCTTGGTATCCACACGTGTCAAGAAATAAGGTTAAATGAGTGGTCTTTTGCGTGTCCCCAATGTTACCTAGGATAGGAAAAAAGTTTACTCTCGTTCACTGAATGCCTGTACAAATGGAATTTTCTCGCACTATAAAAGAAAAATAAGGGACAGGGAGATATGATTGGCAATCTTCCAAATACATGTTATGTGGCTTAAAGTAATTACATTTAATCCTAAACCAACTCTGTGATATATGAATACGTTGTGAAATTACTACTTGTCTTAGCGATTGGGATAGAGCGAGCTTTGAATCTAAATTTTTATATGTGTGGAATCCACAGATTTTCTGGAATCGTATTGAAAATCGGTTTCCCTACATGTTTTATCGAGGCTTCATTCATTTTTGTTTCTACTAATTGCAGAATTCGTTATATAAGATCTACCCTAGGGTGGTCCAAGGTTGGCGTGACGCAAAAACTTTTGGCGAGGTCTCGCGGGCTGCAGTAGGAGAAAACCCAGAAGTGATAAAACATCGGGAGTTTACCCATTTGCTTCTTGAGAAATATGGTGATATTTATAGCATTTTTCTTCATGTTTGATTTTGTAATGTCCGCTAAACTTATATTTTTTCGTGGTAGAAATTACTTGGAAACACACCAGACCCAGTCATTGAACGTTGTTGGGGAAAGGTAAATACGTTTCCTATTTCTTGTTCACTTATTCTACACTTATTGTATGATGAATTCATAAATTCGACTAATTTCATTACTTTTAGCGTTATCAGGTCTAGTGGTATCGTCAAATAACAACCAAAATATATGTCTAAGATGAGACTAAGTCAGGTCTGCGTTTCGTCATTGCTGTCACAGGGTCACGTCTCTAAAATTGAGAAGTTACTCAAGGCGAGCTTCATGTACGAAGTTTGGATGGAAGCGCGATTCATCTCATCAGCTTGGTCATGTCTGCACAAGACAATTTATTCTCCTCGTACCGACCACGGGAAGTCATTTCCATCCTGGTCTTGAGTCTTGACGTTTATAGATACAACATTGAAATTCCGTGATTTTATCAAATATCAATCCCGACATCTGGATTAGGAAAAAAAGCCAATCACAGTTGGAATAGTTTAGAAATAACTCTGCCAATAAATACACTTATCTACCAATGGTTTAGTTTAGTACACGCTAAAATTGTTCTACGGGCGCAAGGAATGTGTGCTAGGGCCGCGGTTCGGACCACCCTGATCTACCCTATAAAGCTCGGTACAAGCAGTACTTAATCATATTCATGTAACCTCTATCCTGAAATCCCTACTAACATGCATTCTTAAATCATCATAGGTTGTTACTGTTCCATCCGAATGTTGGCCAGGGTAAATATTGACGTGTTTACGTAAACTGCAAAGGCGCGTCTGACGCACTACACAATGGTATGATGTGAGTTTGTTAATTACGATAATTAGTAAATTGGAAGCGCAATAGTTGGATGTCTTGTCTCAGTCTAGCTCAGTATTCGGTGTGAACCAGTGTTTACAGGTTCTGTATTGTTGGTAGTACTCGTTATGTATCTGTTGGAAATAACAATAAGAATTGAGGTTCTCAAGTGTAATACAAATATAATTTGTGGCAGTATTACTGTCAAATTAGCACAATAACTACTGCTTTAATATTTTAGTCATAAAACTTTTTTAGTTACTTTAGTTTAGAGCATATTTCATTTGATTGTGTTACTTGGAAAGTCGAAACATTGGGTATATATATAATGTTAAATTTTGTTTGATTTTAATCTATATCGTGCTGATTGATTTGAAATATAGAGAGTTGTGATATTATGATACTGCAAAATTGTCTTGCCGTAGGGAATATTTAGTTTATGTTCATTGTTTTCAGCAGATGCCATGTTCCTGATTCTATTCCAAGTTCCATCGTGTTGACTGTTTTGAACAAACTACACCGATTCTAAGTTGAATTTCATTGGGACAGTACATTAAGGCACAGGCAATATGCTGAAGAACTTTGCTTTCTAATATCAGACACTGGTAACTGATTCAGAAACAAATCGTTAACTTCGTGACAGGACGTGTTTATTTATTGGGGCGCGTTGTCAACGATCTCCAACTAATAATAATTAGCTACGAATGTAAATTTTCCTTTTTCTTTCGAATAGTCGGAAACATTTCTAGAATATTGAATCTGAAGAATATACTAACGTGCAAACAGAAGAATGAACAAGTGTTCAAGTATTCCAAATGAAATGAAACATTACTAATGTTTCTAGAGATGTCCTATGTCTTAGCAAACGCTAAAAATTGCGAAATTATAACCGCATATAGAATATATCTAAAAGAAAACGAAGAGGAATAAAAAAAACATAGTTTAGGCTGTCCAACCAACGCCCCATGCACGGGCCGCGTTCAGCCCGCACTTAAATGAGTTCATAAGCAAACACTTTTAAATGTTTAAATTTTAGTACCGTATTTTATATAGGCTAAACTTTAGCGGTTCCCAAACTATGGGTCGCGAACCACTGGTGGGTCGCAAAAGGAATCTTAGTTGGTCGTGAAAAGATGTAGAGAGCTTTGGTTAATCATACTGGTAATTAGGATCGGTGGCGACTCGAATACGTAAATCTTCAAAGAAACAAAATAAATTAAATTGAATTTAAATTCGAATCTGTGATTGGTTCCTTTTTACGATCTTCTCAACGGAACATAAATTTTCTACACAAAGAATGACCACGTGGCTTTTTTACGCATAGCAGTTTTGTACACTGTACAGCACTTCTTTATCGTGTTTCCCCGAAATTTAGACAGGATATAGATTTATTTATTTTGAAGAATAACACTATGGTTTTTTTTGGAAGAGGTCTTTTGTGTTCATTTATCAAAAATAAAATTACATTGTAGAAAATCACAAGATTTTTTTACTAAATATTATATAAAAACCGACATCCATAGTTTTTATTTATATCATAATTGTGATATCACACAATCTTTAATAGTAGTGTGATCTTCACCTTACTTCAGGGTAATGAACCTTTCTTCTCCCACACATTTTAAATTTATTTTAAGGGTAGGGTCATTTTAAAATCATTTTAAAAATTCAAATTATTATCTTATTTTCAGGCCAGGTCTTCATTTCGAGGAAACACGGTAGTTTTGCGATGGTTAGCCATTGCTGTGTTCTGTATAATGTCCTAAAAAAACAAAATGAAATTAAAGTTAAGTGGGTCGCCATAAGCTTTGGTAATAAATAGTGGGTCCCAACTCTAAAAAGTTTGGGAACCACTGCCGCTAAAGTATGTTTCACGATTATGGCGTGATTGTTTCGGCATTCCACATACAAATGTGGGTTCTTTTAATCACGCGTGTATCAAGTCTTGCGCTCTGGTGGATATCGATGTTTAACTTTTTAAAATTTATTGCAGAACTGCGCGTTCTGTTTGACAAATTTGAAAACTACTGTGAGATCATTGGCGAAGAGGCGCTGCGAAAAATTATAGAAATGATTTTGCAATTTCCATCTCCAAATCAACTTTATTTTAAATTTTTTCTTTCGATCTGGATTTGATCTTCCTTATCGCCACTGTAAAATTGAAAAGTTACCAATATCTTTGCTACTGGCCCCTGGATTCGTTGTATTTTTCTGTCGTGTCTATGTTTTTGCATTAAATGTATTTCCAACAGATACATAACGAGTACTACCAACAGTACCTGTAAACACTGATTCACACCGAATACTGAGATAGACTGAGACAAGATATTAAACTAATGCGCTTCCAATTTACCAATTATCCTAATTAATCAACAAACTCACATCATACCATTGTGTAGTGCGTCAGACGCGCCTTCACTGTTTAGGTAAAAACGTCAATATTTACCCTGGCCAATTGCAATTTCCATCTCCAAATCAACTTTATTTTAAATTTTTTCTTTCGTTCTGGATTTGATCTTCCTTATCGCCACTGTAAAATTGAAAAGTTACCAATATCTTTGCTACTGGCCCCTGAATTCGTTGTATTTTTCTGTCGTGTCTATGTTTTTGCATTAAATAAAACTTATGAAATGTCGTCACTGCGGATCGGTAAACATTTCTAATATTATTGACCTAATGTTACTTCATGAACTTGTATCAATGTTTCGAATTTTACAAAACGGCCTTCTGAAAAGTTAAAAATCATGCGAAATTGGGACACATTATGCTCATCAAGAAATTGAAACAATATCATATCCACTGGAAATAAATAAAAATATTATAACGCAAATATAACAGCCAATTTTGACGCCATTGTCCGTTAGCCAGGATTGTAGGCTGATGCTCGTGTATCGCGCGCTATACTGTCCAAGCGTTTGATTCAACGATGCGCAAGTGACGTGCCGTGTCCAGGCCACGTGAGAACGGCCATTAGAGCAGTAAACTGTTACTCAAATATTCGAATATTTTTCCCAACCCGAACTAAACTAGCACTTATAGCCACGCGGACTGCCGACAAAGGCACCTTCATGACTATTCACAGGAAGTCATCCATCAATGAGGCGGAATCCTGATGCGGGGGGAGTAGCGTCAAAAACTAGTCCAATGTCCGAATTCTCTAAAAACTGAGGAATATTCATCCTTCTATCGCAGTAATCTGTGGGAGTTTGCGCGGAATCAGCGTTAAGTAGAACGACCCTGGCAATTCTTCTTGGGATGCTTCGATATCATATGACAGAATATGCCAAATTTGTACAGGGAATATTTACATTCCACATCTTTGAATTGACGAAGAATTGAAATATTTTGAAAACTTATAGAATTACTCCACTTTGACCAACACTTCAGTCTCTTACTGTTGAATTTTTCATCCCAAGCATCAAGTATTGAACTTACAACAGTAAGGGCTTTTCTATTTGTGACAAAACCTGTGAACTCCTGGTGTTCAAGTATGAAGCAATCTCTCTCGCTTCTACAGTTCAGCCCCAAGCACATTTCAGAGTAAGTCTCTCGATATCTAAATCAATACTTGTGGCGAGACGATGAATGTATATCTCTTGTGAAACTGATTTGGAATTCGAAACCCAATCTGTCGTCTTGAACCCGTTATTGTGTAACATTTCAATCACGTTCTTAGATGCTGATACCAATGAATCGAACTCTATTTCGAAGTAAGTAAATCAACGTAAAAGTGTATATCGATAATTGATAATGCGCTACTAGGAAATTTATGTCCGCTATCGTACGTATCTCCCGTTAAACAACAAAAATTCGCCACATAAGATGAATCAACAGCTACGAAAGCAATACGAGGCAATAATTTATACGCACATGGCTGTTTCCAAGAAAAACAGTTATTTGTACAGTTAAAAATTGCAGAATTAATATCATTTTTCAAAAATAGAATAAATGAAGCATGGCTTTTATATTGACGTTTATAGCTGTCGGTCTTTCCAGAAAATGAAAAAGCACCCCGACGCGATTATTCATTGAATCGTTGTTTCTTTGTAAGACTTTTGAATCTCATACGAGCTGCGTGTTTGTTTAGTGACTTTTCGCAATTTCCATTCAACTCCATGAAACCGAATTCATCAGGACGGTCAAATAATTTAATTTTACTGTTCGTGAGAATATATTCTCGTCTATCTTCGAAGGACTCCCTATGCGACAAATTATATGCCGTGCCTACAGATTCGCTGGACCAATTTTATCCGATTTGTTCTTGTAGCATGGTATAATGGTCACGTATTCCGCAATGCATCAAATTTGAAATTGTCTAATTGTCAATACTTGTACGCAAATTTCCGATCAAGTCCAAACAAGAGGAGATTCAATTCCTATTGGTTCACGTTGTCGACCCACTCCATGCAAAAGCTGGAAGAAGCTGTGGATTTTGGCTCGCGTCAATCAACTTGGGGGGCCCCCATGTAGCCTACATCGTTTCTTAAATACTTACCATTTTTTTAAGAATACAAACAGCCTAGTTTTATCTCAAACAGCAAATTATTTACCACTCCCTAAATTTTGAAACACCCCCCCTAAAAAGAAAAGCTGGAGAACATACTGGTCCATGAGCAAACATTTTTTAAGGTTCAAATTTTAGTACCGTATTTTATATATGGCTAAACTATGTTTCGTATTATGGCGTGACATCCAAATGTCGTTTCTTTCAATCACGCGTATAGTAAGTCTTGCGCTCTGTTGAATATCGATGTCAGTTTTTTTTTTCAATTTATTGCAGAACTGCACATTCTGTTTGACAAATTCGAAAACTACTGTGCGATGAAAGAACGGAGCAGTGATTTATACGCACATGGCTGTTTCCAAGAAGAATCATTATTTGAACAGTTAAAAATTGCGGAATTAATATAATCTTCCAAAAATCGAATATATGAAGCATGGCTTTTATATTGACGTTTATAGCTGTCGGTCTTTTCTGCAATTGAAAAAGCACCTTGACGCGATTATTTATTAAATCGTTGTTTGTTTTAAGTTGTTTCGTAAGACTTTGGAATCTTATTCGAGCTGCGTGTTCGTTTAGTGACTTTTCGCAATTTCCATTCATCTCCATAAAACCAACTTCATCAGGACGGTAAAATAATTTAATTTTACTGTTCGTGGAAAATATTCTCGTCCATTATTAAACGACTCGCTACACGGTAAATTGAACGACGTGACTATAATGGTCACATAAACCACAATGCATGAAATTTGAAATTGTCTCATTGTCAATACTTGTACGCAAATTTCCGATCAAGTCCAACCATTAGGAATTTCAATTCGTATTGGTTCATGTTGCGATGGGTGCGCTATGGGATTTTATGCCGCGATTAAAATCATAGCTTGATTCGCTTCAATATCGGCCAACGGAATATCCTGCAAGTGAGGCGAGGCATATATTGATCTCTTTTAAACATTCTAGCTGAATGTTGTATGCGTGACTTCATCGCAAACACGTTGTTTAATGCCAATATTCTTCATAACCAGATTCCACCTACAATTTTACTAACTCTGCTATTTGTGAAACGCCTTTGTTACATAAAGTGTCAATGGTAACACAGGTAAGATTTATTTTTATTAGACCAAGTCTTCGTTTCGATTGATGATGTATATATAATTGAGATTTGAATAGCAAAGTCTAGCACAGCGATAAAGTATTCAGAAAAGCCTACAGACCTTTTACTACAACTGGCAAAGGCTGAAATTGGACACCACGTCTGAAACATTTGCATTGACAACGCTGTTTTACGAGTAGAGACATTGCGATGGTTGTTAGCATTTGATCTTCTTGTAAAGATCCTCAGGCCATGGATCACTGAATAATGCTTACCCGAACAAGCGCGACACATGTTATAAAATTTACACCAAAAGGCAAACTGTCCAAGTTCGAGACAATTGAAACATAAACTTAATTCTAGTGAAAATCTCCTTTTTACGTCATTGGACATGTACATTTAAAGAATGTAAACAATTGCAGAAGCAACTACGTTTTTGTGGATGCTTGAAAGTATGACTTAAAATCGGATATTTTGCGGCTACTGAATTCCTGAATCTTTGCCACATTTACTCATTGCAACTACATAATTACTTACCATCGTACCTAGGCCGTCGACATGTCGTTTGCTACCCCGTCAAGGACGCGAATAGCCGAAGCATATGTGAACCGTCGTCGTCAAGACAACTGTGTACATTATCAAAAAATAAGCAAATTTACCAGACTAGTTTGGTTCCAGGTGAACAATCCACGCGTCAACTGCTTCTTGGATTGAACGGTTAAAGTTAATTTTGTAGAAAGCTCGAAAGGATGCAAAAGTCTTCAATTGATACAGTATGACGTCGTTGCATTACTGTTGAATAACAGCAAATAGTTAAGCTATTTTATAAGTTGCAATATCTGCAGAAAACTGTAGGTATGTTTACAAAACATTGTAACACAAATACTTCATCAGTCAGCCAGTCAGAAGTTCATTTTTCACCAAAATGAACATATAATTAATGCAAACAAAACTAGGAAAAAAACACAAAAAAGGAATTTCATGGTGGAGGGTGACGCGAAAAAAACAATGCTGGTTATCGAGCAGCGATACCTGAGATAAAGGTCTAACTTTGATATAGGTAGAATAGAAAGAAGTCCATGAAATACAAATGTTTCAAACCAGCACCTTCGTCGACTCAATTAAACAGCCCTACAGAACCCATGAGGTTCGATCGAACCCATGTTAAGAAACACTGCTAAAAAACTGAGAATGGTTAATAGATAATCTGAGCTACTCGCATCAGGCAAGGTAGTCGTGGAAGCAATATAGCATAGAATCAACCAAGCACAGCGATAGCTGTTCCACGAACAGATGTTTTGAGCATGTGTTCAAATATTCAGTTATTCTAAATGAAATGAAATACTGTTACAAAATTTACAAAACAATCTGAGCAGAAAGCTAAACTTACATCATCTGTTAACCCTTTGATTTCTGCCAATCTCCTCTTCTCTGAAGATATTTGAGTTGATTTTTATCCTCCATAATTTTCAAGTAATGTGGGTAAATGTGCGGACGTTGCCTGTATCGCTTTTTATCTGAATTAAAAGAACAAAATTTAAATGCTTTGTAACATCCATTATGACGTCATAAAATAGAATGAGGATGCATTTTAAAACTAATAAAAGCCAAGCCCTGAATAATAAAAAAGTTGGTTGTTGTAAACTGCTTGTCTGACTTTGGTCAGACAAAAGGTTACAGAAATACATTTGTGTAAGCGTGCAGCAGGACTCTCGAATTGCTCATTAAAAAAGAACTGGCGTTTAGTTGCTGTGCTATTGTCACTTTTCCCAATCTTGAAATTGCAACATGCAGAAATAAATAATTTACATCCTGGAAATATTGTAATAGAACCGATTCGCACAAAACTGATGATAGCTGTAAACTCGAAATAGGCAGTGGTATATTTATAACTGTTGCCCACAACTTCAAGAACATACAACTTACATTTGACTAAAGCAACATAACGCTGGTTTACTCATTAATTTCCCTGTAACCAACGACTTTTCCGGTTTCAAATCGACACCACTGAGAAGTAACTAGGTACAAGCAGATAGAAAGATGTAGAGTATGCACAAATATTGCATTTGCTAGAGTCCTGAAGAATCGGCTAATACGAAAGGAAGATTTGAAGATCACATAGCCAGTATTTGAGAAGTCACAGAAAGCTGAACTCACATTATTTATTATCCCCACATTTTGTTGCTATTATCATTCTCGTTGAAGGAATTTCTTGGAATCCACACGCGTCAAAAAATAAAGTCCACTCACACCACCGTGCGACGATCCGAAAGACTTGAATGCCCTTTTCTGCAAACTCAATTTTGATAAATAGATTAGAACCGTCTTTGCCACCTGATTTGTTCTTCGAGCACATGAATACTGAAGAGGAATACAGACATGATTACATGATTTATTTTGTCATCGCTTGACAAACGAATATCTTCCCCAATTACAGTGCCGACTCAAGATTCAACGCAACTTTGAAGTTGGAGATCTTGTCACCCTGATGATCAAGGAGTGAAAAGTGAAAGTGTGCATATCCAATTCTACTTATATGCGCGACATAATGAAGCTCTGTCTACGCTTTTTGAGTACATTTACGCACAAAATACACACTACATAAATAGCATCCACACTACACATACACAGTCACACATACATTCTCACTATGGGAATATTAGGTGTATAATTCGAATTATATTTGAGTGGGGGCTAGTTTTTGGTTCTATCCTTTTTTGAATTTCTTGCATTGGCAATTTGCTTATCTTCATTGGTTTTGTTACTGTATTTATTTCATCAATTGTTTTTGGAAGTTGAGCAAACATTTCTTTTTTTTTTGAAAATCATTTCCCTATGTTATCCAAAAAACAGTTCATAAAATTACCGGGGCCGGTATGTACTGTACGAAATGTTTGATTTTATGATTTTAGTGTGAAAGGGAGGTTTGAAGATCATAGTGCCATTATTTGACAAGTCAAAGAACGCTAAATTTACATATTTTATTATCCACATATTTTGTTGCTGTTATCATTCTCTTAGAAGTCTTTTGTGGTTATCTCTTGGTATCCACACGTGTCAAGAAATAAGGTTAAATGAGTGGTCTTTCGCGTGTCCCGAATGTTACCTAGGATAGGACAAAAGTTTACTCTCGTTCACTGAATGCCTGTACAAATGGAATTTTCTCGCACTATAAAAGAAAAATAAGGGACAGGGAGATATGATTGGCAATCTTTCAAATACATGTTATGTGGCTTAAAGTAATTACATTTAATCCTGAACCAACTCTGTGATATATGAATACGTTGTGAAATTACTACTTGTCTTAGCGATTGGGATAGAGCGAGCTTTGAATCTAAATTTTTATATGTGTGGAATCCACAGATTTTCTGGAATCGTATTGAAAATCGATTTCCCTACATGTTTTATCGAGGCTTCATTCATTTTTGTTTCTACTAATTGCAGAATTCGTTATATAAGATCTACCCTAGGGTAGTCCAAGGTTGGCGTGACGCAAAAACTTTTGGCGAGGTCTCGCGGGCCGCAGTAGGAGAAAACCCAGAAGTGATAAAACATCGGGAGTTTACCCATTTGCTTCTTGAGAAATATGGTGATATTTATAGCATTTTTCTTCATGTTTGATTTTGTAATGTCCGCTAAACTTATATTTTTTCGTGGTAGAAATTACTTGGAAACACACCAGACCCCGTTATTGAACGTTGTTGGGGAAAGGTAAATACGTTTCCTATTTCTTGTTCACTTATTCTACACTTATTGTATGCACTGTTAAAAAAATAGTAAATATACTAATTTTTCTAGTAAATTTTTACTAATTTTTCGTTGAATTTTACTTTCTACAAGAGTATTTTATTGAAATCACGTGACTTGCTTAGCTGAGCCAATCAGGGTGCTTGTTTGTTAATAGTTTATTAATGAATAGTAATTTCACTGATCAGTTAGTAATTAATATAACAGAAAAATAGTAAAAAGATTAGTATACTTGGAAAAAGTAAAAAAAATCTAGGATCCTCTAATTTACGAGTAACTATTCTTTCCAATAAACGAATTTATCTACCTACGCATGCGATATAGTCACGAAGCAAATTTAAATATTCCTTTAGAATTTCGTCTAAATTTTGCTCTGGGTATTAATTTGAATTAATTTTATTCTAAAATTATTTTGGTTCATCACCCAAAAATTCTGATTGTTTCGCTATTGCATTAGACAAGATAAGATATTGTTTTTATATATTATTTTTCCGGAAGTAAGCGGACCTATTTGTCCAAATATTCATCCTCAAAAACTCCACGAGGCAGGTTGCGTACGCAGCATTTTTGATTTCGAGTTTCCTTGTGCCGCCCATCTCGGCTGGGACGCTAAGCTGTTTGGGAGTTCAGCATCGGTTGTGTGCGTATGAAAACTGAATGCGGTACGTATGTTAAGTATGCAATAGCGTGAGTCTGAGTTTGATGATTGTGTTAGCAACGGTAGGTGCGGATTTACCACGGGTAGTGGTCTGATTATTGAGGTACCGGTACTGGTACTTTTTGCAGAGATCAAAGTTTCCTATATTTTAATCCTTCTCTTTACCGTCATAGGTCATTTAGTACCGGTAATGTGCCAATTATGACATCACTCAAATGTCACGTGGCTGTAGCCCGCGCTTTTTCTGGTTCAGGAATTAGGACTCGGTAAGCGAGGCTCTTTGTCGTTAGTGGATGTTTTTTTTAGGCGGTTGGTTTTTGTAGCTTTTCATGCGTTAATTGAGCATGTTTGTGTTACAGTAGTAGACTTGTAGTTGGTAGACCAAAATATTCTTTAAATACCGTGTACATCAGCATCTAATGGTACCGGTACCGTACCTGTATACAGCGACATGCTTACACACTGCGTTAGTTTCGCCGTCTTACCGGTACCGGTATCTATCGACGACCAAGAGTAAAAATCCGAGTTGGCTATTTCAGTATTTGTTTCGGAATAGATGTAACTTACCGGTAGCCTATAGTGATATGATACGTTCAAACGTTACAAGTCAGTGGCAACAATAGGTACGGTATCGGTAACAGACAGATGAATTCAACTATAGCTACAAAGTCTACAAGGCGGCCATCTTGGTCGGAACGTATTTGGCGCTTTCACAATTTACACTGTATTATATACATATCCTAATACTTTTAGGACATTTTATTCTTCACAGTAAAATGACGTCATTTCGAATCTCGATTCGAGAGCTCAAAATGATTGTGCACCTGTATGGTGGCCCATCGTTGTCACGCGTAAAATTGAAAATAAAAATAAAAAATAAAATAAAAAACCAAAAATAAAAAAATTGTTGTGAAAAAACATAAAAATAATTAAAAAAAAAAATAAAAAAAAAAATTAAAATTAAAAAATAATAAATAAATAAAAACGAAAAAAATAACAAAAAAAAAAAATTGAAAAAAAAAAAAAAAATTAAAAAAAAAAAATTGAATAAAAAGAAAATAAAAAGGTTGACAACGATGGTTCGCCTCGTGGCCCCTCGTTGCCACGCGTTTTTATTCTTAGAAAATTTGCTTCTGCTTGGGACAAACGTTGTCAGGCATAATCCTACGCGCACAAATGTGTTCCCTGGGTTTCAAACTCACTACTGATTTTCTTGAGCAATATTCAATATGAAAATGTTCTATAAATTCTCCATGCTACAAGTTCAACAAGAAGTAATATATTTATAATATTGATAAGAGAATGCGGGTTTTATCAGTGTTACGCTTGCTATCAACGGTGAGTGAAAATAAGAACAAATCCATGTCTGCTATGTTAGATATATAGCCAAAGCCAATTTTGAGATGATCGTACTATTTATACAATTAATAATTGTGTAATTGCATATTATCAAAAAATCACTAATCGTCCACCTCTAGTAAGTGTATTTGTTATTAGTTGGCTTTAGAAGTTGAGATAATAAGATTAATCAACCTGTCAAGTGACTTTCACTTTATTCATAAGCCTATAGATTCGAAGCTAAAGTTTACAATCTTGTGTTTCAGGTAACACGGTAGCGACTGCTGAGACTTTTTACGTCATCGCTGAACGAGAAGTGGTGTGTTCCTGTAGATCGTTTTTTGAAGCGGTAGCTTTTCAGTTTGCTTCGTTCTATGTTTTCAACATAGAATATCCAAAGAAGGCCTTGCTGACGTTTGATTTTATTCAGAGGTAAGAAAAAATGTGCTAGTCTACAGTGCTGATATAATTCTTGCTGTTGGCACAATGTACACGTTGTTGACGAATTACCTGTTACTTCTGTCATGTAGTGTTATTTGATGACATACAATACAAAAAATGGGTTGTGAAAATGAAATATGTGACTGGACTTGCACAAACTCATGGTGTCCATACCCTGGGGACTGGACCATAAGTAGGGCTGGGAATAATTTAATTAGTTAAACAGTTTTTAGGTGGTTAATAATAGTCATGATTTATTTTAACCATTCATCGGTACGGTACCGATAAATGGTTAAAATAAATCATGACTGACTGGCGGTACCACACATGTTTCCTCCTAATCTAATATGTTTTACATCCATATGTGAAAAATGAACTCACAACAATCCTATTTTAGTGAACTTCAATTTCAAACGATGTCACTGTGCTCTCCATTTTGTAGCAGGAAATTTTTGATATATTTGCAAAAAATCATTACTAATGACAGAAATTAATACAATATTTTTCAATTGCTGCATTTGCAATCGAATGTCAACGAGCGGATGAGCCTATTGCGATTTGCGACAACTGGGGGCTAGGAGGATCTGGAGCTTTCTGGTTTGGCAATTGCATTCCTGGCCCACTGACAGTTTTTTGTTTATCCCTTGGCAAGGCACGATACATTATAAATACCTGACATTTTTACTATTTTTGTCCAGTGTTTGTGTTTTTACTATTTTGATTATGAGATGACAGGAAGTTTTCCAAATTTAATATGTGAAACCTATTCGCCATTTAAGTTCGGCCTTTTTTCAGGTTCTTCGGTTACATAAACCCCAGAGGCACTAAGTCGAAAAAAAGTAAAGGCAAAGACGTTCATGTAAAAGTAATCGGCCTTGCAAGAAGAGTGAATCTATCACAGGCGTTATATGTGCCGTTGTTAGAAATTGATGTTTAAGTAAACTTTGGTGGTGTTACTGCAGCTTACATCACTTTTGAACAGGGGTGAAAACTCGATCAAATTTTCACATGCCTTTGATTGAGTTTCTCAAGTTCGAGTTCATTACCCTGGTCAGGGGTTTGAGTTCATTTATTTGATAGAGTTTTTCGAAGTTCGAGTTCGCAGCCCTGCTTTTGGCTGATCGATTAATTTGATAAAAAATGATTTAGCTGTGTGTTGGGTGTGAAGTCTGGATAATTTTAAACAAACTCTGCTCCGTGATCTTCTTCAACCACAAAATTTCTGGCTTCCACTCATGACTATCAACTCCCACATTTGCAAATATATGACTCCGTCTCCTGCTCAAGACTCTTTGAATTAAAACTCTCGACTCCCTGATCTTTTAAGATTTGACTGCTGCTATGCTAGCTGCTTTAGTGTAACTTTTTGTCCAGTTTTATCAATTTTAACATTTTCGAATTTGCAACTTCTGCAAACTCTGCTTCTAGCTCATGAGCTTTAAAAATGTCCAGTCAAACTCTATTCATAAGTGTGAATAAACTCCGACTATGATTAACTCTATAGACTCTGCAAGCTTCAAAATTTAGAACTCCCACTCATGCTGCTACCAAAATCCTCAAACTCCCGCTCTTCGACTTCACGCCCCTTGAAATCTTATCTTGAAAATTATCTTGCATAATTAACTTTAGAATTTGTCATCTTTGAAACTCTTGCCATAGCTAAAAAATAGGTTGCATGATATTTCCCAAAATTTTCATTTTGAAACATTATAATTAGAGTAAAGTGCAAAAAATCGTGAAATTCTTACAATAGTCTCGTTATTATGTCACGTTTGCCAGCGTCTCATAGCCTGGTATCCAGAAATTTGATTTCAAAATAAGTTTGTCAACTAAACAACCCAGGCCTAAAACGTTTTCTTGTTTGACTTTATTTGGATCTATTGAGATAAATAAATAGACCTCGAAATGTATAGACCAGATTTCTATCAAGTGCCGATAGAAACTCAATTTTGATCCATTACATACAGAATTCCTATGTCCTACAAGAACTTGTGTCCTCATTTTATTGCATGGATAGCCTTCAACGTCTCCTAATAGGTGTTTAAATTTGACTGTAGACCATATATTTTCTGAAATTTCTTTCGAAACTGTTTTACAAGCCTTAAAGGCATTCAGTGTGTATTTATGGTTTTATAAAAATATCAATTGTAATAAAATGATTTTCGTTTCCAGAATCTCGTTTTTTTTAATTTTAACTGTAATATTCTGTGTGTTTACTGTTGTGTCGTGCCAGTAAATAGCTTTGCTACTCTGGTAGTGGTTCGGTCATCGCGAGTGAGAAATTGCCATCATGCTAGTATTGTATGGTACTACTGTCGGGTAAGGTAGCTGCCATCGAGATAGTAATTTTATTTACTATTTTAAGGTAAAAAATATTACTACTGGTGGGTAGGTTTACTGCCGTCAAAAAGTAGTATTTTTTACAGTTTTATAGTAATTTTTGCTACCATCAATCTCTGTAAATTTACCGAAAATACTGTTCATAATACTACTGATAGGGCCTGTAAACTTTTTTACATGGGGCCAGTACTTTTGCTGCCATTTTTTTTTAGTAAATTTGGAAAAAAAAATTTAACAGTGTGATGAATTCATAAATTTGACTAATTTCATTACTTTTAGCGTTATCAGGTCTAGTGGTATCGTCAAATAACAACCAAAATATATGTCTAAGATGAGACTAAGTCAGGTCTGCGTTTCGTCACTGCTGTCACATGGTCACGTCTCTAAAATTGAGAAGTTACTCAAGGCGAGCTTCATGTACGAAGTTTGGATGGAAGCGCGATTCATCTCATCAGCTTGGTCATATCTGCACAAGACAATTTATTCTCCTCGTACCGACCACGGGAAGTCATTTCCATCCTGGTCTTGAGTCTTGACGTTTATAGATACAACATTGAAATTCCGTGATTTTATCAAATATCAATCCCGACATCGGGATTAGGAAAAAGGCCAATCACAGTTGGAATAGTTTAGAAATAACTCTGCCAATAAATACACTTATCTACCAATGGTTTAGTTTAGTACACGCTAAAATTGTTCTACGGGCGCAAGGAATGTGTGCTAGGGCCGCGGTTCGGACCACCCTGATCTACCCTATAAAGCTCGGTACAAGCAGTACTTAATCATATTCATGTAACCTCTATCCTGAAATCCCTACTAACATGCATTCTTAAATCATCATAGGTTGTTACTGTTCCATCCGAATGTTGGCCAGGGTAAATATTGACGTGTTTACGTAAACTGCAAAGGCGCGTCTGACGCACTACACAATGGTATGATGTGAGTTTGTTAATTACGATAATTAGTAAATTGGAAGCGCAATAGTTGGATGGGGTGTCTTGTCTCAGTCTAGCTCAGTATTCGGTGTGAACCAGTGTTTACAGGTTCTGTATTGTTGGTAGTACTCGTTATGTATCTGTTGGAAATAACAATAAGAATTGAGGTTCTCAAGAGTAATACAAATATAATTTGTGGCAGTATTACTGTCAAATTAGCACAATAACTACTGCTTTAATATTTTAGTCATAAAACTTGGATTTTAGTTACTTTAGTTTAGAGCATATTTCATTTGATTGTGTTACTTGGAAAGTCGAAACATTGGGTATATATATAATGTTAAATTTTGTTTGATTTTAATCTATATCGTGCTGATTGATTTGAAATATAGAGAGTTGTGATATTATGATACTGCAAAATTGTCATGCCGTATGGAATATTTAGTTTATGTTCATTGTTTTCAGCAGATGCCATGTTCCTGATTCTATTCCAAGTTCCATCGTGTTGACTGTTTTGAACAAACTACACCGATTCTAAGTTGAATTTCATTGGGACAGTACATTAAGGCACAGGCAATATGCTGAAGAACTTTGCTTTCTAATATCAGACACTGGTAACTGATTCAGAAACAAATCGTTAACTTCGTGACAGGACTTGTTTATTTATTGGGGCGCGTTGTCAACGATCTCCAACTAATAATAATTAGCTACGAATGTAAATTTTCCTTTTTCTTTCATATAGTCGGAAACATTTCTAGAATATTGAATCTGAAGAATATACTAACGTGCAAACAGAAGAATGAACAAGTGTTCAAGTATTCCAAATGAAATGAAACATTACTAATGTTTCTAGAGATGTCCTATGTCTTAGCAAACGCTAAAAATTGCGAAATTATAACCGCATATAGAATATATCTAAAA
This sequence comes from Styela clava, assembly GCF_964204865.1. Classification (NCBI taxonomy): domain Eukaryota; kingdom Metazoa; phylum Chordata; class Ascidiacea; order Stolidobranchia; family Styelidae; genus Styela; species Styela clava. Next base: position 19,771,086 of record NC_135262.1, read on the forward strand.
GAAAACGAAGAGGAATAAAAAAAAACATAGTTTAGGCTGTCCAACCAACGCCCCATGCACGGGCCGCGTTCAGCCCGCACTTAAATGAGTTCATAAGCAAACACTTTTAAATGTTTAAATTTTAGTACCGTATTTTATATAGGCTAAACATTAGCGGTTCCCAAACTATGGGTCGCGAACCACTGGTGGGTCGCAAAAGGAATCTTAGTTGGTCGTGAAAAGATGTAGAGAGCTTTGGTTAATCATACTGGTAATTAGGATCGGTGGCGACTCGAATACGTAAATCTTCAAAAAAACAAAATAAATTAAATTGAATTTAAATTCGAATCTGTGATTGGTTCCGTTTTACGATCTTCTCAAAGGAACAAAAATTTTCTACACAAAGAATGACCACGTGGCTTTTTTACGCATAGCAGTTTTGTACACTGTACAGCACTTCTTATCGTGTTTCCCCGAAATTTAGACAGGATTTAGATTTATTTATTTTGAAGAATAACACTATGGTTTTTTTTGGAAGAGATCTTTTGTGTTCATTTATCAAAAATAAAATTACATTGTAGAAAATCACAAGATTTTTTTACTAAATATTATATAAAAACCGACATCCATAGTTTTTATTTGTATTTTCTATACAAAAATCAAATGACAAATATCATAATTGTGATATCACACAATCTTTAATAGTGGTGTGATCTTCACCTTACTTCAGGTTAATGAACCTTTCTTCTCCCACACATTTTAAATTTATTTTAAGGGTAGGGTCATTTTAAAATCATTTTAAAAATTCAAATTATTATCTTATTTTCAGGCCAGGTCTTCATTTCGAGGAAACACGGTAGTTTTGCGATGGTTAGCCATTGCTGTGTTCTGTATAATGTCCTAAAAAAACAAAATGAAATTAAAGTTAAGTGGGTCGCCATAAGCTTTGGTAATAAATAGTGGGTCCCAACTCTAAAAAGTTTGGGAACCACTGCCGCTAAAGTATGTTTCACGATTATGGCGTGATTATTTCGGCATTCCACATACAAATGTGGGTTCTTTTAATCACGCGTGTATCAAGTCTTGCGCTCTGGTGGATATCGATGTTTAATTTTTTTAAATTTATTGCAGAACTGCGCGTTCTGTTTGACAAATTTGGAAACTACTGTGCGATCATTGGCGACGAGGCGCTGCGAAAAATTATAGAAATGATTTTGCAATTTCCATCTCCAAATCAACTTTATTTTAAATTTTTTCTTTCGATCTGGATTTGATCTTCCTTATCGCCACTGTAAAATTGAAAAGTTACCAATATCTTTGCTACTGGCCCCTGGATTCGTTGTATTTTTCTGTCGTGTCTATGTTTTTGCATTAAATGTATTTCCAACAGATACATAACGAGTACTACCAACAGTACAGAACCTGTAAACACTGATTCACACCGAATACTGAGATAGACTGAGACAAGATATTAAACTAATGCGCTTCCAATTTACCAATTATCCTAATTAATCAACAAACTCACATCATACCATTGTGTAGTGCGTCAGACGCGCCTTCGCTGTTTACGTAAAAACGTCAATATTTACCCTGGCCAATTGCAATTTCCATCTCCAAATCAACTTTATTTTAAATTTTTTCTTTCGTTCTGGATTTGATCTTCCTTATCGCCACTGTAAAATTGAAAAGTTACCAATATCTTTGCTACTGGCCCCTGGATTCGTTGTATTTTTCTGTCGTGTCTATGTTTTTGCATTAAATAAAACTTATGAAATGTCGTCACTGCGGATCGGTAAACATTTCTAATATTATTGACCTAATGTTAATTCATGAACTTGTATCAATGTTTCGAATTTTACAAAACGGCCTTCTGAAAAGTTAAAAATCATGCGAAATTGGGACACATTATGCTCATCAAGAAATTGAAACAATATCATATCCACTGGAAATAAATAAAAATGTTATAACGCAAATATAACAGCCAATTTTGACGCCATTGTCCGTTAGCCAGGTTTGTAGGCTGATGCTCGTGTATCGTGCGCTATACTGTCCAAGCGTTTGATTCAACGATGCGCAAGTGACGTGCCGTGTCCAGGCCACGTGAGAACGGCCATTAGAGCAGTAAACTGTTACTCAAATATTCGAATATTTTTCCCAACCCGAACTAAACTAGCACTTATAGCCACGCGGACTGCCGACAAAGGCACCTTCATGACTATTCACAGGAAGTCATCCATCAATGAGGCGGAATCCTGATGCGGGGGGAGTAGCGTCAAAAACTAGTCCAATGTCCGAATTCTCTAAAAACTGAGGAATATTCATCCTTCTATCGCAGTAATCTGTGGGAGTTTGCGCGGAATCAGCGTTAAGTAGAACGACCCTGGCAATTTTTCTTGGGAAGCTTCGATATCATATGACAGAATATGCCAAATTTGTACAGGGAATATTTACATTCCACATCTTTGAATTGACGAGGAATTGAAATATTTTGAAAACTTATAGAATTACTCCACTTTGACCAACACTTCAGTCTCTTATTGTTGAATTTTTCATCCCAAGCATCAAGTATTGAACTTACAACAGTAAGGGCTTTTCTATTTGTGACAAAACCTGTGAACTCCTGGTGTTCAAGTATGAAGCAATCTCTCTCGCTTCCACAGTTCAGCCCCAAGCACTTTTCAGAGTAAGTCTCTCGATATCTAAATCAATACTTGTGGCGAGACGATGAATGTATATCTCACGTGAAACTGATTTGGAATTCGAAACCCAATCTGTCGTCTTGAACCCGTTATTGTGTAACATTTCAATCACGTTCTTAGATGCTGATACCAATGAATCGAACTCTATTTCGAAGTAAGTAAATCAACGTAAAAGTGTATATCGATAATTGATAATGCGCTACTAGGAAATTTAGGTCCGCTATCGTACGTATCTCCCGTTAAACAACAAAAATTCGCCACATAAGATGAATCAACAGCTACGAAAGCAATACAAGGCAATAATTTATACGCACATGGCTGTTTCCAAGAAAAACAGTTATTTGTACAGTTAAAAATTGCAGAATTAATATCATTTTTCAAAAATAGAATAAATGAAGCATGGCTTTTATATGGACGTTTATAGCTGTCGGTCTTTCCAGAAAATGAAAAAGCACCCCGACGCGATTATTCATTGAATCGTTGTTTCTTTGTAAGACTTTTGAATCTCATACGAGCTGCGTGTTTGTTTAGTGACTTTTCGCAATTTCCATTCAACTCCATGAAACCGAATTCATCAGGACGGTCAAATAATTTAATTTTACTGTTCGTGAGAATATATTCTCGTCTATCTTCGAAGGACTCCCTATGCGACAAATTATATGCCGTGCCTACAGATTCGCTGGACCAATTTTAACCGATTTGTTCTTGTAGCATGGTATAATGGTCACGTATTCCGCAATGCATCAAATTTGAAATTGTCTTATTGTCAATATTTGTACGCAAATTTCCGATCAAGTCCAACCAAGAGGAGATTCAATTCCTATTGGTTCACGTTGTCGACCCACTCCATGCAAAAGCTGGAAGAACGCTATGAGATTATCTGCCGCGATTAAAATCATAGCTTGATTCGCTTCAATATCGGCCAACGGAATATCCTGCAAGTGAGGCATATATTGAACTTTTATAAGCATTCTATCTGAATGTGGTCTTCGTGACTTGATTACAAACAAACACGTTGTTTAACTCCAATATTCGTCGTAACCAGATTTCACCGACAATTTTACTACTTCTGTATCTTGTGAAACGCCTTTGTTACATAAAGTGTCAGTGCTAACACGGGTATGGTTTATATTTATTAGACCAAGTTTTCGTTTCGATTCATGATGTATATATAATTGAAATTTGACTAGCAGAGTCTACCACAGCGATAACTTATTCAGAAAAGCCCAATGGATCCTTCACTACAACTGGCAAAAGCTTAAACTGGACACCAAGTTCGAAACAATTGAAACATAAACTTGATTCTAGTGAAAATCTTCTTTTTTTACGTCATTGGACAAAAAAACTTGAAAAATGTAAACCATTGCAGAAGCAACTACGTTTTTGTGGAAGCTTGAACGTTTGACTTAAATTGGAGATTGGAGTTCTGCCTACTTCAGGGGTGGGCAACCTTTGGCACGCGAGCCCATTTATTCGGCATGCGAGCGAGGCCTCAGAAACGAGATCGTCTTATTTCAGATAAAAAGTTTCGAGACTGAATTATCTGATAAAACTCGGTGTTCGTTTATTCATCATCGTCTGTTAACAATCTGTTATTTATTTAAGTTCTTTTTGTCTTTTCATGGCTTCAAAGAAATATATATATCATGGCGTAGCAACTGAGCTCTCGACGAATTTTGTCGGAATTAACACAACGTTTGGCTACATTGTTACGTAATATATATTTCTGATTGATTTATGAAGTGGTGCAACTCATGTTGGTTAGAGTTACTTGCTAACTTACTGTTATAACTTGATTTCGAAAGAAATATAAGCTATTAGGAAAGGGAATACAAGAGAGAAGTGCAGAAAACGAACTATTACATGATTGGGATGCCATTCCCGAGAATTTATTTAAAACTTGAAAACTTTGCAATGCGGCCCGCGAGCTAATTTATTGCGGCCCTCGAACAACCCGACATTTATTAAATGAAACAAAAATTGATCCCAAATTTATTATTGTATGTACGCGGATTTATGTGGTAACAAGTTCTGCTGTATGACGCTTGTTTTGAAATATGTAGCGTCAGTTGCATGTCGTTCGAGTTAATTGTGATCTTTAAAATTCAAAAATGTTTGGAAAACGCAGGATAGCTCGCGACGAGGACTGAACATTCCAATGTGCTTCGACGGAAAATTCGAGCCGAGACCCAGGACTGCGCCACAGTTGATCTATGCGACAGTGCAAAACAAGTAATGGGCACGTTCGGAAGCACATATTGCTGCGAACAGCTTTATCTAAAATGCATTACACTTGGAATAAACTTCGTACTCGCTTGTCAGGTCTTCTTTGGAAGACGTACCGTGGGGGCAAGTGGCAAAAAAACATCATCCTTCACATTAATAACAAGTAAATAAAAACGATATGTTGTTGAATAATATATATATATTAAGAAACGGCGCATACACATCTCATAGTAGCAGGCTTTTAACGCAATAATAGAAGGTGTGAATGCGCCACAATTTGAAATTCAATCTAGCGCTTGTTCGAAGGCGGAAAAATTGCGGCCTGCGCGCTACAGGGAATGTGTATATTTGTCCCGCAAGTACATAAAGTTTTCCGACCACTGCTCTACATCATCTGCATATGCTTGTGAATCTTTGTTCTCAGTTATGATTGGAATTTTAATAAGTCGTCTCGTAACAGGAGTAGCCTGGACGTTGAAACCAGTAGTTCGTATATTTCTTTGAAAGTTACAAAATATGAACCCAATGTAAAATCTCTATCAGCGGTAATGCAGCAGCAGAAGTCTCACTGAGATAGAATAAGAAAAGTAATCAAATCTATTTGTCGGACTGATAATATATCCGAATAGTGAATCCGTCTGTAGGCCTACATGTTTGAAAGGTTTATTATTATGTATTTTTGCTTTGAAAGTAGCAAAGCATTGTTTTTAATTTTGGTCGGCACGCGGAAGAATTTTGTTGTTAAATTTAGCCGATTTTGGCACGCGAGCCGAAAAAGGTTGCCCACCCCTGGCCTACTTGAACCTCGTTGAGTACATTTACGTACAAAATACACACTGCATATATAGCATCCACACCACACATACAAATTGACAATTTCGTTATCTTCATAGGTTTTGTTTCCGTATTTTTAACTCCAATTGTTTTTGGAAGTTGAGCAAACCTTTTTTTTTTAATATTTCCCTCCGTTATCCATTTCATCAAAACATTTCATATAATTTCCGGGGCCGGTATGTACGAAATGTTTTTTTGCCCATTTTATGGAATCTCAAGCCCTTTAATTTAAGCACTGTAAAGTTAGTTAACGTCCCTCCTTTTACTGGGGCGAATAAATGACTCACCCCCCCCCTCGCTAGAAAATTCGAAATTTTGTTGCCACGAGGTAAATGCACGTCGCACAATGCGGATCAGGGAGTCTGCTGTGCAATTGTATATTTTATTAATGATGGGATTTCCTAATTCGCGTTTGACTTAAGGCGAGCTTCATGTAAGAAGTTTGGATGGAAGCGCGATTCATCTCATCAGCTTGGTCATGTCTGCACAAGACAATTTATTCTCCTCGTACCGACCACGGGAAGTCATTTCCATCCTGGTAGAGTCTTGACGTTTATAGATACAACATTGAAATTCCGTGATTTTATCAAATATCAATCCCGACATCGGGATTAGGAAAAAGGCCAATCACAGTTGGAATAGTTCAGAAATATTCTGCCAATAAATACACTTATCTAACAATGGTTTAGTACACGCTAAAATTGTTCTACGGGCGCAAGGAATGTGTGCTAGGGCCGCGGTTCGGACCACCCTGATCTACCCTATAAAGCTCGGTACAAGCAGTACTTAATCATATTCATGTAACCTCTATCCTGAAATCCCTACTAACATGCATTCTTAAATCATCATAGGTTGTTACTGTTCCATCCGAATGTTGGCCAGGGTAAATATTGATATTTTTACGTAAACTGCGAAGGCGCGTCTGACGCACTACACAATGGTATGATTTGAGTTTGTTGATTAATTAGGATAATTGGTAAATTGGAAGCGCAATAGTTGAATATCTTGTCTCAGTCTATCTCAGTATTCGGTATCAATCAGTGTTTACAGGTTCTGTATTGTTGGTAGTACTCGTTATGTATCTGTTGGAAATACCAATTTGTAAATTTACAAATTCTTGTAAGAACTGAGGTTTTCAAGTGTAAGACAAATATATTTCAGGGCAGTATTGCAGTTAAACTAACATAGTAACTACTGCTTTAATATTTTTGTCATAAAACTTGAATTATATTTACATCAGAGCATATTTCGTGTGGTTGTGTTACTTGTAGAGCCAGGACATAACGCATGTATATACTAAATTAGGTTTTGTATGTGTTTAATATTTATCGTGCTGATGGATTTGAAAGATAGAGAGTTGTGTATATAGAGAATATATTGAGTTGTCTATCCGTATGAAATATTGAGTTTTCGTTTATTGTTTTCAGCCGATGCCATGTTCCTGATTCTATTCCAAGTTCCACCGTGTTGACTGTTTTTGTTTTGAACAAACTACACAGATTCTTAGTTGAATTTCATTGGGACATAGCACTTTAGAGCACAGATAATATGCTGGAACCCCTTGCTCTCTAATATCAAACACTAGTAACTGGTTCAGAAACAAATCGTTTAGTTCGTGACAGGACTTGTTTATTGGGGGCGCGTTGTCGAAGATCTCTATCCACTAATAATTAGCTACGAATGTAAATTTTTCTTCTTCTCGGAAACATTTTTAAAATATTGCATTTGAAGAATATCCTAACGTGAAAACCAGAAGAATGAGCATGTGTTCAAGTATTCAAAATTAAATGAAACATTACTAATGTTTCTAGAGAAAGATCAAAAGCTTCCTTCATCATCCTTCCGAAAGTTACAAAACCATATACACTGAAAGCTAAACTCACATCTTTCATTAAACTTTTGATTTCTGGTTTTCTTCTCGCTAAAGGTATTTTAGTTTGGATTCGATTTTTCACGCTCCACATATTTAAGAAATATTTCCAAATGAGCATTCTTGGCCTGAATCGCTTGTTATCTGATTAAAAGAACACAATTAATAGGTTTTGTTGTAATCATCATGCAAAATTTATATCTTAGCAGTTGAAGGTGGTTAAAGACGCTAAAAATGGCAAAATTATGACCGCATAAAGAATATATGTCTAAAAGAAAACGAAGTTGAATAAAAAGCAGATAAGTTTAGGGCTGCCCAACCCGCGGGCCGCGTTCATAAGCAATGAGTCTATACTTCATGAGCAAACATTTTTTAAGGTTTAAATTTTAGTACCATATTTTATATATGGCTAAACTATGTTTCGTATTATGGCGTGACATCCAAATGTCGTTTCTTTCAATCACGCGTATAGCAAGTCTTGCGCTCTGTTGAATATCGATGTCAGTTTTTTTTTTTTCAATTTATTGCAGAACTGCACATTCTGTTTGACAAATTCGAAAACTACTGTGCGATGAAAGAACGGAGCAGTGATTTATACGCACATGGCTGTTTCCAAGAAGAATCATTATTTGAACAGTTAAAAATTGCAGAATTAATATAATCTTTCAAAAATCGAATATATGAAGCATGGCTTTTATATTGACGTTTATAGCTGTCGGTCTTTTCTGCAATTGAAAAAGCACCTTGACGCGATTATTTATTAAATCGTTGTTTGTTTTAAGTTGTTTTGTAAGACTTTGGAATCTTATTCGAGCTGCGTGTTCGTTTAGTGACTTTTCGCAATTTCCATTCATCTCCATAAAACCAACTTCATCAGGACGGTGAAATAATTTAATTTTACTGTTCGTGGAAAATATTCTCGTCTATTATTAAACGACTCGCTACACGGTAAATTGAACGACGTGACTATAATGGTCACATAAACCACAATGCATGAAATTTGAAATTGTCTTATTGTCAATACTTGTACGCAAATTTCCGATCAAGTCCAACCATGAGGAATTTCAATTCGTATTGGTTCATGTTGCGATGGGTGCGCTATGGGATTTTATGCCGCGATTAAAATCATAGCTTGATTCGCTTCAATATCGGCCAACGGAATATCCTGCAAGTGAGGCGAGGCATATATTGATCTCTTTTAAACATTCTAGCTGAATGTTGTATGCGTGACTCCATCGCAAACACGTTGTTTAATGCCAATATTCTTCATAACCAGATTCCACCTACAATTTTACTAACTCTGCTATTTGTGAAACGCCTTTGTTACATAAAGTGTCAATGGTAACACAGGTACGATTTATTTTTATTAGACCAAGTCTTCGTTTCGATTGATGATGTATATATAATTGAGATTTGAATAGCAAAGTCTAGCACAGCGATAAAGTATTCAGAAAAGCCTACAGACCTTTTACTACAACTGGCAGAGGCTGAAATTGGACACCACGTCTGAAACATTTGCATTGACAACGCTGTTTTACGAGTAGAGACATTGCGATGGTTGTTAGCATTTGATCTTCTTGTAAAGATCCTCAGGCCATGGATCACTGAATAATGCTTACCCGAACAAGCGCGACACATGTTATAAAATTTACACCAAAAGGCAAACTGTCCAAGTTCGAGACAATTGAAACATAAACTTAATTCTAGTGAAAATCTCCTTTTTACGTCATTGGACATGTACATTTAAAGAATGTAAACAATTGCAGAAGCAACTACGTTTTTGTGGATGCTTGAAAGTATGACTTAAAATCGGATATTTTGCGGCTACTGAATTCCTGAATCTTTGCCACATTTACTCATTGCAACTACATAATTACTTACCATCGTACCTAGGCCGTCGACATGTCGTTTGCTACCCCGTCAAGGACGCGAATAGCCGAAGCATATGTGAACCGTCGTCGTCAAGACAACTGTGTACATTATCAAAAAATAAGCAAATTTACCAGACTAGTTTGGTTCCAGGTGAACAATCCACGCGTCAACTGCTTCTTGGATTGAACGGTTAAAGTTAATTTTGTAGAAAGCTCGAAAGGATGCAAAAGTCTTCAATTGATACAGTATGACGTCGTTGCATTACTGTTGAATAACAGCAAATAGTTAAGCTATTTTATAAGTTGCAATATCTGCAGAAAACTGTAGGTATGTTTACAAAACATTGTAACACAAATACTTCATCAGTCAGCCAGTCAGAAGTTCATTTTTCACCAAAATGAACATATAATTAATGCAAACAAAACTAGGAAAAAAACACAAAAAAGGAATTTCATGGTGGAGGGTGACGCGAAAAAAACAATGCTGGTTGGTTATCGAGCAGCGATACCTGAGATAAAGGTCTAACTTTGATATAGGTAGAATAAAAAAAAGTCCATGAAATACAAATGTTTCAAACCAGCACCTTCGTCGACCCAATTAAACAGCCCTACAGAACCCATGAGGTTCGATCGAACCCATGTTAAGAAACACTGCTAAAAAACTGAGAATGGTTAATAGATAATCTGAGCTACTGAGGCAAGGTAGTCGTGGAAGCAATATAGCATAGAATCAACCAAGCACAGCGATAGCTGTTCCACGAACAGATGTTTTGAGCATGTGTTCAAATATTCAGTTATTCTAAATGAAATGAAATACTGTTACAAAATTTACAAACCAATCTAATCAGAAAGCTAAACTTACATCATCTGTTAACCCTTTGATTTCTGCCAATCTCCTCTTCTCTGAAGATATTTGAGTTGATTTTTATCCTCCATAATTTTCAAGTAATGTGGGTAAATGTGCGGACGTTGCCTGTATCGCTTTTTATCTAAATTAAAAGAACAAAATTTAAATGCTTTGTAACATCCATTATGACGTCATAAAATAGAATGAGGATGCATTTTAAAACTAATAAAAGCCTAGCCCTGAATAATAAAAAAGTTGATTGTTGTAAACTGCTTGTCTGACTTTGGTCAGACAAAAGGTTACAGAAATACATTTGTGTAAGCGTGCAGCAGGACTCTCGAATTGCTCATTAAAAAAGAACTGGCGTTTAGTTGCTGTGCTATTGTCACTTTTCCCAATCTTGAAATTGCAACATGCAGAAATAAATAATTTACATCCTGGAAATATTGTAATAGAACCGATTCGCACAAATCTGATGATAGCTGTAAACTCGAAATAGGCAGTGGTATATTTATAACTGTTGCCCACAATTTCAAGAACATACAACTTACATTTGACTAAAGCAACATAACGCTGGTTTACTCATTAATTTCCCTGTAACCAACGGTTGTGACTTTTCCGGTTTCAAATCGACACCACTGAGAAGTAACTAGGTACAAGCAGATAGAAAGATGTAGAGTATGCACAAATATTGCATTTGCTAGAGTCCTGAAGAATCGGCTAATACGAAAGGAAGATTTGAAGATCACATAGCCAGTATTTGAGAAGTCACAGAAAGCTGAACTCACATTATTTATTATCCCCACATTTTGTTGCTATTATCATTCTCGTTGAAGGAATTTCTTGGAATCCACACGCGTCAAAAAATAAAGTCCACTCACACCACCGTGCGACGATACGAAAGACTTGAATGCCCTTTTCTCCAAACTCAATTTTGATAAATAGATTAGAACCGTCTTTGCCACCTGATTTGTTCTTCGAGCACATGAATACTGAGGAGGAATACAGACATGTTCAGTGATTACATGATTTATTTTGTCATCGCTTGACAAACGAATATCTTCCCCAATTACAGTGCCGACTCAAGATTCAACGCAACTTTGAAGTTGGAGATCTTGTCACCCTGATGATCAAGGAGTGAAAAGTGAAAGTGTGCATATCCAATTCTACTTATATGCGCGACATAATGAAGCTCTGTCTACGCTTTTTGAGTACATTTACGCACAAAATACACACTACATAAATAGCATCCACACTACACATACACAGTCACACATACATGCTCACTATGGGAATATTAGGTGTATAATTCGAATTATATTTGAGTGGGGGCTAGTTTTTGGTTCTATCCTTTTTTGAATTTCTTGCATTGGCAATTTGCTTATCTTCATTGGTTTTGTTACTGTATTTATTTCATCAATTGTTTTTGGAAGTTGAGCAAACATTTCTTTTTTTTTTTGAAAATCATTTCCCTATGTTATCCAAAAAACAGTTCATAAAATTACCGGGGCCGGTATGTACTGTACGAAATGTTTGATTTTATGATTTTAGTGTGAAAGGGAGGTTTGAAGATCATAGTGCCATTATTTGACAAGTCAAAGAACGCTAAATTTACATATTTTATTATCCACATATTTTGTTGCTGTTATCATTCTCTTAGAAGTCTTTTGTGGTTATCTCTTGGTATCCACACGTGTCAAGAAATAAGGTTAAATGAGTGGTCTTTCGCGTGTCCCGAATGTTACCTAGGATAGGAAAAAAGTTTACTCTCGTTCACTGAATGCCTGTACAAATGGAATTTTCTCGCAATATAAAAGAAAAATAAGGGATAGGGAGATATGATTGGCAATCTTCTAAATACATGTTATGTGGCCCAAAGTAATTACATTTAATCCTAAACCAACTCTGTGATATATGAATACGTTGTGAAATTACTACTTGTCTTAGCGATTGGGATAGAGCGAGCTTTGAATCTAAATTTGTATATGTGTGGAATCCACAGATTTTCTGGAATCGTATTGAAAATCGATTTCCCTACATGTTTTATCGAGGCTTCATTCATTTTTGTTTCTACTAATCGCAGAATTCGTTATATAAGATCTACCCTAGGGTGGTCCAAGGTTGGCGTGACGCAAAAACTTTTGGCGAGGTCTCGCGGGCCGCAGTAGGAGAAAACCCAGAAGTGATAAAAATCGAGAGTTTACCCATTTGCTTCTTGAGAAATATGGTGATATTTAGAGCATTTTTCTTCATGTTTGATTTTGTAATGTCCGCTAAACTTATATTTTTTCGTGGTAGAAATTACTTGGAAACACACCAGACCCCGTCATTGAACGTTGTTGGGGAAAGGTAAATACGTTTCCTATTTCTTGTTCACTTATTTTACACTTATTGTATGATGAATTCATAAATTTGACTAATTTCATTACTTTTAGCGTGATCAGGACTAGTGGTATCGTCAAATAACAACCAAAATATATGTCTAAGATGAGACTAAGTCAGGTCTGCGTTTCGTCATTGCTGTCACATGGTCACGTCTCTAAAATTGAGAAGTTACTCAAGGCGAGCTTCATGTACGAAGTTTGGATGGAAGCGCGATTCATCTCATCAGCTTGGTCATGTCTGCACAAGACAATTTATTCACCTCGTACCGACCACGGGAAGTCATTTCCATCCTGGTCTTGAGTCTTGACGTTTATAGATACAACATTGAAATTCCGTGATTTTATCAAATATCAATCCCGACATCGGGATTAGGAAAAAGGCCAATCACAGTTGGAATAGTTTAGAAATAACTCTGCCAATAAATACACTTATCTACCAATGGTTTAGTTTAGTACACGCTAAAATTGTTCTACGGGCGCAAGGAATGTGTGCTAGGGCCGCGGTTCGGACCACCCTGATCTACCCTATAAAGCTCGGTACAAGCAGTACTTAATCATATTCATGTAACCTCTATCCTGAAATCCCTACTAACATGCATTCTTAAATCATCATAGGTTGTTACTGTTCCATCCGAATGTTGGCCAGGGTAAATATTGACGTGTTTACGTAAACTGCAAAGGCGCGTCTGACGCACTACACAATGGTATGATGTGAGTTTGTTAATTACGATAATTAGTAAATTGGAAGCGCAATAGTTGGATGTCTTGTCTCAGTCTAGCTCAGTATTCGGTGTGAACCAGTGTTTACAGGTTCTGTATTGTTGGTAGTACTCGTTATGTATCTGTTGGAAATAACAATAAGAATTGAGGTTCTCAAGTGTAATACAAATATAATTTGTGGCAGTATTACAGTCAAATTAGCACAATAACTACTGCTTTAATATTTTAGTCATAAAACTTGGATTTTAGTTACTTTAGTTTAGAGCATATTTCATTTGATTGTGTTACTTGGAAAGTCGAAACATTGGGTATATATATAATGTTAAATTTTGTTTGATTTTAATCTATATCGTGCTGATTGATTTGAAATATAGAGAGTTGTGATATTATGATACTGCAAAATTGTCTTGCCGTATGGAATATTTAGTTTATGTTCATTGTTTTCAGCAGATGCCATGTTCCTGAATCTATTCCAAGTTCCATCGTGTTGACTGTTTTGAACAAACTACACCGATTCTAAGTTGAATTTCATTGGGACAGTACATTAAGGCACAGGCAATATGCTGAAGAACTTTGCTTTCTAATATCAGACACTGGTAACTGATTCAGAAACAAATCGTTAACTTCGTGACAGGACTTGTTTATTTATTGGGGCGCGTTGTCAACGATCTCCAACTAATAATAATTAGCTACGAATGTAAATTTTCCTTTTTCTTCCGAATAGTCGGAAACATTTCTAGAATATTGAATCTGAAGAATATACTAACGTGCAAACAGAAGAAGGAACAAGTGTTCAAGTATTCCAAATGAAATGAAACATTACTAATGTTTCTAGAGATGTCCTATGTCTTAGCAAACGCTGAAAATTGCGAAATTATAACCGCATATAGAATATATCTAAAAGAAAACGAAGAGGAATAAAAGAAACATAGTTTAGGCTGTCCAACCAACGCCCCATGCACGGGCCGCGTTCAGCCCGCACTTAAATGAGTTCATAAGCAAACACTTTTAAATGTTTAAATTTTAGTACCGTATTTTATATAGGCTAAACTTTAGCGGTTCCCAAACTATGGGTCGCGAACCACTGGTGGGTCGCAAAAGGAATCTTAGTTGGTCGTGAAAAGATGTAGAGAGCTTTGGTTAATCATACTGGTAATTAGGATCGGTGGCGACTCGAATACGTAAATCTTCAAAAAAACAAAATAAATTAAATTGAATTTAAATTCGAATCTGTGATTGGCTCCTTTTTACGATCTTCTCAAAGGAACAAAAATTTTCTACACAAAGAATGACCACGTGGCTTTTTTACGCATAGCAGTTTTGTACACTGTACAGCACTTCTTATCGTGTTTCCCCGAAATTTAGACAGGATTTAGATTGATTTATTTTGAAGAATAACACTATGGTTTTTTTTGGAAGAGGTCTTTTGTGTTCATTTATCAAAAATAAAATTACATTGTAGAAAATCACAAGATTTTTTTACTAAATATTATATAAAAACCGACATCCATAGTTTTTATTTGTATTTTCTATACAAAAATCAAGTGACAAATATCATAATTGTGATATCACACAATCTTTAATAGTGGTGTGATCTTCACCTTACTTCAGGTTAATGAACCTTTCTTCTCCCACACATTTTAAATTTATTTTAAGGGTAGGGTCATTTTGAAATCATTTTAAAAATTCAAATATTATCTTATTTTCAGGCCAGGTCTTCATTTCGAGGAAACACGGTAGTTTTGCGATGGTTAGCCATTGCTGTGTTCTGTATAATGTCCTAAAAAAACAAAATGAAATTAAAGTTAAGTGGGTCGCCATAAGCTTTGGTAATAAATAGTGGGTCCCAACTCTAAAAAGTTTGGGAACCACTGCCGCTAAAGTATGTTTCACGATTATGGCGTGATTATTTCGGCATTCCACATACAAATGTGGGTTCTTTTAATCACGCGTGTATCAAGTCTTGCGCTCTGGTGGATATCGATGTTTAACTTTTTAAAATTTATTGCAGAACTGCGCGTTCTGTTTGACAAATTTGAAAACTACTGTGCGATCATTGGCGACGAGGCGCTGCGAAAAATTATAGAAATGATTTTGCAATTTCCATCTCCAAATCAACTTTATTTTAAATTTTTTCTTTCGATCTGGATTTGATCTTCCTTATCGCCACTGTAAAATTGAAAAGTTACCAATATCTTTGCTACTGGCCCCTGGATTCGTTGTATTTTTCTGTCGTGTCTATGTTTTTGCATTAAATGTATTTCCAACAGATACATAACGAGTACTACCAACAGTACAGAACCTGTAAACACTGATTCACACCGAATACTGAGATAGACTGAGACAAGATATTAAACCAATGCGTCTCCAATTTACCAATTATCCTAATTAATCAACAAACTCACATCATACCATTGTGTAGTGCGTCAGACGCGCCTTCGCTGTTTACGTAAAAACGTCAATATTTACCCTGGCCAATTGCAATTTCCATCTCCAAATCAACTTTATTTTAAATTTTTTCTTCCGTTCTGGATTTGATCTTCCTTATCGCCACTGTAAAATTGAAAAGTTACCAATATCTTTGCTACTGGCCCCTGGATTCGTTGTATTTTTCTGTCGTGTCTATGTTTTTGCATTAAATAAAACTTATGAAATGTCGTCACTGCGGATCGGTAAACATTTCTAATATTATTGACCTAATGTTAATTCATGAACTTGTATCAATGTTTCGAATTTTACGGCCTTCTGAAAAGTTAAAAATCATGCGAAATTGGGACACATTATGCTCATCAAGAAATTGAAACAATATCATATCCACTGGAAATAAATAAAAATATTATAACGCAAATATAACAGCCAATTTTGACGCCATTGTCCGTTAGCCAGGATTGTAGGCTGATGCTCGTGTATCGTGCGCTATACTGTCCAAGCGTTTGATTCAACGATGCGCAAGTGACGTGCCGTGTCCAGGCCACGTGAGAACGGCCATTAGAGCAGTAAACTGTTACTCAAATATTCGAATATTTTTCCCAACCCGAACTAAACTAGCACTTATAGCCACGCGGACTGCCGACAAAGGCACCTTCATGACTATTCACAGGAAGTCATCCATCAATGAGGCGGAATCCTGATGCGGGGGGAGTAGCGTCGAAAACTAGTCCAATGTCCGAATTCTCTAAAAACTGAGGAATATTCATCCTTCTATCGCAGTAATCTGTGGGAGTTTGCGCGGAATCAGCGTTAAGTAGAACGACCCTGGCAATTCTTCTTGGGATGCTTCGATATCATATGACAGAATATGCCAAATTTGTACAGGGAATATTTACATTCCACATCTTTGAATTGACGAGGAATTGAAATATTTTGAAAACTTATAGAATTACTCCACTTTGACCAACACTTCAGTCTCTTATTGTTGAATTTTTCATCTCAAGCATCAAGTATTGAACTTACAACAGTAAGGGCTTTTCTATTTGTGACAAAACCTGTGAACTCCTGGTGTTCAAGTATGAAGCAATCTCTCTCGCTTCCACAGTTCAGCCCCAAGCACTTTTCAGAGTAAGTCTCTCGATATCTAAATCAATACTTGTGGCGAGACGATGAATGTATATCTCACGTGAAACTGATTTGGAATTCGAAACCCAATCTGTCGTCTTGAACCCGTTATTGTGCAACATTTCAATCACGTTCTTAGATGCTGATACCAATGAATCGAACTCTATTTCGAAGTAAGTAAATCAACGTAAAAGTGTATATCGATAATTGATAATGCGCTACTAGGAAATTTATGTCCGCTATCGTACGTATCTCCCGTTAAACAACAAAAATTCGCCACATAAGATGAATCAACAGCTACGAAAGCAATACGAGGCAATAATTTATACGCACATGGCTGTTTCCAAGAAAAACAGTTATTTGTACAGTTAAAAATTGCAGAATTAATATCATTTTTCAAAAATAGAATAAATGAAGCATGGCTTTTATATTGACGTTTATAGCTGTCGGTCTTTCCAGAAAATGAAAAAGCACCCCGACGCGATTATTCATTGAATCGTTGTTTCTTTGTAAGACTTTTGAATCTCATACGAGCTGCGTGTTTGTTTAGTGACTTTTCGCAATTTCCATTCAACTCCATGAAACCGAATTCATCAGGACGGTCAAATAATTTAATTTTACTGTTCGTGAGAATATATTCTCGTCTATCTTCGAAGGACTCCCTATGCGACAAATTATATGCCGTGCCTACAGATTCGATGGACCAATTTTATCCGATTTGTTCTTGTAGCATGGTATAATGGTCACGTATTCCGCAATGCATCAAATTTGAAATTGTCTTATTGTCAATACTTGTACGCAAATTTCCGATCAAGTCCAACCAAGAGGAGATTCAATTCCTATTGGTTCACGTTGTCGACCCACTCCATGCAAAAGCTGGAAGAACGCTATGAGATTATCTGCCGCGATTAAAATCATAGCTTGATTCGCTTCAATATCGGCCAACGGAATATCCTGCAAGTGAGGCATATATTGAACTTTTATAAGCATTCTATCTGAATGTGGTCTTCGTGACTTGATTACAAACACGTTGTTTAACTCCAATATTCGTCGTAACCAGATTTCACCGATGATTTTACTACTTCTGTATCTTGTGAAACGCCTTTGTTACATAAAGTGTCAGTGCTAACACGGGTATGGTTTATATTTATTTGACCAAGTTTTCGTTTCGATTCATGATGTATATATAATTGAAATTTGACTAGCAGAGTCTACCACAGCGATAACTTATTCAGAAAAGCCCAATGGATCCTTCACTACAACTGGCAAAAGCTGAAACTGGACACCACGTCTGAAACATTTGCATTGGCAACGCTGTTTGTACGAGTAGAGGCATTGCGATGATTGTTAGCATTTGATCTTCTTGTAAAGATCCTCAGGCCATGGATCACTGAATGCTGCTTACCCGAACAAGCGCGACACATGTTAGGAAATCTACACCAAAAAGCAAACTGACCAAGTTCGAAACAATTGAAACATAAACTTGATTCTAGTGAAAATCTTCTTTTTTTACGTCATTGTACAAAAAAACTTGAAAAATGTAAACCATTGCAGAAGCAACTACGTTTTTGTGGAAGCTTGAACGTTTGACTTAAATTGGAGATTGGAGTTCTGCCTACTTCAGGGGTGGGCAACCTTTGGCACGCGAGCCCATTTATTCGGCATGCGAGCGAGGCCTCAGAAACGAGATCGTCTTATTTCAGATAAAAAGTTTCGAGACTGAATTATCTGATAAAACTCGGTGTTCGTTTATTCATTATCGTTTGTTAACAATCTGTTATTTATTTAAGTTCTTTTTGTCTTTTCATGGCTTCAAAGAAATATATATATCATGGCGTAGCAACTGAGCTCTCGACGAATTTTGTCGGAATTAACACAACGTTTGGCTACATTGTTACGTAATATATATTTCTGATTGATTTATGAAGTGGTGCAACTCATGTTGGTTAGAGTTACTTGCTAACTTACTGTTATAACTTGATTTCGAAAGAAATATAAGCTATTAGGAAAGGGAATACAAGAGAGAAGTGCAGAAAACGAACTATTACATGATTGGGATGCCATTCCCGAGAATTTTTTTAAAACTTGAAAACTTTGCAATGCACTATTCTACAACAGGGGTCGGTAAACTGAGGGCCAAATGCGGCCCGCGAGCTAATTTGTTGCGGCCCTCGAACAACCCGACATTTATTAAATGAAACAAAAATTGATCCCAAATTTATTATTGTATGTACGCGGATTTATGTGGTAACAAGTTCTGCTGTATGACGCTTGTTTTGAAATATGTAGCGTCAGTTGCACGTCGTTCGAGTTAATTGTGATCTTTAAAATTCAAAAATGTTTGGAAAACGCAGGATAGCTCGCGACGAGGACTGAACATTCCAATGTGCTTCGACGAAAAATTCGAGCCGAGACCAAGGACTGCGCCACAGTTGATCTATGCGACAGTGCAAAACAAGTAATGGGCACGTTCGGAAGCACATATTGCTGCGAACAGCTTTATCTAAAATGCATTACACTTGGAATAAACTTCGTACTCGCTTGTCAGGTCTTCTTTGGAAGACGTACCGTGGGGACAAGTGGCAAAAAAACATCATCCTTCACATTAATAACAAGTAAATAAAAACGATATGTTGTTGAATAATATATATATATTAAGAAACGGCACATACACATCTCATAGTAGCAGGCTTTTAACGCAATAATGGAAGGTGTGAATGCGCCACAATTTGAAATTCAATCTAGCGCTTGTTCGAAGGCGGAAAAATTGCGGCCTGCGCGCTACAGGGAATGTGTATATTTGGCCCGCAAGTACATAAAGTTTTCCGACCACTGCTCTACATCATCTGCATATGCTTGTGAATCTTTGTTCTCAGTTATGATTGGAATTTTAATAAGTCGTCTCGTAACAGGAGTAGCCTGGACGTTGAAACCAGTAGTTCGTATATTTCTTTGAAAGTTACAAAATATAAACCCAATGTAAAATCTCTATCAGCGGTAATGCAGCAGCAGAAGTCTCACTGAGATAGAATAAGAAAAGTAATCAAATCTATTTGTCGGACTGATAATATATCCGAATAGTGAATCCGTCTGTAGGCCTACATGTTTGAAAGGTTTATTATTATGTATTTTTGCTTTGAAAGTAGCAAAGCATTGTTTTTAATTTTGGTCGGCACGCGGAAGAATTTTGTTGTTAAATTTAGCCGATTTTGGCACGCGAGCCGAAAAAGGTTGCCCACCCCTGGCCTACTTGAACCTTGTTGAGTACATTTACGTACAAAATACACACTGCATATATAGCATCCACACCACACATACAAATTGACAATTTCGTTATCTTCATAGGTTTTGTTTCCGTATTTTTAACTCCAATTGTTTTTGGAAGTTGAGCAAACCTTTTTTTTTTAATATTTCCCTCCGTTATCCATTTCATCAAAACATTTCATATAATTTCCGGGGCCGGTATGTACGAAATGTTTTTTTGCCCATTTTATGGAATCTCAAACCCTTCAATTTAAGCACTGTAAAGTTAGTCAACGTCCCTCCTTTTACTGGGGCGAATAAATGACTCACCCCCCCCCCCCCCCTCGCTAGAAAATTCGAAATTTTGTTGCCACGAGGTAAATGCACGTCGCACAATGCGGATCAGGGAGTCTGCTGTGCAATTGCATATTTTATTAATGATGGGATTTCCTAATTCGCGTTTGACTCATGCCATACGTTGCGAAATGATTATCAGGTGGGAATTTGATACTTCGAATATTGTTAGGTTTATTCATATATTACCCGAATAGGTTTTGAGGATTGCTCTAATATATGCAATGTTATATTTATCATTGTCTTATTTTGTATCCTAGCATACTCGCGGCTGTTCTTTGAGTCCTTGTCAAAAATAGTCAATTTATTATTAACACCAATACTGAAGTACTAAGACTGTTAACACTGATGTCAACATCAGATGTGTTTCAGGCTGATAACAAAGTTTCTTTCAAAGTTTCTTGTTGGTGCATAAATTGAAGACAATAATTTGGATACCAAAGGACAGGATACGACTTTAGTTAGCTCGTAACTCGTAACCGTAGTGGGAAACCTTACTTCAAACTACTTATCCCACATGCACAACCTTTACAATTGCTCAATTTCTGATGAATGGGCTAGTATGAAAGGGAGGTTTGAAGATCATAGTGCCAGTATTTGACAAGTCAAAGACAGTTAAACTCACATATTTTGTTATCCACATATTTTGTATCTCTTGGTATCCACACGTGTCAAGAAATAAGGTTAAATGAGTGGTCTTTCGCGTGTCTCGAATATAATATGAGATAAAAATAACACAATGTATACGCTTTTTTTTCTCGTGATTGCATCGCATACAGCAACGATGTCCTAGCAATAGAATGATGAGAAATAAGATTAGAAAAGCCGATACTCGCATTCGCTGAATGCCCGTAAAATTAGAATTTTTCACATTATAAAAAATAAGGAACGGGTAGATATAATTGACAATCTTTCAAATACATGATATGTGGCTTAAAGTAATTACATTTAATCTCAAACAAACTTTGTGATATATATATATGAAGACGTTGTGGAATTATTACTTGTCTTAGTGAATTGGATGGAGCAAGATTCGAATCTAAATTTACATGCGTGTCCATAGATTTTCTGGAATCGTATTGAAGATCGATTTCTCTACATCTTTTACCGATACAATATTAATTTATGTTTCTACTAATTGCAGCATCCGTTATATAAGATCTACCGTAGGGTGGTCCAAGGTTGCGAGGTTGGCGTGACGCAATAACTTTTGGCGATGTCTCGCGGGTCGCAGTATGAGAAAACCCAAAAGTGATAAAACATTGGGAGTTTACCCATTTGCTTCTTGAGAAATATCGTGATATTTTTGGCATTTTTCTTCATGTTTGATTTTGTAATGTCCGCTAAAATTATATTTTTTCGTGGTAGAAATTACTTGGAAACACACCAGACCCCGTCATTGAACGTTGTTGGAGAAAGGTAAATACGTTTCCTATTTCTTGTTCATTTATTCTACACTTATTGTATGATGAATTCATATATTTGACTAATTTCATTACTTTTAGCGTGATTAGGTTTAGTGGTATCGTCAAATAACAACCAAAATATCTGTCTAAGATGAGACTCCGGACCCAGCTAAAAAAAACTGGATTACGCGGCGCTAAGTCAGGTCTGCGTTTCGTCATTGCTGTAACATGGTCACGTCTCTAAAATTGAGAAGTTACTTAAGGCGAGCTTCATGTACGAAGTTTGGATGGAAGCGCGATTCATCTCATCAGCTTGGTCATGTCTGCACAAGACAATTTATTCTCCTCGTACCGACCACGGGAAGTCATTTCCATCCTGGTAGAGTCTTGACGTTTATAGATACAACATTGAAATTCCGTGATTTTATCAAATATCAATCCCGACATCGGGATTAGGAAAAAGGCCAATCACAGTTGGAATAGTTCAGAAATATTCTGCCAATAAATACACTTATCTAACAATGGTTTAGTACACGCTAAAATTGTTCTACGGGCGCAAGGAATGTGTGCTAGGGCCGCGGTTCGGACCACCCTGATCTACCCTATAAAGCTCGGTACAAGCAGTACTTAATCATATTCATGTAACCTCTATCCTGAAATCCCTACTAACATGCATTCTTAAATCATCATAGGTTGTTACTGTTCCATCCGAATGTTGGCCAGGGTAAATATTGATATTTTTACGTAAACTGCGAAGGCGCGTCTGACGCACTACACAATGGTATGATTTGAGTTTGTTGATTAATTAGGATAATTGGTAAATTGGAAGCGCAATAGTTGAATATCTTGTCTCAGTCTATCTCAGTATCCGGTATGAATCAGTGTTTACAGGTTCTGTATTGTTGGTAGTACTCGTTATGTATCTGTTGGAAATACCAATTTGTAAATTTACAAATTCTTGTAAGAACTGAGGTTTTCAAGTGTAAGACAAATATAATTCAGGGCAGTATTGCAGTTAAACTAACATAGTAACTACTGCTTTAATATTTTTGTCATAAAACTTGAATTATATTTACATCAGAGCATATTTCGTTTGGTTGTGTTACTTGTAGAGCCAGGACATAACGTATGTTTATACTAAATTAGGTTTTGTATGTGTTTAATCTTTATCGTGCTGATGGATTTGAAATATAGAGAGTTGTGTATATAGAGAATATATTGAGTTGTCTATCCGTATGAAATATTGAGTTTTCGTTTATTGTTTTCAGTCGATGCCATGTTCCTGATTCTATTCCAAGTTCCACCGTGTTGACTGTTTTTGTTTTGAACAAATTACACAGATTCTTAGTTGAATTTCATTGTGACATAGCACTTTAGGGCACAGATAATATGCTGGAACCCCTTGCTCTCTAATATCAAACACTAGTAACTGGTTCAGAAACAAATTGCTTAGTTCGTGACAGGACTTGTTTATTGGGGGCGCGTTGTCGAAGATCTCTGACCACTAATAATTAGCTACGAATGTAAATTTTTCTTCTTCCCGGAAACATTTTTAAAATATTGCATTTGAAGAATATCCTAACGTGAAAATCAGAAGAATGAGCATGTGTTCAAGTATTCAATATTAAATGAAACATTACTAATGTTTCTAGAGAAAGATCAAAAGCTTCCCTCATCATCCTTCCGAAAGTTACAAAACCATATACACTGAAAGCTAAACTCACATCTTTCATTAAACTTTTGATTACTGGTTTTCTTCTCGCTAAAGGTATTTTAGTTTTGAGTCGATTTTTCACGCTCCACATATTTAAGAAATATTTCCAAATGAGCATTCTTGGCCTGAATCGCATGTTATCTGAATAAAAGAACACAATTCATAGGTTTTGTTGTAATCATCATGCAAAATTTATATCTTAGCAGTTGAAGGTGGTTAAAGACGCTAAAAATGGCAAAATTATGAC
Source organism: Styela clava (assembly GCF_964204865.1). Taxonomy (NCBI): domain Eukaryota; kingdom Metazoa; phylum Chordata; class Ascidiacea; order Stolidobranchia; family Styelidae; genus Styela; species Styela clava. The sequence continues at coordinate 19,795,035 of NC_135262.1, forward strand.
CGCATAAAGAATATATGTCTAAAAGAAAACGAAGTTGAATAAAAAACAGATAAGTTTAGGGCTGCCCAACCCGCGGGCCGCGTTCATAAGCAATGAGTCCATCTCCATGAGCAAACATTTTTTAAGGTTTAAACTTTAGTACCGTATTTTATATATGGCTAAACTATGTTTCGTATTATGGCGTGACATCCAAATGTCGTTTCTTTCAATCACGCGTATAGTAAGTCTTGCGCTCTGTTGAATATCGATGTCAGTTTTTTTTTTCAATTTATTGCAGAACTGCACATTCTGTTTGACAAATTCGAAAACTACTGTGCGATGAAAGAACGGAGCAGTGATTTATACGCACATGGCTGTTTCCAAGAAGAATCATTATTTGAACAGTTAAAAATTGCAGAATTAATATAATCTTCCAAAAATCGAATATATGAAGCATGGCTTTTATATTGACGTTTATAGCTGTCGGTCTTTTCTGCAATTGAAAAAGCACCTTGACGCGATTATTTATTAAATCGTTGTTTGTTTTAAGTTGTTTTGTAAGACTTTGGAATCTTATTCGAGCTGCGTGTTCGTTTAGTGACTTTTCGCAATTTCCATTCATCTCCATAAAACCAACTTCATCAGGACGGTAAAATAATTTAATTTTACTGTTCGTGGAAAATATTCTCGTCTATTATTAAACGACTCGCTACACGGTAAATTGAACGACGTGACTATAATGGTCACATAAACCACAATGCATGAAATTTGAAATTGTCTTATTGTCAATACTTGTACGCAAATTTCCGATCAAGTCCAACCATGAGGAATTTCAATTCGTATTGGTTCATGTTGCGATGGGTGCGCTATGGGATTTTATGCCGCGATTAAAATCATAGCTTGATTCGCTTCAATATCGGCCAACGGAATATCCTGCAAGTGAGGCGAGGCATATATTGATCTCTTTTAAACATTCTAGCTGAATGTTGTATGCGTGACTCCATCGCAAACACGTTGTTTAATGCCAATATTCTTCATAACCAGATTCCACCTACAATTTTACTAACTCTGCTATTTGTGAAACGCCTTTGTTACATAAAGTGTCAATGGTAACACAGGTACGATTTATTTTTATTAGACCAAGTCTTCGTTTCGATTGATGATGTATATATAATTGAGATTTGAATAGCAAAGTCTAGCACAGCGATAAAGTATTCAGAAAAGCCTACAGACCTTTTACTACAACTGGCAAAGGCTGAATTTGGACACCACGTATGAAACATTTGCATTGACAACGCTGTTTTACGAGTAGAGACATTGCGATGGTTGTTAGCATTTGATCTTCTTGTAAAGATCCTCAGGCCATGGATCACTGAATAATGCTTACCCGAACAAGCGCGACACATGTTATAAAATTTACACCAAAAGGCAAACTGTCCAAGTTCGAGACAATTGAAACATAAACTTAATTCTAGTGAAAATCTCCTTTTTACATCATTGGACATGTACATTTAAAGAATGTAAACAATTGCAGAAGCAACTACGTTTTTGTGGATGCTTGAAAGTATGACTTAAAATCGGATATTTTGCGGCTACTGAATTCCTGAATCTTTGCCACATTTATTCATTGCAACTACATAATTACTTACCATCGTGTACCTAGGCCGTCGACATGTCGTTTGCTACCCCGTCAAGGACGCGAATAGCCGAAGCATATGTGAACCGTCGTCGTCAAGACAACTGTGTACATTATCAAAAAATAAGCAAATTTACCAGACTAGTTTGGTTCCAGGTGAACAATCCACGCGTCAACTGCTTCTCGGATTGAACGGTTAAAGTTAATTTTGTAGAAAGCTCGAAAGGATGCAAAAGTCTTCAATTGATACAGTATGACGTCGTTGCATTACTGTTGAATAACAGCAAATAGTTAAGCTATTTTATAAGTTGCAATATCTGCAGAAAACTGTAGGTATGTTTACAAAACATTGTAACACAAATACTTCATCAGTCAGCCAGTCAGAAGTTCATTTTTCACCAAAATGAACATATAATTAATTCAAACAAAACTAGGAAAAAAACACAAAAAAGGAATTTCATGGTGGAGGGTGACGCGAAAAAAACAATGCTGGTTATCGAGCAGCGATACCTGAGATAAAGGTCTAACTTTGATATAGGTAGAATAGAAAGAAGTCCATGAAATACAAATGTTTCAAACCAGCACCTTCGTCGACCCAATTAAACAGCCCTACAGAACCCATGAGGTTCGATCGAACCCATGTTAAGAAACACTGCTAAAAAACTGAGAATGGTTAATAGATAATCTGAGCTACTCGCATCAGGCAAGGTAGTCGTGGAAGCAATATAGCATAGAATCAACCAAGCACAGCGATAGCTGTTCCACGAACAGATGTTTTGAGCATGTGTTCAAATATTCAGTTATTCTAAATGAAATGAAATACTGTTACAAAATTTACAAAACAATCTAAGCAGAAAGCTAAACTTACATCATCTGTTAACCCTTTGATTTCTGCCAATCTCCTCTTCTCTGAAGATATTTGAGTTGATTTTTATCCTCCATAATTTTCAAGTAATGCGGGTAAATGTGCGGACGTTGCCTGTATCGCTTTTTATCTGAATTAAAAGAACAAAATTTAAATGCTTTGTAACATCCATTATGACGTCATAGAATAGAATGAGGATGCATTTTAAAACTAATAAAAGCCTAGCCCTGAATAATAAAAAAGTTGATTGTTGTAAACTGCTTGTCTGACTTTGGTCAGACAAAAGGTTACAGAAATACATTTGTGTAAGCGTGCAGTAGGACTCTCGAATTGCTCATTAAAAAAGAACTGGCGTTTAGTTGCTGTGCTATTGTCACTTTTCCCAATCTTGAAATTGCAACATGCAGAAATAAATAATTTACATCCTGGAAATATTGTAATAGAATCGATTCGCACAAAACTGATGATAGCTGTAAACTCGAAATAGGCAGTGGTATATTTATAACTGTTGCCCACAACTTCAAGAACATACAACTTACATTTGACTAAAGCAACATAACGCTGGTTTACTCATTAATTTCCCTGTAACCAACGGTTGTGACTTTTCCGGTTTCAAATCGACACCACTGAGAAGTAACTAGGTACAAGCAGATAGAAAGATGTAGAGTATGCACAAATATTGCATTTGCTAGAGTCCTGAAGAATCGGCTAATACGAAAGGAAGATTTGAAGATCACATAGCCAGTATTTGAGAAGTCACAGAAAGCTGAACTCACATTATTTATTATCCCCACATTTTGTTGCTATTATCATTCTCGTTGAAGGAATTTCTTGGAATCCACACGCGTCAAAAAATAAAGTCCACTCACACCACCGTGCGACGATCCGAAAGACTTGAATGCCCTTTTCTGCAAACTCAATTTTGATAAATAGATTAGAACCGTCTTTGCCACCTGATTTGTTCTTCGAGCACATGAATACTGAAGAGGAATACAGACATGTTCAGTGATTACATGATTTATTTTGTCATCGCTTGACAAACGAATATCTTCCCCAATTACAGTGCCGACTCAAGATTCAACGCAACTTTGAAGTTGGAGATCTTGTCACCCTGATGATCAAGGAGTGAAAAGTGAAAGTGTGCATATCCAATTCTACTTATATGCGCGACATAATGAAGCTCTGTCTACGCTTTTTGAGTACATTTACGCACAAAATACACACTACATAAATAGCATCCACACTACACATACACAGTCACACATACATTCTCACTATGGGAATATTAGGTGTATAATTCGAATTATATTTGAGTGGGGGCTAGTTTTTGGTTCTATCCTTTTTTGAATTTCTTGCATTGGCAATTTGCTTATCTTCATTGGTTTTGTTACTGTATTTATTTCATCAATTGTTTTTGGAAGTTGAGCAAACATTTCTTTTTTTTTTGAAAATCATTTCCCTATGTTATCCAAAAACAGTTCATAAAATTACCGGGGCCGGTATGTACTGTACGAAATGTTTGATTTTATGATTTTAGTGTGAAAGGGAGGTTTGAAGATCATAGTGCCATTATTTGACAAGTCAAAGAACGCTAAATTTACATATTTTATTATCCACATATTTTGTTGCTGTTATCATTCTCTTAGAAGTCTTTTGTGGTTATCTCTTGGTATCCACACGTGTCAAGAAATAAGGTTAAATGAGTGGTCTTTCGCGTGTCCCCAATGTTACCTAGGATAGGAAAAAAGTTTACTCTCGTTCACTGAATGCCTGTACAAATGGAATTTTCTCGCACTATAAAAGAAAAATAAGGGACAGGGAGATATGATTGGCAATCTTCCAAATACATGTTATGTGGCTTAAAGTAATTACATTTAATCCTAAACCAACTCTGTGATATATGAATACGTTGTGAAATTACTACTTGTCTTAGCGATTGGGATAGAGCGAGCTTTGAATCTAAATTTTTATATGTGTGGAATCCACAGATTTTCTGGAATCGTATTGAAAATCGGTTTCCCTACATGTTTTATCGAGGCTTCATTCATTTTTGTTTCTACTAATTGCAGAATTCGTTATATAAGATCTACCCTAGGGTGGTCCAAGGTTGGCGTGACGCAAAAACTTTTGGCGAGGTCTCGCGGGCCGCAGTAGGAGAAAACCCAGAAGTGATAAAACATCGGGAGTTTACCCATTTGCTTCTTGAGAAATATGGTGATATTTATAGCATTTTTCTTCATGTTTGATTTTGTAATGTCCGCTAAACTTATATTTTTTCGTGGTAGAAATTACTTGGAAACACACCAGACCCAGTCATTGAACGTTGTTGGGGAAAGGTAAATACGTTTCCTATTTCTTGTTCACTTATTCTACACTTATTGTATGATGAATTCATAAATTCGACTAATTTCATTACTTTTAGCGTTATCAGGTCTAGTGGTATCGTCAAATAACAACCAAAATATATGTCTAAGATGAGACTAAGTCAGGTCTGCGTTTCGTCATTGCTGTCACAGGGTCACGTCTCTAAAATTGAGAAGTTACTCAAGGCGAGCTTCATGTACGAAGTTTGGATGGAAGCGCGATTCATCTCATCAGCTTGGTCATGTCTGCACAAGACAATTTATTCTCCTCGTACCGACCACGGGAAGTCATTTCCATCCTGGTCTTGAGTCTTGACGTTTATAGATACAACATTGAAATTCCGTGATTTTATCAAATATCAATCCCGACATCTGGATTAGGAAAAAAAGCCAATCACAGTTGGAATAGTTTAGAAATAACTCTGCCAATAAATACACTTATCTACCAATGGTTTAGTTTAGTACACGCTAAAATTGTTCTACGGGCGCAAGGAATGTGTGCTAGGGCCGCGGTTCGGACCACCCTGATCTACCCTATAAAGCTCGGTACAAGCAGTACTTAATCATATTCATGTAACCTCTATCCTGAAATCCCTACTAACATGCATTCTTAAATCATCATAGGTTGTTACTGTTCCATCCGAATGTTGGCCAGGGTAAATATTGACGTGTTTACGTAAACTGCAAAGGCGCGTCTGACGCACTACACAATGGTATGATGTGAGTTTGTTAATTACGATAATTAGTAAATTGGAAGCGCAATAGTTGGATGTCTTGTCTCAGTCTAGCTCAGTATTCGGTGTGAACCAGTGTTTACAGGTTCTGTATTGTTGGTAGTACTCGTTATGTATCTGTTGGAAATAACAATAAGAATTGAGGTTCTCAAGTGTAATACAAATATAATTTGTGGCAGTATTACTGTCAAATTAGCACAATAACTACTGCTTTAATATTTTAGTCATAAAACTTTTTTAGTTACTTTAGTTTAGAGCATATTTCATTTGATTGTGTTACTTGGAAAGTCGAAACATTGGGTATATATATAATGTTAAATTTTGTTTGATTTTAATCTATATCGTGCTGATTGATTTGAAATATAGAGAGTTGTGATATTATGATACTGCAAAATTGTCTTGCCGTAGGGAATATTTAGTTTATGTTCATTGTTTTCAGCAGATGCCATGTTCCTGATTCTATTCCAAGTTCCATCGTGTTGACTGTTTTGAACAAACTACACCGATTCTAAGTTGAATTTCATTGGGACAGTACATTAAGGCACAGGCAATATGCTGAAGAACTTTGCTTTCTAATATCAGACACTGGTAACTGATTCAGAAACAAATCGTTAACTTCGTGACAGGACGTGTTTATTTATTGGGGCGCGTTGTCAACGATCTCCAACTAATAATAATTAGCTACGAATGTAAATTTTCCTTTTTCTTTCGAATAGTCGGAAACATTTCTAGAATATTGAATCTGAAGAATATACTAACGTGCAAACAGAAGAATGAACAAGTGTTCAAGTATTCCAAATGAAATGAAACATTACTAATGTTTCTAGAGATGTCCTATGTCTTAGCAAACGCTAAAAATTGCGAAATTATAACCGCATATAGAATATATCTAAAAGAAAACGAAGAGGAATAAAAAAAACATAGTTTAGGCTGTCCAACCAACGCCCCATGCACGGGCCGCGTTCAGCCCGCACTTAAATGAGTTCATAAGCAAACACTTTTAAATGTTTAAATTTTAGTACCGTATTTTATATAGGCTAAACTTTAGCGGTTCCCAAACTATGGGTCGCGAACCACTGGTGGGTCGCAAAAGGAATCTTAGTTGGTCGTGAAAAGATGTAGAGAGCTTTGGTTAATCATACTGGTAATTAGGATCGGTGGCGACTCGAATACGTAAATCTTCAAAGAAACAAAATAAATTAAATTGAATTTAAATTCGAATCTGTGATTGGTTCCTTTTTACGATCTTCTCAACGGAACATAAATTTTCTACACAAAGAATGACCACGTGGCTTTTTTACGCATAGCAGTTTTGTACACTGTACAGCACTTCTTTATCGTGTTTCCCCGAAATTTAGACAGGATATAGATTTATTTATTTTGAAGAATAACACTATGGTTTTTTTTGGAAGAGGTCTTTTGTGTTCATTTATCAAAAATAAAATTACATTGTAGAAAATCACAAGATTTTTTTACTAAATATTATATAAAAACCGACATCCATAGTTTTTATTTATATCATAATTGTGATATCACACAATCTTTAATAGTAGTGTGATCTTCACCTTACTTCAGGGTAATGAACCTTTCTTCTCCCACACATTTTAAATTTATTTTAAGGGTAGGGTCATTTTAAAATCATTTTAAAAATTCCAATCATTATCTTATTTTCAGGCCAGGTCTTCATTTCGAGGAAACACGGTAGTTTTGCGATGGTTAGCCATTGCTGTGTTCTGTATAATGTCCTAAAAAAACAAAATGAAATTAAAGTTAAGTGGGTCGCCATAAGCTTTGGTAATAAATAGTGGGTCCCAACTCTAAAAAGTTTGGGAACCACTGCCGCTAAAGTATGTTTCACGATTATGGCGTGATTGTTTCGGCATTCCACATACAAATGTGGGTTCTTTTAATCACGCGTGTATCAAGTCTTGCGCTCTGGTGGATATCGATGTTTAACTTTTTAAAATTTATTGCAGAACTGCGCGTTCTGTTTGACAAATTTGAAAACTACTGTGAGATCATTGGCGAAGAGGCGCTGCGAAAAATTATAGAAATGATTTTGCAATTTCCATCTCCAAATCAACTTTATTTTAAATTTTTTCTTTCGAACTGGATTTGATCTTCCTTATCGCCACTGTAAAATTGAAAAGTTACCAATATCTTTGCTACTGGCCCCTGGATTCGTTGTATTTTTCTGTCGTGTCTATGTTTTTGCATTAAATGTATTTCCAACAGATACATAACGAGTACTACCAACAGTACCTGTAAACACTGATTCACACCGAATACTGAGATAGACTGAGACAAGATATTAAACTAATGCGCTTCCAATTTACCAATTATCCTAATTAATCAACAAACTCACATCATACCATTGTGTAGTGCGTCAGACGCGCCTTCACTGTTTAGGTAAAAACGTCAATATTTACCCTGGCCAATTGCAATTTCCATCTCCAAATCAACTTTATTTTAAATTTTTTCTTTCGTTCTGGATTTGATCTTCCTTATCGCCACTGTAAAATTGAAAAGTTACCAATATCTTTGCTACTGGCCCCTGAATTCGTTGTATTTTTCTGTCGTGTCTATGTTTTTGCATTAAATAAAACTTATGAAATGTCGTCACTGCGGATCGGTAAACATTTCTAATATTATTGACCTAATGTTACTTCATGAACTTGTATCAATGTTTCGAATTTTACAAAACGGCCTTCTGAAAAGTTAAAAATCATGCGAAATTGGGACACATTATGCTCATCAAGAAATTGAAACAATATCATATCCACTGGAAATAAATAAAAATATTATAACGCAAATATAACAGCCAATTTTGACGCCATTGTCCGTTAGCCAGGATTGTAGGCTGATGCTCGTGTATCGCGCGCTATACTGTCCAAGCGTTTGATTCAACGATGCGCAAGTGACGTGCCGTGTCCAGGCCACGTGAGAACGGCCATTAGAGCAGTAAACTGTTACTCAAATATTCGAATATTTTTCCCAACCCGAACTAAACTAGCACTTATAGCCACGCGGACTGCCGACAAAGGCACCTTCATGACTATTCACAGGAAGTCATCCATCGATGAGGCGGAATCCTGATGCGGGGGGAGTAGCGTCAAAAACTAGTCCAATGTCCGAATTCTCTAAAAACTGAGGAATATTCATCCTTCTATCGCAGTAATCTGTGGGAGTTTGCGCGGAATCAGCGTTAAGTAGAACGACCCTGGCAATTCTTCTTGGGATGCTTCGATATCATATGACAGAATATGCCAAATTTGTACAGGGAATATTTACATTCCACATCTTTGAATTGACGAGGAATTGAAATATTTTGAAAACTTATAGAATTACTCCACTTTGACCAACACTTCAGTCTCTTATTGTTGAATTTTTCATCCCTAGCATCAAGTATTGAACTTACAACAGTAAGGGCTTTTCTATTTGTGACAAAACCTGTGAACTCCTGGTGTTCAAGTATGAAGCAATCTCTCTCGCTTCCACAGTTCAGCCCCAAGCACTTTTCAGAGTAAGTCTCTCGATATCTAAATCAATACTTGTGGCGAGACGATGAATGTATATCTCACGTGAAACTGATTTGGAATTCGAAACCCAATCTGTCGTCTTGAACCCGTTATTGTGTAACATTTCAATCACGTTCTTAGATGCTGATACCAATGAATCGAACTCTATTTCGAAGTAAGTAAATCAACGTAAAAGTGTATATCGATAATTGATAATGCGCTACTAGGAAATTTATGTCCGCTATCGTACGTATCTCCCGTTAAACAACAAAAATTCGCCACATAAGATGAATCAACAGCTACGAAAGCAATACGAGGCAATAATTTATACGCACATGGCTGTTTCCAAGAAAAACAGTTATTTGTACAGTTAAAAATTGCAGAATTAATATCATTTTTCAAAAATAGAATAAATGAAGCATGGCTTTTATATTGACGTTTATAGCTGTCGGTCTTTCCAGAAAATGAAAAAGCACCCCGACGCGATTATTCATTGAATCGTTGTTTCTTTGTAAGACTTTTGAATCTCATACGAGCTGCGTGTTTGTTTAGTGACTTTTCGCAATTTCCATTCAACTCCATGAAACCGAATTCATCAGGACGGTCAAATAATTTAATTTTACTGTTCGTGAGAATATATTCTCGTCTATCTTCGAAGGACTCCCTATGCGACAAATTATATGCCGTGCCTACAGATTCGATGGACCAATTTTATCCAATTTGTTCTTGTAGCATGGTGTAATGGTCACGTATTCCGCAATGCATCAAATTTGAAATTGTCTTATTGTCAATACTTGTACGCAAATTTCCGATCAAGTCCAACCAAGAGGAGATTCAATTCCTATTGGTTCACGTTGTCGACCCACTCAATGCAAAAGCTGGAAGAACGCTATGAGATTATCTGCCGCGATTAAAATCATAGCTTGATTCGCTTCAATATCGGCCAACGGAATATCCTGCAAGTGAAGCATATATTGAACTTTTATAAGCATTCTATCTGAATGTGGTCTTCGTGACTTTATTACAAACACGTTGTTTAACTCCAATATTCGTCGTAACCAGATTTCACCGACAATTTTACTACTTCTGTATCTTGTGAAACGCCTTTGTTACATAAAGTGTCAGTGCTAACACGGGTATGGTTTATATTTATTAGACCAAGTTTTCGTTTCGATTCATGATGTATATATAATTGAAATTTGACTAGCAGAGTCTACCACAGCGATAACTTATTCAGAAAAGCCCAATGGATCCTTCACTACAACTGGCAAAAGCTGAAACTGGACACCACGTCTGAAACATTTGCATTGGCAACGCTGTTTGTACGAGTAGAGGCATTGCGATGATTGTTAGCATTTGATCTTCTTGTAAAGATCCTCAGGCCATGGATCACTGAATGCTGCTTACCCGAACAAGCGCGACACATGTTAGGAAATCTACACCAAAAAGCAAACTGACCAAGTTCGAAACAATTGAAACATAAACTTGATTCTAGTGAAAATCTTCTTTTTTTACGTCATTGGACAAAAAAACTTGAAAAATGTAAACCATTGCAGAAGCAACTACGTTTTTGTGGAAGCTTGAACGTTTGACTTAAATTGGAGATTGGAGTTCTGCCTACTTCAGGGGTGGGCAACCTTTGGCACGCGTGCCAAACTTGGCACGCGAGCCCATTTATTCGGCATGCGAGCGAGGCCTCAGAAACGAGATCGTCTTATTTCAGATAAAAAGTTTCGAGACTGAATTATCTGATAAAACTCGGTGTTCGTTTATTCATTATCGTTTGTTAACAATCTGTTATTTATTTAAGTTCTTTTTGTCTTTTCATGGCTTCAAAGAAATGTATATATCATGGCGTAGCAACTGAGCTCTCGACGAATTTTGTCGGAATTAACACAACGTTTGGCTACATTGTTACGTAATATATATTTCTGATTGATTTATGAAGTGGTGCAACTCATGTTGGTTAGAGTTACTTGCTAACTTACTGTTATAACTTGATTTCGAAAGAAATATAGGCTATTAGGAAAGGGAATACAAGAGAGAAGTGCAGAAAACGAACTATTACATGATTGGGATGCCATTCCCGAGAATTTTTTTAAAACTTGAAAACTTTGCAATGCACTATTCTACAACAGGGGTCGGTAAACTGAGGGCCAAATGCGGCCCGCGAGCTAATTTGTTGCGGCCCTCGAACAACCCGACATTTATTAAATGAAACAAATTCAAAAATGTTTGGAAAACGCAGGATAGCTCGCGACGAGGACTGAACATTCCAATGTGCTTCGACGAAAAATTCGAGCCGAGACCCAGGACTGCGCCACAGTTGATCTATGCGACAGTGCAAAACAAGTAATGGGCACGTTCGGAAGCACATATTGCTGCGAACAGCTTTATCTAAACTGCATTACACTTGGAATAAACTTCGTACTCGCTTGTCAGGTCTTCTTTGGAAGACGTACCGTGGGGGCAAGTGGCAAAAAAACATCATCCTTCACATTAATAACAAGTAAATAAAAACGATATGTTGTTGAATAATATATATATATTAAGAAACGGCACATACACATCTCATAGTAGCAGGCTTTTAACGCAATAATAGAAGGTGTGAATGCGCCACAATTTGAAATTCAATCTAGCGCTTGTTCGAAGGCGGAAAAATTGCGGCCTGCGCGCTACAGGGAATGTGTATATTTGTCCCGCAAGTACATAAAGTTTTCCGACCACTGCTCTACATCATCTGCATATGCTTGTGAATCTTTGTTCTCAGTTATGATTGGAATTTTAACAAGTCGTCTCGTAACAGGAGTAGCCTGGACGTTGAAACCAGTAGTTCGTATATTTCTTTGAAAGTTACAAAATATAAACCCAATGTAAAATCTCTATCAGCGGTAATGCAGCAGCAGAAGTCTCACTGAGATAGAATAAGAAAAGTAATCAAATCTATTTGTCGGACTGATAATATATCCGAATAGTGAATCCGTCTGTAGGCCTACATGTTTGAAAGGTTTATTATTATGTATTTTTGCTTTGAAAGTAGCAAAGCATTGTTTTTAATTTTGGTCGGCACGCGGAAGAATTTTGTTGTTAAATTTAGCCGATTTTGGCACGCGAGCCGAAAAAGGTTGCCCACCCCTGGCCTACTTGAACCTTGTTGAGTACATTTACGTACAAAATACACACTGCATATATAGCATCCACACCACACATACAAATTGACAATTTCGTTATCTTCATAGGTTTTGTTTCCGTATTTTTAACTCCAATTGTTTTTGGAAGTTGAGCAAACCTTTTTTTTTTAATATTTCCCTCCGTTATCCATTTCATCAAAACATTTCATATAATTTCCGGGGCCGGTATGTACGAAATGTTTTTTTGCCCATTTTATGGAATCTCAAGCCCTTTAATTTAAGCACTGTAAAGTTAGTCAACGTCCCTCCTTTTACTGGGGCGAATAAATGACTCACCCCCCCCCCCCCTCGTTAGAAAGTTCGAAATTTTGTTGCCACGAGGTAAATGCACGTCGCACAATGCGGATCAGGGAGTCTGCTGTGCAATTGTATATTTTATTAATGATGGGATTTCCTAATTCGCGTTTGACTCATGCCATACGTTGCAAAATGATTATCAGGTGGGAATTTGATACTTCGAATATTGTTAGGTTTATTCATATATTACCCGAATAGGTTTTGAGGATTGCTCTAATATATGCAATGTTATATTCATCATTGTCTTATTTTGTATCCTAGCATACTCGCGGCTGTTCTTTGAGTCCTTGTCAAAAATAGTCAATTTATTATTAACACCAATACTGAAGTACTTAGACTGTTAACACTGATGTCAACATCAGATGTGTTTCAGGCTGATAACAAAGTTTCTTTCAAAGTTTCTTGTTGGTGCATAAATTGAAGACAATAATTTGGATACCAAAGGACAGGATACGACTTTAGTTAGCTCGTAACTCGTAACCGTAGTGGGAAACCTTACTTCAAACTACTTATCCCACATGCACAACCTTTACAATTGCTCAATTTCTGATGAATGGGCTAGTATGGAAGGGAGGTTTGAAGATCATAGTGCCAGTATTTGACAAGTCAAAGACAGTTAAACTCACATATTTTGTTATCCACATATTTTGTATCTCTTGGTATCCACACGTGTCAAGAAATAAGGTTAAATGAGTGGTCTTTCGCGTGTCTCGAATGTTATATGAGATAAAAATAACACAATGTATACGCTTTTTTTTCTCGTGATTGCATCGCATACAGCACCGATGTCCTAGCAATAGAATGATGAGAAATAAGATTAGAAAAGCCGATACTCGCATTCGCTGAATGCCCGTAAAATTAGAATTTTTCACATTATAAAAAATAAGGAACGGGTAGATATAATTGACAATCTTTCAAATACATGATATGTGGCTTAAAGTAATTACATTTAATCTCAAACAAACTTTGTGATATATATATATGAAAACGTTGTGGAATTATTACTTGTCTTAGCGAATTGGATGGAGCAATATTCGAATCTATATTTACATGCGTGTCCATAGATTTTCTGGAATCGTATTGAAGATCGATTTCTCTACATCTTTTACCGATACAATATTAATTTATGTTTCTACTAATTGCAGCATCCGTTATATAAGATCTACCGTAGGGTGGTCCAAGGTTGCGAGGTTGGCGTGACGCAATAACTTTTGGCGATGTCTCGCGGGCCGCAGTAGGAGAAAACCCAAAAGTGATAAAACATCGGGAGTTTACCCATTTGCTTCTTGAGAAATATCGTGATATTTTTGGCATTTTTCTTCATGTTTGATTTTGTAATGTCCGCTAAAATTATATTTTTTCGTGGTAGAAATTACTTGGAAACACACCAGACCCCGTCATTGAACATTGTTGGAGAAAGGTAAATACGTTTCCTATTTCTTGTTCATTTATTCTACACTTATTGTATGATGAATTCATATATTTGACTAATTTCATTACTTTTAGCGTGATTAGGTTTAGTGGTATCGTCAAATAACAACCAAAATATCTGTCTAAGATGAGACTCCGGACCCAGCTAAAAAAAACTGGATTGCGCGGCGCTAAGTCAGGTCTGCGTTTCGTCATTGCTGTAACATGGTCACGTCTCTAAAATTGAGAAGTTACTTAAGGCGAGCTTCATGTACGAAGTTTGGATGGAAGCGCGATTCATCTCATCAGCTTGGTCATGTCTGCACAAGACAATTTATTCTCCTCGTACCGACCACGGGAAGTCATTTCCATCCTGGTAGAGTCTTGACGTTTATAGATACAACATTGAAATTCCGTGATTTTATCAAATATCAATCCCGACATCGGGATTAGGAAAAAGGCCAATCACAGTTGGAATAGTTCAGAAATATTCTGCCAATAAATACACTTATCTAACAATGGTTTAGTACACGCTAAAATTGTTCTACGGGCGCAAGGAATGTGTGCTAGGGCCGCGGTTCGGACCACCCTGATCTACCCTATAAAGCTCGGTACAAGCAGTACTTAATCATATTCATGTAACCTCTATCCTGAAATCCCTTCTAACATGCATTCTTAAATCATCATAGGTTGTTACTGTTCCATCCGAATGTTGGCCAGGGTAAATATTGATATTTTTACGTAAACTGCGAAGGCGCGTCTGACGCACTACACAATGGTATGATTTGAGTTTGTTGATTAATTAGGATAATTGGTAAATTGGAAGCGCAATAGTTGAATATCTTGTCTCAGTCTATCTCAGTATTCGGTATGAATCAGTGTTTACAGGTTCTGTATTGTTGGTAGTACTCGTTATGTATCTGTTGGAAATACCAATTTGTAAATTTACAAATTCTTGTAAGAACTGAGGTTTTCAAGTGTAAGACAAATATAATTCAGGGCAGTATTGCAGTTAAACTAACATAGTAACTACTGCTTTAATATTTTTGTCATAAAACTTGAATTATATTTACATCAGAGCATATTTCGTTTGGTTGTGTTACTTGTAGAGCCAGGACATAACGTATGTATATACCAAATTAGGTTTTGTATGTGTTTAATCTTTATCGTGCTGATGGATTTGAAATATAGAGAGTTGTGTATATAGAGAATATATTGAATTGTCTATCCGTATGAAATATTGAGTTTTCGTTTATTGTTTTCAGCCGATGCCATGTTCCTGATTCTATTCCAAGTTCCACCGTGTTGACTGTTTTTGTTTTGAACAAACTACACAGATTATTAGTTGAATTTCATTGGGACATAGCACTTTAGGGCACAGATAATATGCTGGAACCCCTTGCTCTCTAATATCAAACACTAGTAACTGGTTCAGAAACAAATCGTTTAGTTCGTGACAGGACTTGTTTATTGGGGGCGCGTTGTCGAAGATCTCTATCCACTAATAATTAGCTACGAATGTAAATTTTTTTTCTTCCCGGAAACATTTTTAAAATATTGCATTTGAAGAATATCCTAACGTGAAAACCAGAAGAATGAGCATGTGTTCAAGTATTCAAAATTAAATGAAACATTACTAATGTTTCTAGAGAAAGATCAAAAGCTTCCTTCATCATCCTTCCGAAAGTTACAAAACCATATACACTGAAAGCTAAACTCACATCTTTCATTAAACTTTTGATTTCTGGTTTTCTTCTCGCTAAAGGTATTTTAGTTTGGAGTCGATTTTTCACGCTCCACATATTTAAGAAATATTTCCAAATGAGCATTCTTGGCCTGAATCGCTTGTTATCTGATTAAAAGAACACAATTCATAGGTTTTGTTGTAATCATCATGCAAAATTTATATCTTAGCAGTTGAAGGTGGTTAAAGACGCTAAAAATGGCAAAATTATGACCGCATAAAGAATATATGTCTAAAAGAAAACGAAGTTGAATAAAAAACAGATAAGTTTAGGGCTGCCCAACCCGCGGGCCGCGTTCATAAGCAATGAGTCCATACTCCATGAGCAAACATTTTTTAAGGTTTAAATTTTAGTACCATATTTTATATATGGCTAAACTATGTTTCGTATTATGGCGTGACATCCAAATGTCGTTTCTTTCAATCACGCGTATATAGTAAGTCTTGCGCTCTGTTGAATATCGATGTCAGTTTTATTTTTCAATTTATTGCAGAACTGCACATTCTGTTTGACAAATTCGAAAACTATTGTGCGATGAAAGAACGGAGCAGTGATTTATACGCACATGGCTGTTTCCAAGAAGAATCATTATTTGAACAGTTAAAAATTGCAGAATTAATATAATCTTCCAAAAATCGAATATATGAAGCATGGCTTTTATATTGACGTTTATAGCTGTCGGTCTTTTCTGCAATTGAAAAAGCACCTTGACGCGATTATTTATTAAATCGTTGTTTGTTTTAAGTTGTTTTGTAAGAGTTTGGAATCTTATTCGAGCTGCGTGTTCGTTTAGTGACTTTTCGCAATTTCCATTCATCTCCATAAAACCAACTTCATCAGGACGGTAAAATAATTTAATTTTACTGTTCGTGGAAAATATTCTCGTCTATTATTAAACGACTCGCTACACGGTAAATTGAACGACGTGACTATAATGGTCACATAAACCACAATGCATGAAATTTGAAATTGTCTTATTGTCAATACTTGTACGCAAATTTCCGATCAAGTCCAACCATGAGGAATTTCAATTCGTATTGGTTCATGTTGCGATGGGTGCGCTATGGGATTTTATGCCGCGATTAAAATCATAGCTTGATTCGCTTCAATATCGGCCAACGGAATATCCTGCAAGTGAGGCGAGGCATATATTGATCTCTTTTAAACATTCTAGCTGAATGTTGTATGCGTGACTCCATCGCAAACACGTTGTTTAATGCCAATATTCTTCATAACCAGATTCCACCTACAATTTTACTAACTCTGCTATTTGTGAAACGCCTACATAAAGTGTCAATGGTAACACAGGTACGATTTATTTTTATTAGACCAAGTCTTCGTTTCGATTGATGATGTATATATAATTGAGATTTGAATAGCAAAGTCTAGCACAGCGATAAAGTATTCAGAAAAGCCCACAGACCTTTTACTACAACTGGCAAAGGCTGAAATTGGACACCACGTCTGAAACATTTGCATTGACAACGCTGTTTTACGAGTAGAGACATTGCGATGGTTGTTAGCATTTGATCTTCTTGTAAAGATCCTCAGGCCATGGATCACTGAATAATGCTTACCCGAACAAGCGCGACACATGTTATAAAATTTACACCAAAAGGCAAACTGTCCAAGTTCGAGACAATTGAAACATAAACTTAATTCTAGTGAAAATCTCCTTTTTACGTCATTGGACATGTACATTTAAAGAATGTAAACAATTGCAGAAGCAACTACGTTTTTGTGGATGCTTGAAAGTATGACTTAAAATCGGATATTTTGCGGCTACTGAATTCCTGAATCTTTGCCACATTTACTCATTGCAACTACATAATTACTTACCATCGTACCTAGGCCGTCGACATGTCGTTTGCTACCCCGTCAAGGACGCGAATAGCCGAAGCATATGTGAACCGTCGTCGTCAAGACAACTGTGTACATTATCAAAAAATAAGCAAATTTACCAGACTAGTTTGGTTCCAGGTGAACAATCCACGCGTCAACTGCTTCTTGGATTGAACGGTTAAAGTTAATTTTGTAGAAAGCTCGAAAGGATGCAAAAGTCTTCAATTGATACAGTATGACGTCGTTGCATTACTTGTGAATAACAGCAAATAGTTAAGCTATTTTATAAGTTGCAATATCTGCAGAAAACTGTAGGTATGTTTACAAAACATTGTAACACAAATACTTCATCAGTCAGCCAGTCAGAAGTTCATTTTTCACCAAAATGAACATATAATTAATGCAAACAAAAGTAGGAAAAAAACACAAAAAAGGAATTTCATGGTGGAGGGTGACGCGAAAAAAACAATGCTGGTTATCGAGCAGCGATACCTGAGATAAAGGTCTAACTTTGATATAGGTAGAATAGAAAGAAGTCCATGAAATACAAATGTTTCAAACCAGCACCTTCGTCGACCCAATTAAACAGCCCTACAGAACCCATGAGGTTCGATCGAACCCATGTTAAGAAACACTGCTAAAAAACTGAGAATGGTTAATAGATAATCTGAGCTACTGAGGCAAGGTAGTCGTGGAAGCAATATAGCATAGAATCAACCAAGCACAGCGATAGCTGTTCCACGAACAGATGTTTTGAGCATGTGTTCAAATATTCAGTTATTCTAAATGAAATGAAATACTGTTACAAAATTTACAAAACAATCTAAGCAGAAAGCTAAACTTACATCATCTGTTAACCCTTTGATTTCTGCCAATCTCCTCTTCTCTGAAGATATTTGAGTTGATTTTTATCCTCCATAATTTTCAAGTAATGTGGGTAAATGTGCGGACGTTGCCTGTATCGCTTTTTATCTGAATTAAAAGAACAAAATTTAAATGTTTTGTAACATCCATTATGACGTCATAAAATAGAATGAGGATGCATTTTAAAACTAATAAAAGCCTAGTCCTGAATAATAAAAAAGTTGATTGTTGTAAACTGCTTGTCTGACTTTGGTCAGACAAAAGGTTACAGAAATACATTTGTGTAAGCGTGCAGCAGGACTCTCGAATTGCTCATTAAAAAAGAACTGGCGTTTAGTTGCTGTGCTATTGTCACTTTTCCCAATCTTGAAATTGCAACATGCAGAAATAAATAATTTACATCCTGAAAATATTGTAATAGAACCGATTCGCACAAAACTGATGATAGCTGTAAACTCGAAATAGGCAGTGGTATATTTATAACTGTTGCCCACAACTTCAAGAACATACAACTTACATTTGACTAAAGCAACATAACGCTGGTTTACTCATTAATTTCCCTGTAACCAACGGTTGTGACTTTTCCGGTTTCAAATCGACACCACTGAGAAGTAACTAGGTACAAGCAGATAGAAAGATGTAGAGTATGCACAAATATTGCATTTGCTAGAGTCCTGAAGAATCGGCTAATACGAAAGGAAGATTTGAAGATCACATACCCAGTATTTGAGAAGTCACAGAAAGCTGAACTCACATTATTTATTATCCCCACATTTTGTTGCTATTATCACTCTCGTTGAAGGAATTTCTTGGAATCCACACGCGTCAAAAAATAAAGTCCACTCACACCACCGTGCGACGATCCGAAAGACTTAAATGCCCTTTTCTGCAAACTCAATTTTGATAAATAGATTAGAACCGTCTTTGCCACCTGATTTGTTCTTCGAGCACATGAATACTGAAGAGGAATACAGACATGTTCAGTGATTACATGATTTATTTTGTCATCGCTTGACAAACGAATATCTTCCCCAATTACAGTGCCGACTCAAGATTCAACGCAACTTTGAAGTTGGAGATCTTGTCACCCTGATGATCAAGGAGTGAGAAGTGAAAGTGTGCATATCCAATTCTACTTATATGCGCGACATAATGACATTTCTGTCTACGCTTTTTGAGTACATTTACGCACAAAATACACACTACATAAATAGCATCCACACTACACATACACAGTCACACATACATGCTCACTATGGGAATATTAGGTGTATAATTCGAATTATATTTGAGTGGGGGCTAGTTTTTGGTTCTATCCTTTTTTGAATTTCTTGCATTGGCAATTTGCTTATCTTCATTGGTTTTGTTACTGTATTTATTTCATCAATTGTTTTTGGAAGTTGAGCAAACATTTCTTTTTTTTTTGAAAATCATTTCCCTATGTTATCCAAAAAATAGTTCATAAAATTACCGGGGCCGGTATGTACTGTACGAAATGTTTGATTTTATGATTTTAGTGTGAAAGGGAGGTTTGAAGATCATAGTGCCATTATTTGACAAGTCAAAGAACGCTAAATTTACATATTTTATTATCCACATATTTTGTTGCTGTTATCATTCTCTTAGAAGTCTTTTGTGGTTATCTCTTGGTATCCACACGTGTCAAGAAATAAGGTTAAATGAGTGGTCTTTCGCGTGTCCCGAATGTTACCTAGGATAGGAAAAAAGTTTAATCTCGTTCACTGAATGCCTGTACAAATGGAATTTTCTCGCACTATAAAAGAAAAGTAAGGGACAGGGAGATATGATTGGCAATCTTCCAAATACATGTTATGTGGCTCAAAGTAATTACATTTAATCCTAAACCAACTCTGTGATATATGAATACGTTGTGAAATTACTACTTGTCTTAGCGATTGGGATAGAGCGAGCTTTGAATCTAAATTTTTATATGTGTGGAATCCACAGATTTTCTGGAATCGTATTGAAAATCGATTTCCCTACATGTTTTATCGAGGCTTCATTCATTTTTGTTTCTACTAATTGCAGAATTCGTTATATAAGATCTACCCTAGGGTGGTCCAAGGTTGGCGTGACGCAAAAACTTTTGGCGAGGTCTCGCGGGCCGCAGTAGGAGAAAACCCAGGAGTGATAAAACATCGGGAGTTTACCCATTTGCTTCTTGAGAAATATGGTGATATTTAGAGCATTTTTCTTCATGTTTGATTTTGTAATATCCGCTAAACTTATATTTTTTCGTGGTAGAAATTACTTGGAAACACACCAGACCCCGTCATTGAACGTTGTTGGGGAAAGGTAAATACGTTTCCTATTTCTTGTTCACTTATTCTACACTTATTGTATGATGAATTCATAAATTTGACTAATTTCATTACTTTTAGCGTGATCAGGTCTAGTGGTATCGTCAAATAACAACCAAAATATATGTCTAAGATGAGACTAAGTCAGGTCTGCGTTTCGTCATCGCTGTCACATGGTCACGTCTCTAAAATTGAGAAGTTACTCAAGGCGAGCTTCATGTACGAAGTTTGGATGGAAGCGCGATTCATCTCATCAGCTTGGTCATGTCTGCACAAGACAATTTATTCTCCTCGTACCGACCACGGGAAGTCATTTCCATCCTGGTCTTGAGTCTTGACGTTTATAGATACAACATTGAAATTCCGTGATTTTATCAAATATCAATCCCGACATCGGGATTAGGAAAAAGGCCAATCACAGTTGGAATAGTTTAGAAATAACTCTGCCAATAAATACACTTATCTACCAATGGTTTAGTTTAGTACACGCTAAAATTGTTCTACGGGCGCAAGGAATGTGTGCTAGGGCCGCGGTTCGGACCACCCTGATCTACCCTATAAAGCTCGGTACAAGCAGTACTTAATCATATTCATGTAACCTCTATCCTGAAATCCCTACTAACATGCATTCTTAAATCATCATAGGTTGTTACTGTTCCATCCGAATGTTGGCCAGGGTAAATATTGACGTGTTTACGTAAACTGCAAAGGCGCGTCTGACGCACTACACAATGGTATGATGTGAGTTTGTTAATTACGATAATTAGTAAATTGGAAGCGCAATAGTTGGATGTCTTGTCTCAGTCTAGCTCAGTATTCGGTGTGAACCAGTGTTTACAGGTTCTGTATTGTTGGTAGTACTCGTTATGTATCTGTTGGAAATAACAATAAGAATTGAGGTTCTCAAGTGTAATACAAATATAATTTGTGGCAGTATTACTGTCAAATTAGCACAATAACTACTGCTTTAATATTTTAGTCATAAAACTTGGATTTTAGTTACTTTAGTTTAGAGCATTTTTCATTTGATTGTGTTACTTGGAAAGTCAAAACATTGGGTATATATATAATGTTAAATTTTGTTTGATTTTAATCTATATCGTGCTGATTGATTTGAAATATAGAGGGTTGTGATATTATGATACTGCAAAATTGTCTTGCCGTATGGAATATTTAGTTTATGTTCATTGTTTTCAGCAGATGCCATGTTCCTGATTCTATTCCAAGTTCCATCGTGTTGACTGTTTTGAACAAACTACACCGATTCTAAGTTGAATTTCATTGGGACAGTACATTAAGGCACAGGCAATATGCTGAAGAACTTTGCTTTCTAATATCAGACACTGGTAACTGATTCAGAAACAAATCGTTAACTTCGTGACAGGACTTGTTTATTTATTGGGGCGCGTTGTCAACGATCTCCAACTAATAATAATTAGCTACGAATGTAAATTTTCCTTTTTCTTCCGAATAGTCGGAAACATTTCTAGAATATTGAATCTGAAGAATATACTAACGTGCAAACAGAAGAATGAACAAGTGTTCAAGTATTCCAAATGAAATGAAACATTACTAATGTTTCTAGAGATGTTCTATGTCTTAGCAAACGCTAAAAATTGCGAAATTATATCCGCATATAGAATATATCTATAAAAGAAAACGAAGAGGAATAAAAAAAACATAGTTTAGGCCAGGGGTGGCCAACCTATGGCGCATGCGCCAAACGTGGCGCATTGCATGATTAGAGGTGGCGCATTGCATCTTTAACCCTTTTCATGCCAAAATTGTTAATTGCACTTGGCTTCTCCACGCCAAGCCGTTTTTTTTTGCGATTTACATGGTGACTTTTGATTGTACCTAAAATCTATTCTCCTTACTCCACGTCGCCCACTTACGGCTTGTTGGAATTAGAAACAACAGGCGATTATCGACGTTAGCTTTTGGACGGACTTTATGACATTCATTCTAGACTTTTAGCAAAAACTTTTTCCCTACTGAAGTAAAAAGTTCAGAACTTCTGGAAAAATAGAAAATCGTCATTTATCAGCTTGAAACATGGATTTTCCATTGCCCAGACTTCGCAAATATCTCCCAATAACCATTGAACAACCAGTTGAATTGCCCGAGCCTACAAATTATTATAAAGCCTAAATTTATTATAAATCAACCCACAACATGCTGAAAATGACCCCTTAATACCACCTTTTTCATCCAAACTTCAAATGACCGTTGTCAACAAAAGCGAAGCGTAAAATCGCTTGCTGTGACGCAAGTTCTAATCTCGAAGAAGCCTGGAGTAAAATCACGCGACGCCAGGCCAAAAAGCTGATTAGCAAAGGCCAATTAGAATCGAGGGTAAAGTAGAGTAGATATTGATACTAAAGGCCTGTTGTCACAATATTACGCCTAACTTTACTTCTTAATCGTACCTTTTTCTCTTCGTTGTTAAAAACAGCTAAATTGCGTAATGCTCATGAGACAGAATGCGTTTTTCTCCTACTTTCAGGAAGGCTGTAGTTTTTATTTGAAACATGGCGTCACAATGGTTCCCTGTTTCGTAACCATAATGAAGATGCCAAGCAATATACAATTGGAACTAATTGACTTGAAAACTCATCCATCATTGAAAATTAAATTTGATGAGCTTTCTTCAGTCCCAAGTGCATCTGACATGATCAAGTTCTGGCAATCGTTACCCCGTGAAAATTTTCCAGAACTGAGAAAATTTGCCCAGGGTTTTATATGTCGTTTCGGAACGACATTTAGACGTGAACAAACATTTTCTGCCATGAAACTAATTAAAAGCAAAGCGAGGTCAAGACTTACAGATTTAAATTTGAAGAATGCACTGCTCCTCTCAGTAACAAACTTAACTCCAAGAATAAAAAAAACTGGCGAAAGTAAAACAGCAGCAAAAGTCTCATAAAGGCGGTACTTAAATAAAATTGATCAGTTTTATTTATTATACTTCCTTGCTTAATTTCTATTCAGGTGAAGTTGTAAAAACTACATATACGTGTCTATATATATATGTGTGTATTATAAATTTATATAATATCAACAAGAAGCGGACATTAGGCGTGGGAATACAGGAGATTTACGGCGCATCTGAAACATTATTTTTAAAACGTGGCGCATGGTATGTGAAAGGTTGGCCATCCCTGGTTTAGGCTGTCCAACCAACGCCCCATGCACGGGCCGCGTTCAGCCCGCACTTAAATGAGTTCATAAGCAAACACTTTTAAATGTTTAAATTTTAGTACCGTATTTTATATAGGCTAAACTTTAGCGGTTCCCAAACTATGGGTCGCGAACCACTGGTGGGTCGCAAAAGGAATCTTAGTTGGTCGTGAAAAGATGTAGAGAGCTTTGGTTAATCATACTGGTAATTAGGATCGGTGGCGACTCGAATACGTAAATCTTCAAAAAAACAAAATAAATTAAATTGAATTTAAATTCGAATCTGTGATTGGTTCCTTTTTACGATCTTCTCAAAGGAACAAAAATTTTCTACACAAAGAATGACCACGTGGCTTTTTTACGCATAGCAGTTTTGTACACTGTACAGCACTTCTTATCGTGTTTCCCCGAAATTTAGACAGGATTTAGATTTATTTATTTTGAAGAATAACACTATGGGTTTTTTTGGAAGAGGTCTTTTGTGTTCATTTATCAAAAATAAAATTACATTGTAGAAAATCACAAGATTTTTTACTAAATATTATATAAAAACCGACATCCATAGTTTTTATTTGTATTTTCTATACAAAAATCAAGTGACAAATATCATAATTGTGATATCACACAATCTTTAATAGTGGTGTGATCTTCACCTTACTTCAGGTAAATGAACCTTTCTTCTCCCACACATTTTAAATTTATTTTAAGGGTAGGGTCATTTTAAAATCATTTTAAAAATTCAAATTATTATCTTATTTTCAGGCCAGGTCTTCATTTCGAGGAAACACGGTAGTTTTGCGATGGTTAGCCATTGCTGTGTTCTGTATAATGTCCTAAAAAACAAAATGAAATTAAAGTTAAGTGGGTCGCCATAAGCTTTGGTAATAAATAGTGGGTCCCAACTCTAAAAAGTTTGGGAACCACTGCCGCTAAAGTATGTTTCACGATTATGGCGTGATTATTTCGGCATTCCACATACAAATGTGGGTTCTTTTAATCACGCGTGCATCAAGTCTTGCGCTCTGGTGGATATCGATGTTTAACTTTTTAAAATTTATTGCAGAACTGCGCGTTCTGTTTGACAAATTTGAAAACTACTGTGCGATCATTGGCGACGAGGCGCTGCGAAAAATTATAGAAATGATTTTGCAATTTCCATCTCCAAATCAACTTTATTTTAAATTTTTTCTTTCGATCTGGATTTGATCTTCCTTATCGCCACTGTAAAAATGAAAAGTTACCAATATCTTTGCTACTGGTCCCTGGATTCGTTGTATTTTTCTGTCGTGTCTATGTTTTTGCATTAAATGTATTTCCAGCAGATACATAACGAGTACTACCAACAGTACAGAACCTGTAAACACTGATTCACACCGAATACTGAGCTAGACTGAGACAAGATATTAAACTAATGCGCTTCCAATTTACCAATTATCCTAATTAATCAACAAACTCACATCATACCATTGTGTAGTGCGTCAGACGCGCCTTCGCTGTTTACGTAAAAACGTCAATATTTACCCTGGCCAATTGCAATTTCCATCTCCAAATCAACTTTATTTTAAATTTTTTCTTTCGATCTGGATTTGATCTTCCTTATCGCCACTGTAAAATTGAAAAGTTACCGATATCTTTGCTACTGGCCCCTGGATTCGTTGTATTTTTCTGTCGTGTCTATGTTTTTGCATTAAATGTATTTCCAACAGATACATAACGAGTACTACCAACAGTACAGAACCTGTAAACACTGATTCACACCGAATACTGAGATAGACTGAGACAAGATATTAAACTAATGCGCTTCCAATTTACCAATTATCCTAATTAATCAACAAACTCACATCATACCATTGTGTAGTGCGTCAGACGCGCCTTCGCTGTTTACGTAAAAACGTCAATATTTACCCTGGCCAATTGCAATTTCCATCTCCAAATCAACTTTATTTTAAATTTTTTCTTTCGTTCTGGATTTGATCTTCCTTATCGCCACTGTAAAATTGAAAAGTTACCAATATCTTTGCTACTGGCCCCTGGATTCGTTGTATTTTTCTGTCGTGTCTATGTTTTTGCATTAAATAAAACTTATGAAATGTCGTCACTGCGGATCGGTAAACATTTCTAATATTATTGACCTAATGTTACTTCATGAACTTGTATCAATGTTTCGAATTTTACAAAACGGCCTTCTGAAAAGTTAAAAATCATGCGAAATTGGGACACATTATGCTCATCAAGAAATTGAAACAATATCATATCCACTGGAAATAAATAAAAATATTATAACGCAAATATAACAGCCAATTTTGACGCCATTGTCCGTTAGCCAGGATTGTAGTCCGGAATGCTCGTGTATCGTGCGCTATACTGTCCAAGCGTTTGATTCAACGATGCGCAAGTGACGTGCCGTGTCCAGGCCACGTGAGAACGACCATTAGAGCAGTAAACTGTTACTCAAATATTCGAATATTTTTCCCAACCCGAACTAAACTAGCACTTATAGCCACGCGGACTGCCGACAAAGGCACCTTCATGACTATTCACAGGAAGTCATCCATCAATGAGGCGGAATCCTGATGCGGGGGGAGTAGCGTCAAAAACTAGTCCAATGTCCGAATTCTCTAAAAACTGAGGAATATTCATCCTTCTATCGCAGTAATCTGTGGGAGTTTGCGCGGAATCAGCGTTAAGTAGAACGACCCTGGCAATTTTTCTTGGGATGCTTCGATATCATATGACAGAATATGCCAAATTTGTACAGGGAATATTTACATTCCACATCTTTGAATTGACGAGGAATTGAAATATTTTGAAAACTTATAGAATTACTCCACTTTGACCAACACTTCAGTCTCTTATTGTTGAATTTTTCATCCCAAGCATCAAGTATTGAACTTACAACAGTAAGGGCTTTTCTATTTGTGACAAAACCTGTGAACTCCTGGTGTTCAAGTATGAAGCAATCTCTCTCGCTTCCACAGTTCAGCCCCAAGCACTTTTCAGAGTAAGTCTCTCGATATCTAAATCAATACTTGTGGCGAGACGATGAATGTATATCTCACGTGAAACTGATTTGAAATTCGAAACCCAATCTGTCGTCTTGAACCCGTTATTGTGTAACATTTCAATCACGTTCTTAGATGCTGATACCAATGAATCGAACTCTATTTCGAAGTAAGTAAATCAACGTAAAAGTGTATATCGATAATTGATAATGCGCTACTAGGAAATTTATGTCCGCTATCGTACGTATCTCCCGTTAAACAACAAAAATTCGCCACATAAGATGAATCAACAGCTACGAAAGCAATACGAGGCAATAATTTATACGCACATTGCTGTTTCCAAGAAAAACAGTTATTTGTACAGTTAAAAATTGCAGAATTAATATCATTTTTCAAAAATAGAATAAATGAAGCATGGCTTTTATATTGACGTTTATAGCTGTCGGTCTTTCCAGAAAATGAAAAAGCACCTCGACGCGATTATTCATTGAATCGTTGTTTCTTTGTAAGACTTTTGAATCTCATACGAGCTGCGTGTTTGTTTAGTGACTTTTCGCAATTTCCATTCAACTCCATGAAACCGAATTCATCAGGACGGTCAAATAATTTAATTTTACTGTTCGTGAGAATATATTCTCGTCTATCTTCGAAGGACTCCCTATGCGACAAATTATATGCCGTGCCTACAGATTCGCTGGACCAATTTTATCCGATTTGTTCTTGTAGCATGGTATAATGGTCACGTATTCCGCAATGCATCAAATTTGAAATTGTCTTATTGTCAATACTTGTACGCAAATTTCCGATCAAGTCCAACCAAGAGGAGATTCAATTCCTATTGGTTCACGTTGTCGACCCACTCAATGCAAAAGCTGGAAGAACGCTATGAGATTATCTGCCGCGATTAAAATCATAGCTTGATTCGCTTCAATATCGGCCAACGGAATATCCTGCAAGTGAAGCATATATTGAACTTTTATAAGCATTCTATCTGAATGTGGTCTTCGTGACTTTATTACAAACACGTTGTTTAACTCCAATATTCGTCGTAACCAGATTTCACCGACAATTTTACTACTTCTGTATCTTGTGAAACGCCTTTGTTACATAAAGTGTCAGTGCTAACACGGGTATGGTTTATATTTATTAGACCAAGTTTTCGTTTCGATTCATGATGTATATATAATTGAAATTTGACTAGCAGAGTCTACCACAGCGATAACTTATTCAGAAAAGCCCAATGGATCCTTCACTACAACTGGCAAAAGCTGAAACTGGACACCACGTCTGAAACATTTGCATTGGCAACGCTGTTTGTACGAGTAGAGGCATTGCGATGATTGTTAGCATTTGATCTTCTTGTAAAGATCCTCAGGCCATGGATCACTGAATGCTGCTTACCCGAACAAGCGCGACACATGTTAGGAAATCTACACCAAAAAGCAAACTGACCAAGTTCGAAACAATTGAAACATAAACTTGATTCTAGTGAAAATCTTCTTTTTTTACGTCATTGGACAAAAAAACTTGAAAAATGTAAACCATTGCAGAAGCAACTACGTTTTTGTGGAAGCTTGAACGTTTGACTTAAATTGGAGATTGGAGTTTTGCCTACTTCAGGGGTGGGCAACCTTTGGCACGCGTGCCAAACTTGGCACGCGAGCCCATTTATTCGGCATGCGAGCGAGGCCTCATAAACGAGATCGTCTTATTTCAGATAAAAAGTTTCGAGACTGAATTATCTGATAAAACTCGGTGTTCGTTTATTCATTATCGTTTGTTAACAATCTGTTATTTATTTAAGTTCTTTTTGTCTTTTCATGGCTTCAAAGAAATATATATATCATGGCGTAGCAACTGAGCTCTCGACGAATTTTGTCGGAATTAACACAACGTTTGGCTACATTGTTACGTAATATATATTTCTGATTGATTTATGAAGTGGTGCAACTCATGTTGGTTAGAGTTACTTGCTAACTTACTGTTATAACTTGATTTCGAAAGAAATATAAGCTATTAGGAAAGGGAATACAAGAGAGAAGTGCAGAAAACGAACTATTACATGATTGGGATGCCATTCCCGAGAATTTTTTTAAAACTTGAAAACTTTGCAATGCACTATTCTACAACAGGGGTCGGTAAACTGAGGGCCAAATGCGGCCCGCGAGCTAATTTGTTGCGGCCCTCGAACAACCCGACATTTATTAAATGAAACAAAAATTGATCCCAAATTTATTATTGTATGTACGCGGATTTATGTGGTAACAAGTTCTGCTGTATGACGCTTGTTTTGAAATATGTAGCGTCAGTTGCATGTCGTTCGAGTTAATTGTGATCTTTAAAATTCAAAAATGTTTGGAAAACGCAGGATAGCTCGCGACGAGGACTGAACATTCCAATGTGCTTCGACGAAAAATTCGAGCCGAGACCCAGGACTGCGCCACAGTTGATCTATGCGACAGTGCAAAACAAGTAATGGGCACGTTCGGAAGCACATATTGCTGCGAACAGCTTTATCTAAACTGCATTACACTTGGAATAAACTTCGTACTCGCTTGTCAGGTCTTCTTTGGAAGACGTACCGTGGGGGCAAGTGGCAAAAAACATCATCCTTCACATTAATAACAAGTAAATAAAAACGATATGTTGTTGAATAATATATATATATTAAGAAACGGCACATACACATCTCATAGTAGCAGGCTTTTAACGCAATAATAGAAGGTGTGAATGCGCCACAATTTGAAATTCAATCTAGCGCTTGTTCGAAGGCGGAAAAATTGCGGCCTGCGCGCTACAGGGAATGTGTATATTTGGCCCGCAAGTACATAAAGTTTTCCGACCACTGCTCTACATCATCTGCATATGCTTGTGAATCTTTGTTCTCAGTTATGATTGGAATTTTAATAAGTCGTCTCGTAACAGGAGTAGCCTGGACGTTGAAACCAGTAGTTCGTATATTTCTTTGAAAGTTACAAAATATAAACCCAATGTAAAATCTCTATCAGCGGTAATGCAGCAGCAGAAGTCTCACTGAGATAAAATAAGAAAAGTAATCAAATCTATTTGTCGGACTGATAATATATCCGAATAGTGAATCCGTCTGTAGGCCTACATGTTTGAAAGGTTTATTATTATGTATTTTTGCTTTGAAAGTAGCAAAGCATTGTTTTTAATTTTGGTCGGCACGCGGAAGAATTTTGTTGTTAAATTTAGCCGATTTTGGCACGCGAGCCGAAAAAGGTTGCCCACCCCTGGCCTACTTGAACCTTGTTGAGTACATTTACGTACAAAATACACACTGCATATATAGCATCCACACCACACATACAAATTGACAATTTCGTTATCTTCATAGGTTTTGTTTCCGTATTTTTAACTCCAATTGTTTTTGGAAGTTGAGCAAACCTTTTTTTTTTAATATTTCCCTCCGTTATCCATTTCATCAAAACATTTCATATAATTTCCGGGGCCGGTATGTACGAAATGTTTTTTTGCCCATTTTATGGAATCTCAAGCCCTTTAATTTAAGCACTGTAAAGTTAGTCAACGTCCCTCCTTTTACTGGGGCGAATAAATGACTCACCCCCCCCCCCCTTCGCTAGAAAATTCGAAATTTTGTTGCCACGAGGTAAATGCACGTCGCACAATGCGGATCAGGGAGTCTGCTGTGCAATTGTATATTTTATTAATGATGGGATTTCCTAATTCGCGTTTGACTCATGCCATACGTTGCAAAATGATTATCAGGTGGGAATTTGATACTTCGAATATTGTTAGGTTTATTCATATATTACCCGAATAGGTTTTGAGGATTGCTCTAATATATGCAATGTTATATTTATCATTGTCTTATTTTGTATCCTAGCATACTCGCGGCTGTTCTTTGAGTCCTTGTCAAAAATAGTCAATTTATTATTAGCACCAATACTGAAGTACTAAGACTGTTAACACTGATGTCAACATCAGATGTGTTTCAGGCTGATAACAAAGTTTCTTTCAAAGTTTCTTGTTGGTGCATAAATTGAAGACAATAATTTGGATACCAAAGGACAGGATACGACTTTAGTTAGCTCGTAACTCGTAACCGTAGTGGGAAACCTTACTTCAAACTACTTATCCCACATGCACAACCTTTACAATTGCTCAATTTCTGATGAATGGGCTAGTATGAAAGGGAGGTTTGAAGATCATAGTGCCAGTATTTGACAAGTCAAAGACAGTTAAACTCACATATTTTGTTATCCACATATTTTGTATCTCTTGGTATCCACACGTGTCAAGAAATAAGGTTAAATGAGTGGTCTTTCGCGTGTCTCGAATGTTATATGAGATAAAAATAACACAATGTATACGCTTTTTTTTCTCGTGATTGCATCGCATACAGCACCGATGTCCTAGCAATAGAATGATGAGAAATAAGATTAGAAAAGCCGATACTCGCATTCGCTGAATGCCCGTAAAATTAGAATTTTTCACATTATAAAAAATAAGGAACGGGTAGATATAATTGACAATCTTTCAAATACATGATATGTGGCTTAAAGTAATTACATTTAATCTCAAACAAACTTTGTGATATATATATATGAAGACGTTGTGGAATTATTACTTGTCTTAGCGAATTGGATGGAGCAATATTCGAATCTATATTTACATGCGTGTCCATAGATTTTCTGGAATCGTATTGAAGATCGATTTCTCTACATCTTTTACCGATACAATATTAATTTATGTTTCTACTAATTGCAGCATCCGTTATATAAGATCTACCGTAGGGTGGTCCAAGGTTGCGAGGTTGGCGTGACGCAATAACTTTTGGCGATGTCTCGCGGGCCGCAGTAGGAGAAAACCCAAAAGTGATGAAACATCGGGAGTTTACCCATTTGCTTCTTGAGAAATATCGTGATATTTTTGGCATTTTTCTTCATGTTTGATTTTGTAATGTCCGCTAAAATTATATTTTTTCGTGGTAGAAATTACTTGGAAACACACCAGACCCCGTCATTGAACATTGTTGGAGAAAGGTAAATACGTTTCCTATTTCTTGTTCATTTATTCTACACTTATTGTATGATGAATTCATATATTTGACTAATTTCATTACTTTTAGCGTGATTAGGTTTAGTGGTATCGTCAAATAACAACCAAAATATCTGTCTAAGATGAGACTCCGGACCCAGCTAAAAAAAACTGGATTGCGCGGCGCTAAGTCAGGTCTGCGTTTCGTCATTGCTGTAACATGGTCACGTCTCTAAAATTGAGAAGTTACTTAAGGCGAGCTTCATGTACGAAGTTTGGATGGAAGCGCGATTCATCTCATCAGCTTGGTCATGTCTGCACAAGACAATTTATTCTCCTCGTACCGACCACGGGAAGTCATTTCCATCCTGGTAGAGTCTTGACGTTTATAGATACAACATTGAAATTCCGTGATTTTATCAAATATCAATCCCGACATCGGGATTAGGAAAAAGGCCAATCACAGTTGGAATAGTTCAGAAATATTCTGCCAATAAATACACTTATCTAACAATGGTTTAGTACACGCTAAAATTGTTCTACGGGCGCAAGGAATGTGTGCTAGGGCCGCGGTTCGGACCACCCTGATCTACCCTATAAAGCTCGGTACAAGCAGTACTTAATCATATTCATGTAACCTCTATCCTGAAATCCCTACTAACATGCATTCTTAAATCATCATAGGTTGTTACTGTTCCATCCGAATGTTGGCCAGGGTAAATATTGATATTTTTACGTAAACTGCGAAGGCGCGTCTGACGCACTACACAATGGTATGATTTGAGTTTGTTGATTAATTAGGATAATTGGTAAATTGGAAGCGCAATAGTTGAATATCTTGTCTCAGTCTATCTCAGTATTCGGTATGAATCAGTGTTTACAGGTTCTGTATTGTTGGTAGTACTCGTTATGTATCTGTTGGAAATACCAATTTGTAAATTTACAAATTCTTGTAAGAACTGAGGTTTTCAAGTGTAAGACAAATATAATTCAGGGCAGTATTGCAGTTAAACTAACATAGTAACTACTGCTTTAATATTTTTGTCATAAAACTTGAATTATATTTAAATCAGAGCATATTTTGTTTGGTTGTGTTACTTGTAGAGCCAGGACATAACGTATGTATATACTAAATTAGGTTTTGTATGTGTTTAATCTTTATCGTGCTGATGGATTTGAAATATAGAGAGTTGTGTATATAGAGAATATATTGAGTTGTCTATCCGTATGAAATATTGAGTTTTCGTTTATTGTTTTCAGCCGATGCCATGTTCCTGATTCTATTCCAAGTTCCACCGTGTTGACTGTTTTTGTTTTGAACAAACTACACAGATTCTTAGTTGAATTTCATTGGGACATAGCACTTTAGGGCACAGATAATATGCTGGAACCCCTTGCTCTCTAATATCAAACACTAGTAACTGGTTCAGAAACAAATTGTTTAGTTCGTGACAGGACTTGTTTATTGGGGGCGCGTTGTCGAAGATCTCTATCCACTAATTATTAGCTACGAATGTAAATTTTTTTTCTTCCCGGAAACATTTTTAAAATATTGCATTTGAAGAATATCCTAACGTGAAAACCAGAAGAATGAGCATGTGTTCAAGTATTCAAAATTAAATGAAACATTACTAATGTTTCTAGAGAAAGATCAAAAGCTTCCTTCATCATCCTTCCGAAAGTTACAAAACCATATACACTGAAAGCTAAACTCACATCTTTCATTAAACTTTTGATTTCTGGTTTTCTTCTCGCTAAAGGTATTTTAGTTTGGAGTCGATTTTTCACGCTCCACATATTTAAGAAATATTTCCAAATGAGCATTCTTGGCCTGAATCGCTTGTTATCTGATTAAAAGAACACAATTCATAGGTTTTGTTGTAATCATCATGCAAAATTTATATCTTAGCCGTTGAAGGTGGTTAAAGACGCTAAAAATGGCAAAATTATGACCGCATGAAGAATATATGTCTAAAAGAAAACGAAGTTGAATAAAAAACAGATAAGTTTAGGGCTGCCCAACCCGCGGGCCGCGTTCATAAGCAATGAGTCCATATTCCATGAGCAAACATTTTTTAAGGTTTAAATTTTAGTACCATATTTTATATATGGCTAAACTATGTTTCGTATTATGGCGTGACATCCAAATGTCGTTTCTTTCAATCACGCGTATAGTAAGTCTCGCGCTCTGTTGAATATCGATGTCAGTTTTTTTTTTTTCGATTTATTGCAGAACTGCACATTCTGTTTGACAAATTCGAAAACTACTGTGCGATGAAAGAACGGAGCAGTGATTTATACGCACATGGCTGTTTCCAAGAAGAATCATTATTTGAACAGTTAAAAATTGCAGAATTAATATAATCTTCCAAAAATCGAATATATGAAGCATGGCTTTTATATTGACGTTTATAGCTGTCGGTCTTTTCTGCAATTGAAAAAGCACCTTGACGCGATTATTTATTAAATCGTTGTTTGTTTTAAGTTGTTTTGTAAGACTTTGGAATCTTATTCGAGCTGCGTGTTCGTTTAGTGACTTTTCGCAATTTCCATTCATCTCCATAAAACCAACTTCATCAGGACGGTAAAATAATTTAATTTTACTGTTCGTGGAAAATATTCTCGTCTATTATTAAACGACTCGCTACACGGTAAATTGAACGACGTGACTATAATGGTCACATAAACCACAATGCATGAAATTTGAAATTGTCTTATTGTCAATACTTGTACGCAAATTTCCGATTCTGTCCAACCATGAGGAATTTCAATTCGTATTGGTTCATGTTGCGATGGGTGCGCTATGGGATTTTATGCCGCGATTAAAATCATAGCTTGATTCGCTTCAATATCGGCCAACGGAATATCCTGCAAGTGAGGCGAGGCATATATTGATCTCTTTTAAACATTCTAGCTGAATGTTGTATGCGTGACTCCATCGCAAACACGTTGTTTAATGCCAATATTCTTCATAACCAGATTCCACCTACAATTTTACTAACTCTGCTATTTGTGAAACGCCTTTGTTACATAAAGTGTCAATGGTAACACAGGTACGATTTATTTTTATTAGACCAAGTCTTCGTTTCGATTGATGATGTATATATAATTGAGATTTGAATAGCAAAGTCTAGCACAGCGATAAAGTATTCAGAAAAGCCCACAGACCTTTTACTACAACTGGCAAAGGCTGAAATTGGACACCACGTCTGAAACATTTGCATTGACAACGCTGTTTTACGAGTAGAGACATTGCGATGGTTGTTAGCATTTGATCTTCTTGTAAAGATCCTCAGGCCATGGATCACTGAATAATGCTTACCCGAACAAGCGCGACACATGTTATAAAATTTACACCAAAAGGCAAACTGTCCAAGTTCGAGACAATTGAAACATAAACTTAATTCTAGTGGAAATCTCCTTTTTACGTCATTGGACATGTACATTTAAAGAATGTAAACAATTGCAGAAGCAACTACGTTTTTGTGGATGCTTGAAAGTATGACTTAAAATCGGATATTTTGCGGCTACTGAATTCCTGAATCTTTGCCACATTTACTCATTGCAACTACATAATTACTTACCATCGTACCTAGACCGTCGACATGTCGTTTGCTACCCCGTCAAGGACGCGAATAGCCGAAGCATATGTGAACCGTCGTCGTCAAGACAACTGTGTACATTATCAAAAAATAAGCAAATTTACCAGACTAGTTTGGTTCCAGGTGAACAATCCACGCGTCAACTGCTTCTTGGATTGAACGGTTAAAGTTAATTTTGTAGAAAGCTCGAAAGGATGCAAAAGTCTTCAATTGATACAGTATGACGTCGTTGCATTACTTGTGAATAACAGCAAATAGTTAAGCTATTTTATAAGTTGCAATATCTGCAGAAAACTGTAGGTATGTTTACAAAACATTGTAACACAAATACTTCATCAGTCAGCCAGTCAGAAGTTCATTTTTCACCAAAATGAACATATAATTAATGCAAACAAAAGTAGGAAAAAAACACAAAAAAGGAATTTCATGGTGGAGGGTGACGCGAAAAAAACAATGCTGGTTATCGAGCAGCGATACCTGAGATAAAGGTCTAACTTTGATATAGGTAGAATAGAAAGAAGTCCATGAAATACAAATGTTTCAAACCAGCACCTTCGTCGACCCAATTAAACAGCCCTACAGAACCCATGAGGTTCGATCGAACCCATGTTAAGAAACACTGCTAAAAAACTGAGAATGGTTAATAGATAATCTGAGCTACTGAGGCAAGGTAGTCGTGGAAGCAATATAGCATAGAATCAACCAAGCACAGCGATAGCTGTTCCACGAACAGATGTTTTGAGCATGTGTTCAAATATTCAGTTATTCTAAATGAAATGAAATACTGTTACAAAATTTACAAAACAATCTAAGCAGAAAGCTAAACTTACATCATCTGTTAACCCTTTGATTTCTGCCAATCTCCTCTTCTCTGAAGATATTTGAGTTGATTTTTATCCTCCATAATTTTCAAGTAATGTGGGTAAATGTGCGGACGTTGCCTGTATCGCTTTTTATCTGAATTAAAAGAACAAAATTTAAATGCTTTGTAACATCCATTATGACGTCATAGAATAGAATGAGGATGCATTTTAAAACTAATAAAAGCCTAGCCCTGAATAATAAAAAAGTTGATTGTTGTAAACTGCTTGTCTGACTTTGGTCAGACAAAAGGTTACAGATATACATTTGTGTAAGCGTGCAGCAGGACTCTCGAATTGCTCATTAAAAAAGAACTGGCGTTTAGTTGCTGTGCTATTGTCACTTTTCCCAATCTTGAAATTGCAACATGCAGAAATAAATAATTTACATCCTGGAAATATTGTAATAGAACCGATTCGCACAAAACTGATGATAGCTGTAAACTCGAAATAGGCAGTGGTATATTTATAACTGTTGCCCACAACTTCAAGAACATACATTTGACTAAAGCAACATAACGCTGGTTTACTCATTAATTTCCCTGTAACCAACGGTTGTGACTTTTCCGGTTTTAAATCGACACCACTGAGAAGTAACTAGATACAAGCAGATAGAAAGATGTAGAGTATGCACAAATATTGCATTTGCTAGAGTTCTGAAGAATCGGCTAATACGAAAGGAAGATTTGAAGATCACATAGCCAGTATTTGAGAAGTCACAGAAAGCTGAACTCACATTATTTATTATCCCCACATTTTGTTGCTATTATCATTCTCGTTGAAGGAATTTCTTGGAATCCACACGCGTCAAAAAATAAAGTCCACTCACACCACCGTGCGACGATCCGAAAGACTTGAATGCCCTTTTCTGCAAACTCAATTTTGATAAATAGATTAGAACCGTCTTTGCCACCTGATTTGTTCTTCGAGCACATGAATACTGAAGAGGAATACAGACATGTTCAGTGATTACATGATTTATTTTGTCATCGCTTGACAAACGAATATCTTCCCCAATTACAGTGCCGACTCAAGATTCAACGCAACTTTGAAGTTGGAGATCTTGTCACCCTGATGATCAAGGAGTGAAAAGTGAAAGTGTGCATATCCAATTCTACTTATATGCGCGACATAATGAAGCTCTGTCTACGCTTTTTGAGTACATTTACGCACAAAATACACACTACATAAATAGCATCCGCACTACACATACACAGTCACACATACATTCTCACTATGGGAATATTAGGTGTATAATTCGAATTATATTTGAGTGGGGGCTAGTTTTTGGTTCTATCCTTTTTTGAATTTCTTGCATTGGCAATTTGCTTATCTTCATTGGTTTTGTTACTGTATTTATTTCATCAATTGTTTTTGGAAGTTGAGCAAACATTTCTTTTTTTTTTTTAAATCATTTCCCTATGTTATCCAAAAAACAGTTCATAAAATTACCGGGGCCGGTATGTACTGTACGAAATGTTTGATTTTATGATTTTAGTGTGAAAGGGAGGTTTGAAGATCATAGTGCCATTATTTGACAAGTCAAAGAACGCTAAATTTACATATTTTATTATCCACATATTTTGTTGCTGTTATCATTCTCTTAGAAGTCTTTTGTGGTTATCTCTTGGTATCCACACGTGTCAAGAAATAAGGTTAAATGAGTGGTCTTTCGCGTGTCCCGAATGTTACCTAGGATAGGAAAAAAGTTTACTCTCGTTCACTGAATGCCTGTACAAATGGAATTTTCTCGCACTATAAAAGAAAAATAAGGGACAGGGAGATATGATTGGCAATCTTCCAAATACATGTTATGTGGCTTAAAGTAATTACATTTAATCCTAAACCAACTCTGTGATATATGAATACGTTGTGAAATTACTACTTCTCTTAGCGATTGGGATAGAGCGAGCTTTGAATCTAAATTTTTATATGTGTGGAATCCACAGATTTTCTGGAATCGTATTGAAAATCGATTTCCCTACATGTTTTATCGAGGCTTCATTCATTTTTGTTTCTACTAATTGCAGATTTCGTTATATAAGATCTACCTTAGGGTGGTCCAAGGTTGGCGTGACGCAAAAACTTTTGACGAGGTCTCGCGGGCCGCAGTAGGAGAAAACCCAGAAGTGATAAAACATCGGGAGTTTACCCATTTGCTTCTTGAGAAATATGGTGATATTTATAGCATTTTTCTTCATGTTTGATTTTGTAATGTCCGCTAAACTTATATTTTTTCGTGGTAGAAATTACTTGAAAACACACCAGACCCCGTCATTGAACGTTGTTGGGGAAAGGTAAATACGTTTCCTATTTCTTGTTCACTTATTCTACACTTATTGTATGATGAATTCATAAATTTGACTAATTTCATTACTTTTAGCGTTATCAGGTCTAGTGGTATCGTCAAATAACAACCAAAATATATGTCTAAGATGAGACTAAGTCAGGTCTGCGTTTCGTCATTGCTGTCACATGGTCACGTCTCTAAAATTGAGAAGTTACTCAAGGCGAGCTTCATGTACGAAGTTTGGATTCATCTCATCAGCTTGGTCATGTCTGCACAAGACAATTCATTCTCCTCGTACCGACCACGGGAAGTCATTTCCATCCTGGTCTTGAGTCTTGACGTTTATAGATACAACATTGAAATTCCGTGATTTTATCAAATATCAATCCCGACATCGGGATTAGGAAAAAGGCCAATCACAGTTGGAATAGTTTAGAAATAACTCTGCCAATAAATACACTTATCTACCAATGGTTTAGTTTAGTACACGCTAAAATTGTTCTACGGGCGCAAGGAATGTGTGCTAGGGCCGCGGTTCGGACCACCCTGATCTACCCTATAAAGCTCGGTACAAGCAGTACTTAATCATATTCATGTAACCTCTATCCTGAAATCCCTACTAACATGCATTCTTAAATCATCATAGGTTGTTACTGTTCCATCCGAATGTTGGCAAGGGTAAATATTGACGTGTTTACGTAAACTGCAAAGGCGCGTCTGACGCACTACACAATGGTATGATGTGAGTTTGTTAATTACGATAATTAGTAAATTGGAAGCGCAATAGTTGGATGTCTTGTCTCAGTCTAGCTCAGTATTCGGTGTGAACCAGTGTTTACAGGTTCTGTATTGTTGGTAGTACTCGTTATGTATCTGTTGGAAATAACAATAAGAATTGAGGTTCTCAAGTGTAATACAAATATAATTTGTGGCAGTATTACTGTCAAATTAGCACAATAACTACTGCTTTAATATTTTAGTCATAAAACTTGGATTTTAGTTACTTTAGTTTAGAGCATATTTCATTTGATTGTGTTACTTGGAAAGTCGAAACATTGGGTATATATATAATGTTAAATTTTGTTTGATTTTAATCTATATCGTGCTGATTGATTTGAAATATAGAGAGTTGTGATATTATGATACTGCAAAATTGTCTTGCCGTATGGAATATTTAGTTTATGTTCATTGTTTTCAGCAGATGCCATGTTCCTGATTCTATTCCAAGTTCCATCGTGTTGACTGTTTTGAACAAACTACACCGATTCTAAGTTGAATTTCATTGGGACAGTACATTAAGGCACAGGCAATATGCTGAAGAACTTTGCTTTCTAATATCAGACACTGGTAACTGATTCAGAAACAAATCGTTAACTTCGTGACAGGACTTGTTTATTTATTGGGGCGCGTTGTCAACGATCTCCAACTAATAATAATTAGCTACGAATGTAAATTTTCCTTTTTCTTCCGAATAGTCGGAAACATTTCTAGAATATTGAATCTGAAGAATATACTAACGTGCAAACAGAAGAATGAACAAGTGTTCAAGTATTCCAAATGAAATGAAACATTACTAATGTTTCTAGAGATGTCCTATGTCTTAGCAAACGCTAAAAATTGCGAAATTATAACCGCATATAGAATATATCTAAAAGAAAACGAAGAGGAATAAAAAAAACATAGTTTAGGCTGTCCAACCAACGCCCCATGCACGGGCCGCGTTCAGCCCGCACTTAAATGAGTTCATAAGCAAACACTTTTAAATGTTTAAATTTTAGTACCGTATTTTATATAGGCTAAACTTTAGCGGTTCCCAAATCATGGGTCGCGAACCACTGGTGGGTCGCAAAAGGAATCTTAGTTGGTCGTGAAAAGATGTAGAGAGCTTTGGTTAATCATACTGGTAATTAGGATCGGTGGCGACTCGAATACGTAAATCTTCAAAAAAACAAAATAAATTAAATTGAATTTAAATTCGAATCTGTGATTGGTTCCTTTTTACGATCTTCTCAAAGGAACAAAAATTTTCTACACAAAGAATGACCACGTGGCTTTTTTACGCATAGCAGTTTTGTACACTGTACAGCACTTCTTATCGTGTTTCCCCGAAATTTAGACAGGATTTAGATTTATTTATTTTGAAGAATAACACTATGGTTTTTTTAAAAGAGGTCTTTTGTGTTCATTTCACAAAAATAAAATTACATTGTAGAAAATCACAAGATTTTTTTCCTAAATATTATATAAAAACCGACATCCATAGTTTTTATTTGTATTTTCTATACAAAAATCAAGTGACAAATATCATAATTGTGATATCACACAATCTTTAATAGTGGTGTGATCTTCACCTTACTTCAGGTTAATGAACCTTTCTTCTCCCACACATTTTAAATTTATTTTAAGGGTAGGGTCATTTTAAAATCATTTTAAAAATTCAAATTATTATCTTATTTTCAGGCCAGGTCTTCATTTCGAGGAAACACGGTAGTTTTGCGATGGTTAGCCATTGCTGTGTTCTGTATAATGTCCTAAAAAAACAAAATGAAATTAAAGTTAAGTGGGTCGCCATAAGCTTTGGTAATAAATAGTGGGTCCCAACTCTAAAAAGTTTTGGAACCACTGCCGCTAAAGTATGTTTCACGATTATGGCGTGATTATTTCGGCATTCCACATACAAATGTGGGTTCTTTTAATCACGCGTGTATCAAGTCTTGCGCTCTGGTGGATATCGATGTTTAATTTTTTAAAATTTGTTGCAGAACTGCGCGTTCTGTTTGACAAATTTGAAAACTACTGTGCGATCATTGGCGACGAGGCGCTGCGAAAAATTATAGAAATGATTTTGCAATTTCCATCTCCAAATCAACTTTATTTTAAATTTTTTCTTTCGATCTGGATTTGATCTTCCTTATCACCACTGTAAAATTGAAAAGTTACCAATATCTTTGCTACTGGCCCCTGGATTCGTTGTATTTTTCTGTCGTGTCTATGTTTTTGCATTAAATGTATTTCCAACAGATACATAACGAGTACTACCAACAGTACAGAACCTGTAAACACTGATTCACACCGAATACTGAGATAGACTGAGACAAGATATTAAACTAATGCGCTTCCAATTTACCAATTATCCTAATTAATCAACAAACTCACATCATACCATTGTGTAGTGCGTCAGACGCGCCTTCGCTGTTTACGTAAAAACGTCAATATTTACCCTGGCCAATTGCAATTTCCATCTCCAAATCAACTTTATTTTAAATTTTTTCTTTCGTTCTGGATTTGATCTTCCTTATCGCCACTGT
Source organism: Styela clava (assembly GCF_964204865.1). Taxonomy (NCBI): domain Eukaryota; kingdom Metazoa; phylum Chordata; class Ascidiacea; order Stolidobranchia; family Styelidae; genus Styela; species Styela clava. The sequence goes on from NC_135262.1 coordinate 19,837,064, forward strand.
AAAATTGAAAAGTTACCAATATCTTTGCTACTGGCCCCTGGATTCGTTGTATTTTCTGTCGTGTCTATGTTTTTGCATTAAATAAAACTTATGAAATGTCGTCACTGCGGATCGGTAAACATTTCTAATATTATTGACCTAATGTTACTTCATGAACATGTATCAATGTTTCAAATTTTACAAAACGGCCTTCTGAAAAGTTAAAAATCATGCGAAATTGGGACACATTATGCTCATCAAGAAATTGAAACAATATCATATCCACTGGAAATAAATAAAAATATTATAACGCAAATATAACAGCCAATTTTGACGCCATTGTCCGTTAGCCAGGATTGTAGGCTGATGCTCGTGTACCGTGCGATATACTGTCCAAGCGTTTGATTCAACGATGCGCAAGTGACGTGCCGTGTCCAGGCCACGTGAGAACGGCCATTAGAGCAGTAAACTGTTACTCAAATATTCGAATATTTTTCCCAACCCGAACCAAACTAGCACTTATAGCCACGCGGACTGCCGACAAAGGCACCTTCATGACTATTCACAGGAAGTCATCCATCAATGAGGCGGAATCCTGATGCGGGGGGAGTAGCGTCAAAAACTAGTCCAATGTCCGAATTCTCTAAAAACTGAGGAATATTCATCCTTCTATCGCAGTAATCTGTGGGAGTTTGCGCGGAATCAGCGTTAAGTAGAACGACCCTGGCAATTCTTCTTGGGATGCTTCGATATCATATGACAGAATATGCCAAATTTGTACAGGGAGTATTTACATTCCACATCTTTGAATTGACGAGGAATTGAAATATTTTGAAAACTTATAGAATTACTCCACTTTGACCAACACTTCAGTCTCTTATTGTTGAATTTTTCATCCCAAGCATCAAGTATTGAACTTACAACAGTAAGGGCTTTTCTATTTGTGACAAAACCTGTGCACTCCTGGTGTTCAAGTATGAAGCAATCTCTCTCGCTTCCACAGTTCAGCCCCAAGCACTTTTCAGAGTAAGTCTCTCGATATCTAAATCAATACTTGTGGCGAGACGATGAATGTATATCTCACGTGAAACTGATTTGGAATTCGAAAGCCAATCTGTCGTCTTGAACCCGTTATTGTGTAACATTTCAATCACGTTCTTAGATGCTGATACCAATGAATCGAACTCTATTTCGAAGTAAGTAAATCAACGTAAAAGTGTATATCGATAATTGATAATGCGCTACTAGGAAATTTATGTCCGCTATCGTACGTATCTCCCGTTAAACAACAAAAATTCGCCACATAAGATGAATCAACAGCTACGAAAGCAATACGAGGCAATAATTTATACGCACATGGCTGTTTCCAAGAAAAACAGTTATTTGTACAGTTAAAAATTGCAGAATTAATATCATTTTTCAAAAATAGAATAAATGAAGCATGGCTTTTATATTGACGTTTATAGTTGTCGGTCTTTCCAGAAAATGAAAAAGCACCCCGACGCGATTATTCATTGAATCGTTGTTTCTTTGTAAGACTTTTGAATCTCATACGAGCTGCGTGTTTGTTTAGCGACTTTTCGCAATTTCCATTCAACTCCATGAAACCGAATTCATCAGGACGGTCAAATAATTTAATTTTACTGTTCGTGAGAATATATTCTCGTCTATCTTCGAAGGACTCCCTATGCGACAAATTATATGCCGTGCCTACAGATTCGCTGGACCAATTTTATCCGATTTGTTCTTGTAGCATGGTATAATGGTCACGTATTCCGCAATGCATCAAATTTGAAATTGTCTTATTGTCAATACTTGTACGCAAATTTCCGATCAAGTCCAACCAAGAGGAGATTCAATTCCTATTGGTTCACGTTGTCGACCCACTCCATGCAAAAGCTGGAAGAAGCTGTGGATTTTGGCTCGCGTCAATCAACTTGGGGGGCCCCCATGTAGCCTACATCGTTTCTTAAATACTTACCATTTTTTTAAGAATACAAACAGCCTAGTTTTATCTCTAACAGCAAATTATTTACCACCCCCTAAATTTTGAAACACCCCCCCTAAAAAGAAAAGCTGGGGAACATACTGGTCCATGAGCAAACATTTTTTAAGGTTTAAATTTTAGTACCGTATTTTATATATGGCTAAACTATGTTTCGTATTATGGCGTGACATCCAAATGTCGTTTCTTTCAATCACGCGTATAGTAAGTCTTGCGCCCTGTTGAATATCGATGTCAGTTTTTTTTTTTCAATTTATTGCAGAACTGCACATTCTGTTTGACAAATTCGAAAACTACTGTGCGATGAAAGAACGGAGCAGTGATTTATACGCACATGGCTGTTTCCAAGAAGAATCATTATTTGAACAGTTAAAATTGCAGAATTAATATAATCTTCCAAAAATCGAATATATGAAGCATGGCTTTTATATTGACGTTTATAGCTGTCGGTCTTTTCTGCAATTGAAAAAGCACCTTGACGCGATTATTTATTAAATCGTTGTTTGTTTTAAGTTGTTTTGTAAGAGTTTGGAATCTTATTCGAGCTGCGTGTTCGTTTAGTGACTTTTCGCAATTTCCATTCATCTCCATAAAACCAACTTCATCAGGACGGTAAAATAATTTAATTTTACTGTTCGTGGAAAATATTCTCGTCTATTATTAAACGACTCGCTACACGGTAAATTGAACGACGTGACTATAATGGTCACATAAACCACAATGCATGAAATTTGAAATTGTCCTATTGTCAATACTTGTACGCAAATTTCCGATCAAGTCCAACCATGAGGAATTTCAATTCGTATTGGTTCATGTTGCGATGGGTGCGCTATGGGATTTTATGCCGCGATTAAAATCATAGCTTGATTCGCTTCAATATCGGCCAACGGAATATCCTGCAAGTGAGGCGAGGCATATATTGATCTCTTTTAAACATTCTAGCTGAATGTTGTATGCGTGACTCCATCGCAAACACGTTGTTTAATGCCAATATTCTTCATAACCAGATTCCACCTACAATTTTACTAACTCTGCTATTTGTGAAACGCCTTTGTTACATAAAGTGTCAATGGTAACACAGGTACGATTTATTTTTATTAGACCAAGTCTTCGTTTCGATTGATGATGTATATATAATTGAGATTTGAATAGCAAAGTCTAGCACAGCGATAAAGTATTCAGAAAAGCCCACAGACCTTTTACTACAACTGGCAAAGGCTGAAATTGGACACCACGTCTGAAACATTTGCATTGACAACGCTGTTTTACGAGTAGAGACATTGCGATGGTTGTTAGCATTTGATCTTCTTGTAAAGATCCTCAGGCCATGGATCACTGAATAATGCTTACCCGAACAAGCGCGACACATGTTATAAAATTTACACCAAAAGGCAAACTCTCCAAGTTCGAGACAATTGAAACATAAACTTAATTCTAGTGAAAATCTCCTTTTTTTGTCATTGGACATGTACATTTAAAGAATGTAAACAATTGCAGAAGCAACTACGTTTTTGTGGATGCTTGAAAGTATGACTTAAAATCGGATATTTTGCGGCTACTGAATTCCTGAATCTTTGCCACATTTACTCATTGCAACTACATAATTACTTACCATCGTACCTAGGCCGTCGACATGTCGTTTCCTACCCCGTCAAGGACGCGAATAGCCGAAGCATATGTGAACCGTCGTCGTCAAGACAACTGTGTACATTATCAAAAAATAAGCAAATTTACCAGACTAGTCTGGTTCCAGGTGAACAATCCACGCGTCAACTGCTTCTTGGATTGAACGGTTAAAGTTAATTTTGTAGAAAGCTCGAAAGGATGCAAAAGTCTTCAATTGATACAGTATGACGTCGTTGCATTACTGTTGAATAACAGCAAATAGTTAAGCAATTTTATGAGTTGCAATATCTGCAGAAAACTGTAGGTATGTTTACAAAACATTGTAACACAAATACTTCATCAGTCAGCCAGTCAGAAGTTCATTTTTCACCAAAATGAACATATAATTAATGCAAACAAAACTAGGAAAAAAACACAAAAAAGGAATTTCATGGTGGAGGGTGACGCGAGAAAAACAATGCTGGTTATCGAGCAGCGATACCTGAGATAAAGGTCTAATCTTGATATAGGTAGAATAGAAAAAAGTTCATGAAATACAAATGTTTCAAACCAGCACCTTCGTCGACCTAATTAAACAGCCCTACAGAACCCATGAGGTTCGATCGAACCCATGTTAAGAAACACTGCTAAAAAACTGAGAATGGTTAATAGATAATCTGAGCTACTCGCATCAGGCAAGGTAGTCGTGGAAGCAATATAGCATAGAATCAACCAAGCACAGCGATAGCTGTTCCACGAACAGATGTTTTGAGCATGTGTTCAAATATTCAGTTATTCTAAATGAAATGAAATACTGTTACAAAATTTACAAAACAATCTAAGCAGAAAGCTAAACTTACATCATCTGTTAACCCTTTGATTTCTGCCAATCTCCTCTTCTCTGAAGATATTTGAGTTGATTTTTATCCTCCATAATTTTCAAGTAATGTGGGTAAATGTGCGGACGTTGCCTGTATCGCTTTTTATCTGAATTAAAAGAACAAAATTTAAATGCTTTGTAACATCCATTATGACGTCATAAAATAGAATGAGGATGCATTTTAAAACTAATAAAAGCCTAGCCCTGAATAATAAAAAAGTTGATTGTTGTAAACTGCTTGTCTGACTTTGGTCAGACAAAAGGTTACAGAAATACATTTGTGTAAGCGTGCAGCAGGACTCTCGAATTGCTCATTAAAAAAGAACTGGCGTTTAGTTGCTGTGCTATTGTCACTTTTCCCAATCTTGAAATTGCAACATGCAGAGATAAATAATTTACATCCTGGAAATATTGTAATAGAACCGATTCGCACAAAACTGATGATAGCTGTAAACTCGAAATAGGCAGTGGTATATTTATAACTGTTGCCCACAACTTCAAGAACATACATTTGACTAAAGCAACATAACGCTGGTTTACTCATTAATTTCCCTGTAACCAACGGTTGTGACTTTTCCGGTTTCAAATCGACACCACTGAGAAGTAACTAGGTACAAGCAGATAGAAAGATGTAGAGTATGCACAAATATTGCATTTGCTAGAGTCCTGAAGAATCGGCTAATACGAAGGGAAGATTTGAAGATCACATAGCCAGTATTTGAGAAGTCACAGAAAGCTGAACTCACATTATTTATTATCCCCACATTTTGTTGCTATTATCATTCTCGTTGAAGAAATTTCTTGGAATCCACACGCGTCAAAAAATAAAGTCCACTCACACCACCGTGCGACGATCCGAAAGACTTGAATGGCCTTTTCTGCAAACTCAATTTTGATAAATAGATTAGAACCGTCTTTGCCACCTGATTTGTTCTTCGAGCACATGAATACTGAAGAGGAATACAGGCATGTTCAGTGATTACATGATTTATTTTGTCATCGCTTGACAAACGAATATCTTCCCCAATTACAGTGCCGACTCAAGATTCAACGCAACTTTGAAGTTGGAGATCTTGTCACCCTGATGATCAAGGAGTGAAAAGTGAAAGTGTGCATATCCAATTCTACTTATATGCGCGGCATAATGAAGCTCTGTCTACGCTTTTTGAGTACATTTACGCACAAAATACACACTACATAAATAGCATCCACACTACACATACACAGTCACACATACATTCTCACTATGGGAATATTAGGTGTATAATTCGAATTATATTTGAGTGGGGGCTAGTTTTTGGTTCTATCCTTTTTTGAATTTCTTGCATTGGCAATTTGCTTATCTTCATTGGTTTTGTTACTGTATTTATTTCATCAATTGTTTTTGGAAGTTGAGCAAACATTTCTTTTTTTTTTGAAAATCATTTCCCTATGTTATCCAAAAAACAGTTCATAAAATTACCGGGGCCGGTATGTACTGTACGAAATGTTTGATTTTATGATTTTAGTGTGAAAGGGAGGTTTGAAGATCATAGTGCCATTATTTGACAAGTCAAAGAACGCTAAATTTACATATTTTATTATCCACATATTTTGTTGCTGTTATCATTCTCTTAGAAGTCTTTTGTGGTTATCTCTTGGTATCCACACGTGTCAAGAAATAAGGTTAAATGAGTGGTCTTTCGCGTGTCCCGAATGTTACCTAGGATAGGAAAAAAGTTTACTCTCGTTCACTGAATGCCTGTACAAATGGAATTTTCTCGCACTATAAAAGAAAAATAAGGGACAGGGAGATATGATTGGCAATCTTCCAAATACATGTTATGTGGCTTAAAGTAATTACATTTAATCCTAAACCAACTCTGTGATATATGAATACGTTGTGAAATTACTACTTGTCTTAGCGATTGGGATAGAGCAAGCTTTGAATCTAAATTTTTATATGTGTGGAATCCACAGATTTTCTGGAATCGTATTGAAAATCGATTTCCCTACATGTTTTATCGAGGCTTCATTCATTTTTGTTTCTACTAATTGCAGATTTCGTTATATAAGATCTACCCTAGGGTGGTCCAAGGTTGGCGTGACGCAAAAACTTTTGACGAGGTCTCGCGGGCCGCAGTAGGAGAAAACCCAGAAGTGATAAAACATCGGGAGTTTACCCATTTGCTTCTTGAGAAATATGGTGATATTTATAGCATTTTTCTTCATGTTTGATTTTGTAATGTCCGCTAAACTTATATTTTTTCGTGGTAGAAATTACTTGAAAACACACCAGACCCCGTCATTGAACGTTGTTGGGGAAAGGTAAATACGTTTCCTATTTCTTGTTCACTTATTCTACACTTATTGTATGATGAATTCATAAATTTGACTAATTTCATTACTTTTAGCGTTATCAGGTCTAGTGGTATCGTCAAATAACAACCAAAATATATGTCTAAGATGAGACTAAGTCAGGTCTGCGTTTCGTCATTGCTGTCACATGGTCACGTCTCTAAAATTGAGAAGTTACTCAAGGCGAGCTTCATGTACGAAGTTTGGATTCATCTCATCAGCTTGGTCATGTCTGCACAAGACAATTTATTCTCCTCGTACCGACCACGGGAAGTCATTTCCATCCTGGTCTTGAGTCTTGACGTTTATAGATACAACATTGAAATTCCGTGATTTTATCAAATATCAATCCCGACATCGGGATTAGGAAAAAGGCCAATCACAGTTGGAATAGTTTAGAAATAACTCTGCCAATAAATACACTTATCTACCAATGGTTTAGTTTAGTACACGCTAAAATTGTTCTACGGGCGCAAGGAATGTGTGCTAGGGCCGCGGTTCGGACCACCCTGATCTACCCTATAAAGCTCGGTACAAGCAGTACTTAATCATATTCATGTAACCTCTATCCTGAAATCCCTACTAACATGCATTCTTAAATCATCATAGGTTGTTACTGTTCCATCCGAATGTTGGCCAGGGTAAATATTGACGTGTTTACGTAAACTGCAAAGGCGCGTCTGACGCACTACACAATGGTATGATGTGAGTTTGTTAATTACGATAATTAGTAAATTGGAAGCGCAATAGTTGGATGTCTTGTCTCAGTCTAGCTCAGTATTCGGTGTGAACCAGTGTTTACAGGTTCTGTATTGTTGGTAGTACTCGTTATGTATCTGTTGGAAATAACAATAAGAATTGAGGTTCTCAAGTGTAATACAAATATAATTTGTGGCAGTATTACTGTCAAATTAGCACAATAACTACTGCTTTAATATTTTAGTCATAAAACTTGGATTTTATTTAGGCTTACTTTAATTTAGAGCATATTTCATTTGATTGTGTTACTTGGAAAGTCGAAACATTGGGTATATATATAATGTTAAATTTTGTTTGATTTTAATCTATATCGTGCTGATTGATTTGAAATATAGAGAGTTGTGATATTATGATACTGCAAAATTGTCTTGCCGTATGGAATATTTAGTTTATGTTCATTGTTTTCAGCAGATGCCATGTTCCTGATTCTATTCCAAGTTCCATCGTGTTGACTGTTTTGAACAAACTACACCGATTCTAAGTTGAATTTCATTGGGACAGTACATTAAGGCACAGGCAATATGCTGAAGAACTTTGCTTTCTAATATCAGACACTGGTAACTGATTCAGAAACAAATCGTTAACTTCGTGACAGGACTTGTTTATTTATTGGGGCGCGTTGTCAACGATCTCCAACTAATAATAATTAGCTACGAATGTAAATTTTCCTTTTTCTTCCGAATAGTCGGAAACATTTCTAGAATATTGAATCTGAAGAATATACTAACGTGCAAACAGAAGAATGAACAAGTATTCAAGTATTCCAAATGAAATGAAACATTACTAATGTTTCTAGAGATGTCCTATGTCTTAGCAAACGCTAAAAATTGCGAAATTATAACCGCATATAGAATATATCTAAAAGAAAACGAAGAGGAATAAAAAAAACATAGTTTAGGCTGTCCAACCAACGCCCCATGCACGGGCCGCGTTCAGCCCGCACTTAAATGAGTTCATAAGCAAACACTTTTAAATGTTTAAATTTTAGTACCGTATTTTATATAGGCTAAACTTTAGCGGTTCCCAAACTATGGGTCGCGAACCACTGGTGGGTCGCAAAAGGAATCTTAGTTGGTCGTGAAAAGATGTAGAGAGCTTTGGTTAATCATACTGGTAATTAGGATCGGTGGCGACTCGAATACGTAAATCTTCAAAAAAACAAAATAAATTAAATTGATTTTAAATTCGAATCTGTGATTGGTTCCTTTTTACGATCTTCTCAAAGGAACAAAAATTTTCTACACAAAGAATGACCACGTGGCTTTTTTACGCATAGCAGTTTTGTACACTGTACAGCACTTCTTATCGTGTTTCCCCGAAATTTAGACAGGATTTAGATTTATTTATTTTGAAGAATAACACTATGGTTTTTTTTGGAAGAGGTCTTTTGTGTTCATTTATCAAAAATAAAATTACATTGTAGAAAATCACAAGATTTTTTTACTAAATATTATATAAAAACCGACATCCATAGTTTTTATTTGTATTTTCTATACAAAAATCAAGTGACAAATATCATAATTGTGATATCACACAATCTTTAATAGTGGTGTGATCTTCACCTTACTTCAGGTTAATGAACCTTTCTTCTCCCACACATTTTAAATTTATTTTAAGGGTAGGGTCATTTTAAAATCATTTTAAAAATTCAAATTATTATCTTATTTTCAGGCCAGGTCTTCATTTCGAGGAAACACGGTAGTTTTGCGATGGTTAGCCATTGCTGTGTTCTGTATAATGTCCTAAAAAAACAAAATGAAATTAAAGTTAAGTGGGTCGCCATAAGCTTTGGTAATAAATAGTGGGTCCCAACTCTAAAAAGTTTGGGAACCACTGCCGCTAAAGTATGTTTCACGATTATGGCGTGATTATTTCGGCATTCCACATACAAATGTGGGTTCTTTTAATCACGCGTGTATCAAGTCTTGTGCTCTGGTGGATATCGATGTTTAATTTTTTAAAATTTATTGCAGAACTGCGCGTTCTGTTTGACAAATTTGAAAACTACTGTGCGATCATTGGCGACGAGGCGCTGCGAAAAATTATAGAAATGATTTTGCAATTTCCATCTCCAAATCAACTTTATTTTAAATTTTTTCTTTCGATCTGGATTTGATCTTCCTTATCGCCACTGTAAAATTGAAAAGTTACCAATATCTTTGCTACTGGCCCCTGAATTCGTTGTATTTTTCTGTCGTGTCTATGTTTTTGCATTAAATGTATTTCCAACAGATACATAACGAGTACTACCAACAGTACAGAACCTGTAAACACTGATTCACACCGAATACTGAGATAGACTGAGACAAGATATTAAACTAATGCGCTTCCAATTTACCAATTATCCTAATTAATCAACAAACTCACATCATACCATTGTGTAGTGCGTCAGACGCGCCTTCGCTGTTTACGTAAAAACGTCAATATTTACCCTGGCCAATTGCAATTTCCATCTCCAAATCAACTTTATTTTAAATTTTTTCTTTCGTTCTGGATTTGATCTTCCTTATCGCCACTGTAAAATTGAAAAGTTACCAATATCTTTGCTACTGGCCCCTGGATTCGTTGTATTTTTCTGTCGTGTCTATGTTTTTGCATTAAATAAAACTTATGAAATGTCGTCACTGCGGATCGGTAAACATTTCTAATATTATTGACCTAATGTTACTTCATGAACTTGTATCAATGTTTCGAATTTTACAAAACGGCCTTCTGAAAAGTTAAAAATCATGCGAAATTGGGACACATTATGCTCATCAAGAAATTGAAACAATATCATATCCACTGGAAATAAATAAAAATATTATAACGCAAATATAACAGCCAATTTTGACGCCATTGTCCGTTAGCCAGGATTGTAGGCTGATGCTCGTGTATCGTGCGCTATACTGTCCAAGCGTTTGATTCAACGATGCGCAAGTGACGTGCCGTGTCCAGGCCACGTGAGAACGGCCATTAGAGCAGTAAACTGTTACTCAAATATTCGAATATTTTTCCCAACCCGAACTAAACTAGCACTTATAGCCACGCGGACTGCCGACAAAGGCACCTTCATGACTATTCACAGGAAGTCATCCATCAATGAGGCGGAATCCTGATGCGGGGGGAGTAGCGTCAAAAACTAGTCCAATGTCCGAATTCTCTAAAAACTGAGGAATATTCATCCTTCTATCGCAGTAATCTGTGGGAGTTTGCGCGGAATCAGCGTAAAGTAGAACGACCCTGGCAATTTTTCTTGGGATGCTTCGATATCATATGACAGAATATGCCAAGTTTGTACAGGGAATATTTACATTCCACATCTTTGAATTGACAAGGAATTGAAATATTTTGAAAACTTATAGAATTACTCCACTTTGACCAACACTTCAGTCTCTTATTGTTGAATTTTTCATCCCAAGCATCAAGTATTGAACTTACAACAGTAAGGGCTTTTCTATTTGTGACAAAACCTGTGAACTCCTGGTGTTCAAGTATGAAGCAATCTCTCTCGCTTCCACAGTTCAGCCCCAAGCACATTTCAGAGTAAGTCTCTCGATATCTAAATCAATACTTGTGGCGAAACGATGAATGTATATCTCACGTGAAACTGATTTGGAATTCGAAACCCAATCTGTCGTCTTGAACCCGTTATTGTGTAACATTTCAATCACGTTCTTAGATGCTGATACCAATGAATCGAACTCTATTTCGAAGTAAGTAAATCAACGTAAAAGTGTATATCGATAATTGATAATGCGCTACTAGGAAATTTATGTCCGCTATCGTACGTATCTCCCGTTAAACAACAAAAATTCGCCACATAAGATGAATCAACAGCTACGAAAGCAATACGAGGCAATAATTTATACGCACATGGCTGTTTCCAAGAAAAACAGTTATTTGAACAGTAAAAAATAGCAGAATTAATATCATTTTTCAAAAATAGAATAAATGAAGCATGGCTTTTATATTGACGTTTATAGCTGTCGGTCTTCCCAGAAAATGAAAAGGCACCCCGACGCGATTATTCATTGAATCGTTGTTTCTTTGTAAGACTTTTGAATCTCATACGAGCTGCGTGTTTGTTTAGTGACTTTTCGCAATTTCCATTCAACTCCATGAAACCGAATTCATCAGAACGGTCAAATAATTTAATTTTACTGTTCGTGAGAATATATTCTCGTCTATCTTCGAAGGACTCCCTATGCGACAAATTATATGCCGTGCCTACAGATTCGATGGACCAATTTTATCCGATTTGTTCTTGTAGCATGGTATAATGGTCACGTATTCCGCAATGCATCAAATTTGAAATTGTCTTATTGTCAATACTTGTACGCAAATTTCCGATCAAGTCCAACCAAGAGGAGATTCAATTCCTATTGGTTCACGTTGTCGACCCACTCCATGCAAAAGCTGGAAGAACGCTATGAGATTATCTGCCGCGATTAAAATCATAGCTTGATTCGCTTCAATATCGGCCAACGGAATATCCTGCAAGTGAGGCATATATTGAACTTTTATAAGCATTCTATCTGAATGTGGTCTTCGTGACTTGATTACAAACACGTTGTTTAACTCCAATATTCGTCGTAATCAGATTTCACCGACAATTTTACTACTTCTGTATCTTGTGAAACGCCTTTGTTACATAAAGTGTCAGTGCTAACACGGCCACGGGTATGGTTTATATTTATTAGACCAAGTTTTCGTTTCGATTCATGATGTATATATAATTGAAATTTGACTAGCAGAGTCTACCACAGCGATAACTTATTCAGAAAAGCCCAATGGATCCTTCACTACAACTGGCAAAAGCTGAAACTGGACACCACGTCTGAAACATTTGCATTGGCAACGCTGTTTGTACGAGTAGAGGCATTGCGATGATTGTTAGCATTTGATCTTCTTGTAAAGATCCTCAGGCCATGGATCACTGAATGCTGCTTACCCGAACAAGCGCGACACATGTTAGGAAATCTACACCAAAAAGCAAACTGACCAAGTTCGAAACAACATGGATCACTGAATGCTGCTTACCCGAACAAGCGCGACACATGTTAGGAAATCTACACCAAAAAGCAAACTGACCAAGTTCGAAACAATTGAAACATAAACTTGATTCTAGTGAAAATCTTCTTTTTTTACGTCATTGGACAAAAAAACTTGAAAAATGTAAACCATTGCAGAAGCAACTACGTTTTTGTGGAAGCTTGAACGTTTGACTTAAATTGGAGATTGGAGTTCTGCCTTTCAGAGGTGGGCAACCTTTGGCACGCGAGCCCATTTATTCGGCATGCGAGCGAGGCCTCAGAAACGAGATCGTCTTATTTCAGATAAAAAGTTTCGAGACTGAATTATCTGATAAAACTCGGTGTTCGTTTATTCATTATCGTTTGTTAACAATCTGTTATTTATTTAAGTTCTTTTTGTCTTTTCATGGCTTCAAAGAAATATATATATCATGGCGTAGCAACTGAGCTCTCGACGAATTTTGTCGGAATTAACACAACGTTTGGCTACATTGTTACGTAATATATATTTCTGATTGATTTATGAAGTGGTGCAACTCATGTTGGTTAGAGTTACTTGCTAACTTACTGTTATAACTTGATTTCGAAAGAAATATAAGCTATTAGGAAAGGGAATACAAGAGAGAAGTGCAGAAATCGAACTATTACATGATTGAGATGCCATTCCCGAGAATTTTTTTAAAACTTGAAAACTTTGCAATGCACTATTCTACAACAGGGGTCGGTAAACTGAGGGCCAAATGCGGCCCGCGAGCTAATTTGTTGCGGCCCTCGAACAACCCGACATTTATTAAATGAAACAAAAATTGATCCCAAATTTATTATTGTATGTACGCGGATTTATGTGGTAACAAGTTCTGCTGTATGACGCTTGTTTTGAAATATGTAGCGTCAGTTGCATGTCGTTCGAGTTAATTGTGATCTTTAAAATTCAAAAATGTTTGGAAAACGCAGGATAGCTCGCGACGAGGACTGAACATTCCAATGTGCTTCGACGAAAAATTCGAGCCGAGACCCAGGACTGCGCCACAGTTGATCTATGCGACAGTGCAAAACAAGTAATGGGCACGTTCGGAAGCACATATTGCTGCGAACAGCTTTATCTAAAATGCATTACACTTGGAATAAACTTCGTACTCGCTTGTCAGGTCTTCTTTGGAAGACGTACCGTGGGGGCAAGTGGCAAAAAAACATCATCCTTCACATTAATAACAAGTGAATAAAAACGATATGAATAATATATATATATTAAGAAACGGCACATACACATCTCATAGTAGCAGGCTTTTAACGCAATAATAGAAGGTGTGAATGCGCCACAATTTGAAATTCAATCTAGCGCTTGTTCGAAGGCGGAAAAATTGCGGCCTGCGCGCTACAGGGAATGTGTATATTTGGCCCGCAAGTACATAAAGTTTTCCGACCACTGCTCTACATCATCTGCATATGCTTGTGAATCTTTGTTCTCAGTTATGATTGGAATTTTAATAAGTCGTCTCGTAACAGGAGTAGCCTGGACGTTGAAACCAGTAGTTCGTATATTTCTTTGAAAGTTACAAAATATAAACCCAATGTAAAATCTCTATCAGCGGTAATGCAGCAGCAGAAGTCTCACTGAGATAGAATAAGAAAAGTAATCAAATCTATTTGTCGGACTGATAATATATCCGAATAGTGAATCCGTCTGTAGGCCTACATGTTTGAAAGGTTTATTATTATGTATTTTTGCTTTGGAAGTAGCAAAGCATTGTTTTTAATTTTGGTCGGCACGCGGAAGAATTTTGTTGTTAAATTTAGCCGATTTTGGCACGCGAGCCGAAAAAGGTTGCCCACCCCTGGCCTACTTGAACCTTGTTGAGTACATTTACGTACAAAATACACACTGCATATATAGCATCCACACCACACATACAAATTGACAATTTCGTTATCTTCATAGGTTTTGTTTCCGTATTTTTAACTCCAATTGTTTTTGGAAGTTGAGCAAACCTTTTTTTTTAATATTTCCCTCCGTTATCCATTTCATCAAAACATTTCATATAATTTCCGGGGCCGGTATGTACGAAATGTTTTTTTGCCCATTTTATGGAATCTCAAGCCCTTTAATTTAAGCACTGTAAAGTTAGTCAACGTCCCTCCTTTTACTGGGGCGAATAAATGACTCCCCCCCCCTCGCTAGAAAATTCGAAATTTTGTTGCCACGAGGTAAATGCACGTCGCACAATGCGGATCAGGGAGTCTGCTGTGCAATTGTATATTTTATTAATGATGGGATTTCCTAATTCGCGTTTGACTCATGCCATACGTTGCAAAATGATTATCAGGTGGGAATTTGATACTTCGAATATTGTTAGGTTTATTCATATATTACCCGAATAGGTTTTGAGGATTGCTCTAATATATGCAATGTTATATTTATCATTGTCTTATTTTGTATCCTAGCATACTCGCGGCTGTTCTTTGAGTCCTTGTCAAAAATAGTCAATTTATTATTAACACCAATACTGAAGTACTAAGACTGTTAACAATGATGTCAACATCAGATGTGTTTCAGGCTGATGACAAAGTTTCTTTCAAAGTTTCTTGTTGGTGCATAAATTGAAGACAATAATTTGGATACCAAAGGACAGGATACGACTTTAGTTAGCTCGTAACTCGTAACCGTAGTGGGAAACCTTACTTCAAACTACTTATCCCACATGCACAACCTTTACAATTGCTCAATTTCTGATGAATGGGCTAGTATGAAAGGGAGGTTTGAAGATCATAGTGCCAGTATTTGACAAGTCAAAGACAGTTAAACTCACATATTTTGTTATCCACATATTTTGTATCTCTTGGTATCCACACGTGTCAAGAAATAAGGTTAAATGAGTGGTCTTTCGCGTGTCTCGAATGTTATATGAGATAAAAATAACACAATGTATACGCTTTTTTTTCTCGTGATTGCATCGCATACAGCACCGATGTCCTAGCAATAGAATGATGAGAAATAAGATTAGAAAAGCCGATACTCGCATTCGCTGAATGCCCGTAAAATTAGAATTTTTCACATTATAAAAAATAAGGAACGGGTAGATATAATTGACAATCTTTCAAATACATGATATGTGGCTTAAAGTAATTACATTTAATCTCAAACAAACTTTGTGATATATATATATATGAAGACGTTGTGGAATTATTACTTGTCTTAGTGAATTGGATGGAGCAAGATTCGAATCTAAATTTACATGCGTGCCCATAGATTTTCTGGAATCGTATTGAAGATCGATTTCTCTACATCTTTTACCGATACAATATTAATTTATGTTTCTACTAATTGCAGCATCCGTTATATAAGATCTACCGTAGGGTGGTCCAAGGTTGCGAGGTTGGCGTGACGCAATAACTTTTGGCGATGTCTCGCGGGCCGCAGTAGGAGAAAACCCAAAAGTGATAAAACATCGGGAGTTTACCCATTTGCTTCTTGAGAAATATCGTGATATTTTTGGCATTTTTCTTCATGTTTGATTTTGTAATGTCCGCTAAAATTATATTTTTTCGTGGTAGAAATTACTTGGAAACACACCAGACCCCGTCATTGAACATTGTTGGAGAAAGGTAAATACGTTTCCTATTTCTTGTTCATTTATTCTACACTTATTGTATGATGAATTCATATATTTGACTAATTTCATTACTTTTAGCGTGAATAGGTTTAGTGGTATCGTCAAATAACAACCAAAATATCTGTCTAAGATGAGACTCCGGACCCAGCTAAAAAAACTGGATTGCGCGGCGCTAAGTCAGGTCTACGTTTCGTCATTGCTGTAACATGGTCACGTCTCTAAAATTGAGAAGTTACTTAAGGCGAGCTTCATGTACGAAGTTTGGATGGAAGCGCGATTCATCTCATCATCTTGGTCATGTCTGCACAAGACAATTTATTCTCCTCGTACCGACCACGGGAAGTCATTTCCATCCTGGTAGAGTCTTGACGTTAATAGATACAACATTGAAATTCCGTGATTTTATCAAATTTCAATCCCGACATCGGGATTAGGAAAAAGGCCAATCGCAGTTGGAATAGTTCAGAAATATTCTGCCAATAAATACACTTATCTAACAATGGTTTAGTACACGCTAAATTTGTTCTACGGGCGCAAGGAATGTGTGCTAGGGCCGCGGTTCGGACCACCCTGATCTACCCTATAAAGCTCGGTACAAGTAGTACTTAATCATATTCATGTAACCTCTATCCTGAAATCCCTACTAACATGCATTCTTAAATCATCATAGGTTGTTACTGTTCCATCCGAATGTTGGCCAGGGTAAATATTGATATTTTTACGTAAACTGCGAAGGCGCGTCTGACGCACTACACAATGGTATGATTTGAGTTTGTTGATTAATTAGGATAATTGGTAAATTAGAAGCGCAATAGTTGAATATCTTGTCTCAGTCTATCTCAGTATTCGGTATGAATCAGTGTTTACAGGTTCTGTATTGTTGGTAGTACTCGTTATGTATCTGTTGGAAATACCAATTTGTAAATTTACAAATTCTTGTAAGAACTGAGATTTTCAAGTGTAAGACAAATATAATTCAGGGCATTATTGCAGTTAAACTAACATAGTAACTACTGCTTTAATATTTTTGTCATAAAACTTGAATTATATTTACATCAGAGCATATTTCGTTTGGTTGTGTTACTTGTAGAGCCAGGACATAACGTATGTATATACTAAATTAGGTTTTGTATGTGTTTAATCTTTATCGTGCTGATGGATTTGAAATATAGAGAGTTGTGTATATAGAGAATATATTGAGTTGTCTATCCGTATGAAATATTGAGTTTTCGTTTATTGTTTTCAGCCGATGCCATGTTCCTGATTCTATTCCAAGTTCCACCGTGTTGACTGTTTTTGTTTTGAACAAACTACACAGATTCTTAGTTGAATTTCATTGGGACATAGCACTTTAGCGCACAGATAATATGCTGGAACCCCTTGCTCTCTAATATCAAACACTAGTAACTGGTTCAGAAACAAATCGTTTAGTTCGTGACAGGACTTGTTTATTGGGGGCGCGTTGTCGAAGATCTCTAACCACTAATAATTAGCTACGAATGTAAATTTTTCTTCTTCTCGGAAACATTTTCAAAATATTGCATTTGAAGAATATCCTAACGTGAAAACCAGAAGAATGAGCCTGTGTTCAAGTATTCAAAATTAAATGAAACATTACTAATGTTTCTAGAGAAAGATCCAAAGCTTCCTTCATCATCCTTCCGAAAGTTACAAAACCATATACACTGAAAGCTAAACTCACATCTTTCATTAAACTTTTGATTTCTGGTTTTCTTCTCGCTAAAGGTATTTTAGTTTTGAGTCGATTTTTCACGCTCCACATATTTAAGAAATACTTCCAAATGAGCATTCTTGGCCTGAATCGCTTGTTATCTGAATAAAAGAACACAATTCATAGGTTTTGTTGTAATCATCATGCAAAATTTATATCTTAGCAGTTGAAGGTGGTTAAAGACGCTAAAAATGGCAAAATTATGACCGCATAAAGAATATAAGTCTAAAAGAAAACGAAGTTGAATAAGAAACAGATAAGTTTAGGGCTGCCCAACCCGCGGGCCGCGTTCATAAGCAATGAGTCCATGACAGTGATTACCCTACACCCCCCCTATAGGGGGTGAACACCCCCCCTAAAATTTCAAACACCACCCCCCCCCTCCCCCCCCCTAATTTTGAGGTGCGATTCCACACTGAGGGGTTCTAAACCGCAGTCTGCGGGCCAATTACGGCCCGCGTGACGATTTAAAATGGCCCGCCGAACTTGAGTGAAATAGTTTAACCCTTCATGTGGTACCTTTTGAGTTTTAGATACCGTCTATTGTTACATCATTATCACAGTTTAAGCACGTTTATTTCGTAACAATTGAAATATTTCGGTATCTTATGTATACGTATGGGTATTAGGATTACACACTGCAGTATTTTAGATATCAGCCGTATATTAAGAAAGCTTGAAGATGTCACAAAACGAAAACTAGGCACTGAAAACAGACGTTTTTTAGATGAATGACAGCGTTTTTATTTCTTTATTGAAAAGAATCAAACTTCAGCGATTTGTCTTCTAACCAACAAAATATTTCAGTTCTGAAGGAATACAACATTATGCGACATTATGATCAGTTGACGAGCTTATTCCAAAATTTAATTCATACAAAAGTCAAACAAACATGTTCAAAAAAATTAGAAATGTGTAACAAAACAAGCCATAAGTAGCCATTCATACAATGCCAGATGAGCAAGTAACTTCATTAGTCACTATCAGTTGCAAATTACTTGTTGAAACGTAGTAGGCTAGTATATATTTACGGTTGAAAGCCGTGCTTGTTATCTTTTCCCCGGGAATTCTATCAGCTAAATATTATAATTATTGATTTCATCACATAACAAACTGCGATGCTAGGTGTATCTAAAATCAAGCTTAGAGCCTATTTTGGTGCCAATTTCTCAAAATTTTCTCAGGACGCTTGAGCGCGCCCTGAACCCCAGTCGTGTCGTCCCGCACTTTTTCTCGCTCCCCTTTTTTGGCCCTACAATTACATTCTGCTGTGGATTTTGGCTCGCGTCAATCAACTTGGGGAGCCCCCATGTAGCCTACATCGTTTCTTAAATACTTACCATTTTTTTAAGAATACAAACAGCCTAGTTTTATCTCTAACAGCAAATTATTTACCACCCCCCCCCCCCCCCCCTAAAAAGAAAAGCTGGGGAACATACTGGTCCATGAGCAAACATTTTTTAAGGTTTAAATTTTAGTACCGTATTTTATATATGGCTAAACTATGTTTCGTATTATGGCGTGACATCCAAATGTCGTTTCTTTCAATCACGCGTATAGTAAGTCTTGCGCTCTGTTGAATATCGATGTCAGTTTTTTTTTTTCAATTTATTGCAGAACTGCACATTCTGTTTGACAAATTCGAAAACTACTGTGCGATGAAAGAACGGAGCAGTGATTTATACGCACATGGCTGTTTCCAAGAAAATCATTATTTGAACAGGTAAAAATTGCAGAATTAATATAATCTTCCAAAAATCGAATATATGAAGCATGGCTTTTATATTGACGTTTATAGCTGTCGGTCTTTTCTGCAATTGAAAAAGCACCTTGACGCGATTATTTATTAAATCGTTGTTTGTTTTAAGTTGTTTTGTAAGACTTTGGAATCTTATTCGAGCTGCGTGTTCGTTTAGTGACTTTTCGCAATTTCCATTCATCTCCATAAAACCAACTTCATCAGGACGGTAAAATAATTTAATTTTACTGTTCGTGGAAAATATTCTCGTCTATTATTAAACGACTCGCTACACGGTAAATTGAACGACGTGACTATAATGGTCACATAAACCACAATGCATGAAATTTGAAATTGTCTTATTGTCAATACTTGTACGCAAATTTCCGATCAAGTCCAACCATGAGGAATTTCAATTCGTATTGGTTCATGTTGCGATGGGTGCGCTATGGGATTTTATGCCGCGATTAAAATCATAGCTTGATTCGCTTCAATATCGGCCAACGGAATATCCTGCAAGTGAGGCGAGGCATATATTGATCTCTTTTAAACATTCTAGCTGAATGTTGTATGCGTGACTCCATCGCAAACACGTTGTTTAATGCCAATATTCTTCATAACCAGATTCCACCTACAATTTTACTAACTCTGCTATTTGTGAAACGCCTTTGTTACATAAAGTGTCAATGGTAACACAGGTACGATTTATTTTTATTAGACCAAGTCTTCGTTTCGATTGATGATGTATATATAATTGAGATTTGAATAGCAAAGTCTAGCACAGCGATAAAGTATTCAGAAAAGCCTACAGACCTTTTACTACAACTGGCAAAGGCTGAAATTGGACACCACGTCTGAAACATTTGCAATGACAACGCTGTTTTACGAGTAGAGACATTGCGATGGTTGTTAGCATTTGATCTTCTTGTAAAGATCCTCAGGCCATGGATCACTGAATAATGCTTACCCGAACAAGCGCGACACATGTTATAAAATTTACACCAAAAGGCAAACTGTCCAAGTTCGAGACAATTGAAACATAAACTTAATTCTAGTGAAAATCTCCTTTTTACGTCATTGGACATGTACATTTAAAGAATGTAAACAATTGCAGAAGCAACTACGTTTTTGTGGATGCTTGAAAGTATGACTTAAAATCGGATATTTTGCGGCTACTGAATTCCTGAATCTTTGCCACATTTACTCATTGCAACTACATAATTACTTACCATCGTACCTAGGCCGTCGACATGTCGTTTGCTACCCCGTCAAGGACGCGAATAGCCGAAGCATATGTGAACCATTGTCGTCAAGACAACTGTGTACATTATCAAAAAATAAGCAAATTTACCAGACTAGTTTGGTTCCAGGTGAACAATCCACGCGTCAACTGCTTCTTGGATTGAACGGTTAAAGTTAATTTTGTAGAAAGCTCGAAAGGATGCAAAAGTCTTCAATTGATACAGTATGACGTCGTTGCATTACTGTTGAATAACAGCAAATAGTTAAGCTATTTTATAAGTTGCAATATCTGCAGAAAACTGTAGGTATGTTTACAAAACATTGTAACACAAATACTTCATCAGTCAGCCAGTCAGAAGTTCATTTTTCACCAAAATGAACATATAATTAATGCAAACAAAACTAGGAAAAAAACACAAAAAAGGAATTTCATGGCGGAGGGTGACGCGAAAAAAACAATGCTGGTTATCGAGCAGCGATACCTGAAATACAAATGTTTCAAACCAGCACCTTCGTCGACCCAATTAAACAGCCCTACAGAACCCATGAGGTTCGATCGAACCCATGTTAAGAAACACTGCTAAAAAACTGAGAATGGTTAATAGATAATCTGAGCTACTCGCATCAGGCAAGGTAGTCGTGGAAGCAATATAGCATAGAATCAACCAAGCACAGCGATAGCTGTTCCACGAACAGATGTTTTGAGCATGTGTTCAAATATTCAGTTATTCTAAATGAAATGAAATACTGTTACAAAATTTACAAACCAATCTAATCAGAAAGCTAAACTTACATCATCTGTTAACCCTTTGATTTCTGCCAATCTCCTGTTCTCTGAAGATATTTGAGTTGATTTTTATCCTCCATAATTTTCAAGTAATGTGGGTAAATGTGCGGACGTTGCCTGTATCGCTTTTTATCTGAATTAAAAGAACAAAATTTAAATGCTTTGTAACATCCATTATGACGTCATAAAATAGAATGAGGATGCATTTTAAAACTAATAAAAGCCTAGCCCTGAATAATAAAAAAGTTGATTGTTGTAAACTGCTTGTCTGACTTTGGTCAGACAAAAGGTTACAGAAATACATTTGTGTAAGCGTGCAGCAGGACTCTCGAATTGCTCATTAAAAAAGAACTGGCGTTTAGTTGCTGTGCTATTGTCACTTTTCCCAATCTTGAAATTGCAACATGCAGAAATAAATAATTTACATCCTGGAAATATTGTAATAGAACCGATTCTGTAAACTCGAAATAGGCAGTGGTATATTTATAAATGTTGCCCACAACTTCAAGAGCATACAACTTACATTTGACTAAAGCAACATAACGCTGGTTTACTCATTAATTTCCCTGTAACCAACGGTTGTGACTTTTCCGGTTTCAAATCGACACCACTGAGAAGTAACTAGGTACAAGCAGATAGAAAGATGTAGAGTATGCACAAATATTGCATTTGCTAGAGTCCTGAAGAATCGGCTAATACGAAAGGAAGATTTGAAGATCACATAGCCAGTATTTGAGAAGTCACAGAAAGCTGAACTCACATTATTTATTATCCCCACATTTTGTTGCTATTATCATTCTCGTTGAAGGAATTTCTTGGAATCCACACGCGTCAAAAAATAAAGTCCACTCACACCACCGTGCGACGATCCAAAAGACTTGAATGCCCTTTTCTGCAAACTCAATTTTGATAAATAGATTAGAACCGTCTTTGCCACCTGATTTGTTCTTCGAGCACATGAATACTGAAGAGGAATACAGACATGTTAAGTGATTACATGATTTATTTTGTCATCGCTTGACAAACGAATATCTTCCCTAATTACAGTGCCGACTCAAGATTCAACGCAACTTTGAAGTTGGAGATCTTGTCACCCTGATGATCAAGGAGTGAAAAGTGAAAGTGTGCATATCCAATTCTACTTATATGCGCGACATAATGAAGCTCTGTCTACGCTTTTTGAGTACATTTACGCACAAAATACACACTACATAAATAGCATCCACACTACACATACACAGTCACACATACATTCTCACTATGGGAATATTAGGTGTATAATTCGAATTATATTTGAGTGGGGGCTAGTTTTTGGTTCTATCCTTTTTTGAATTTCTTGCATTGGCAATTTGCTTATCTTCATTGGTTTTGTTACTGTATTTATTTCATCAATTGTTTTTGGAAGTTGAGCAAACATTTCTTTTTTTTTTGAAAATCATTTCCCTATGTTATCCAAAAAACAGTTCATAAAATTACCGGGGCCGGTATGTACTGTACGAAATGTTTGATTTTATGATTTTAGTGTGAAAGGGAGGTTTGAAGATCATAGTGCCATTATTTGACAAGTCAAAGAACGCTAAATTTACATATTTTATTATCCACATATTTTGTTGCTGTTATCATTCTCTTAGAAGTCTTTTGTGGTTATCTCTTGGTATCCACACGTGTCAAGAAATAAGGTTAAATGAGTGGTCTTTCGCGTGTCCCGAATGTTACCTAGGATAGGAAAAAAGTTTACTCTCGTTCACTGAATGCCTGTACAAATGGAATTTTCTCGCACTATAAAAGAAAAAGGGGGGGACAGGGAGATATGATTGGCAATCTTCCAAATACATGTTATGTGGCTTAAAGTAATTACATTTAATCCTAAACCAACTCTGTGATATATGAATACGTTGTGAAATTACTACTTGTCTTAGCGATTGGGATAGAGCGAGCTTTGAATCTAAATTTTTATATGTGTGGAATCCACAGATTTTCTGGAATCGTATTGAAAATCGATTTCCCTACATGTTTTATCAAGGCTTCATTCATTTTTGTTTCTACTAATTGCAGAATTCGTTATATAAGATCTACCCTAGGGTGGTCCAAGGTTGGCGTGACGCAAAAACTTTTAGCGAGGTCTCGCGGGCCGCAGTAGGAGAAAACCCAGAAGTGATAAAACATCGGGAGTTTACCCATTTGCTTCTTGAGAAATATGGTGATATTTATAGCATTTTTCTTCATGTTTGATTTTGTGATGACTTATATTTTTTCGTGGTAGAAATTACTTGGAAACACACCAGACCCCGTCATTGAACGTTGTTGGGGAAAGGTAAATTTCTTGTTCACTTATTCTACACTTATTGTATGATGAATTCATAAATTTGACTAATTTCATTACTTTTAGCGTTATCAGGTCTAGTGGTATCGTCAAATAACAACCAAAATATATGTCTAAGATGATACTGAGTCAGGTCTGCGTTTCGTCATTGCTGTCACATGGTCACGTCTCTAAAATTGAGAAGTTACTCAAGGCGAGCTTCATGTACGAAGTTTGGATGGAAGCGCGATTCATCTCATCAGCTTGGTCATGTCTGCACAAGACAATTTATTCTCCTCGTACCGACCACGGGAAGTCATTTCCATCCTGGTCTTGAGTCTTGACGTTTATAGATACAACATTGAAATTCCGTGATTTTATCAAATATCAATCCCGACATCGGGATTAGAAAAAAGGCCAATCACAGTTGAAATAGTTTAGAAATAACTCTGCCAATAAATACACTTATCTACCAATGGTTTAGTTTAGTACACGCTAAAATTGTTCTACGGGCGCAAGGAATGTGTGCTAGGGCCGCGGTTCGGACCACCCTGATCTACCCTATAAAGCTCGGTACAAGCAGTATCATAGGTTGTTACTGTTCCATCCGAATGTTGGCCAGGGTAAATATTGACGTGTTTACGTAAACTGCAAAGGCGCGTCTGACGCACTACACAATGGTATGATGTGAGTTTGTGAATTACGATAATTAGTAAATTGGAAGCGCAATAGTTGGATGTCTTGTCTCAGTCTAGCTCAGTATTCGGTGTGAACCAGTGTTTACAGGTTCTGTATTGTTGGTAGTACTCGTTATGTATCTGTTGGAAATAACAATAAGAATTGAGGTTCTCAAGAGTGATACAAATATAATTTGTGGCGGTATTACTGTCAAATTAGCACAATAACTACTGCTTTAATATTTTAGTCATAAAACTTGGATTTTAGTTACTTTAGTTTAGAGCATATTTCATTTGATTGTGTTACTTGGAAAGTCGAAACATTGGGTATATATATAATGTTAAATTTTGTTTGATTTTAAACTATATCGTGCTGATTGATTTGAAATATAGAGAGTTGTGATATTATGATACTGCAAAATTGTCTTGCCGTATGGAATATTTAGTTTATGTTCATTGTTTTCAGCAGATGCCATGTTCCTGATTCTATTCCAAGTTCCATCGTGTTGACTGTTTTGAACAAACTTCACCGATTCTAAGTTGAATTTCATTGGGACAGTACATTAAGGCACAGGCAATATGCTGAAGAACTTTGCTTTCTAATATCAGACACTGGTAACTGATTCAGAAACAAATCGTTAACTTCGTGACAGGACTTGTTTATTTATTGGGGCGCGTTGTCAACGATTTCCAACTAATAATAATTAGCTACGAATGTAAATTTTCCTTTTTCTTCCGAATAGTCGGAAACATTTCTAGAATATTGAATCTGAAGAATATACTAACGTGCAAACAGAAGAATGAACAAGTGTTCAAGTATTCCAAATGAAATGAAACATTACTAATGTTTCTAGAGATGTCCTATGTCTTAGCAAACGCTAAAAATTGCGAAATTATAACCGCATATAGAATATATCTAAAAGAAACGTTCAGCCCGCACTTAAATGAGTTCATAAGCAAACACTTTTAAATGTTTAAATTTTAGTACCGTATTTTATATAGGCTAAACTTTAGCGGTTCCCAAACTATGGGTCGCGAACCACTGGTGGGTCGCAAAAGGAATCTTAGTTGGTCGTGAAAAGATGTAGAGAGCTTTGGTTAATCATACTGGTAATTAGGATCGGTGGCGACTCGAATACTTAAATCTTCAAAAAAACAAAATAAATTAAATTGAATTTAAATTCGAATCTGTGATTGGTTCCTTTTTACGATCTTCTCAAAGGAACAAAAATTTTCTACACAAAGAATGACCACGTGGCTTTTTTACGCATAGCAGTTTTGTACACTGTACAGCACTTCTTATCGTGTTTCCCCGAAATTTAGACAGGATTTAGATTTATTTATTTTGAAGAATAACACTATGGTTTTTTTTGGAAGAGGTCTTTTGTGTTCATTTATCAAAAATAAAATTACATTGTAGAAAATCACAAGATTTTTTTACTAAATATTATATAAAAACCGACATCCATAGTTTTTATTTGTATTTTCTATACAAAAATCAAGTGACAAATATCATATTTGTGATATCACACAATCTTTAATAGTGGTGTGATCTTCACCTTACTTCAGGTTAATGAACCTTTCTTCTCCCACACATTTTAAATTTATTTTAAGGGTAGGGTCATTTTAAAATCATTTTAAAAATTCAAATTATTATCTTATTTTCAGGCCAGGTCTTCATTTCGAGGAAACACGGTAGTTTTGCGATGGTTAGCCATTGCTGTGTTCTGTATAATGTCCTAAAAAAACAAAATGAAATTAAAGTTAAGTGGGTCGCCATAAGCTTTGGTAATAAATAGTGGGTCCCAACTCTAAAAAGTTTGGGAACCACTGCCGCTAAAGTATGTTTCACGATTATGGCGTGATTATTTCGGCATTCCACATACAAATGTGGGTTCTTTTAATCACGCGTGTATCAAGTCTTGCGCTCTGGTGGATATCGATGTTTAATTTTTTAAAATTTATTGCAGAACTGCGCGTTCTGTTTGACAAATTTGAAAACTACTGTGCGATCATTGGCGACGAGGCGCTGCGAAAAATTATAGAAATGATTTTGCAATTTCCATCTCCAAATCAACTTTATTTTAAATTTTTTCTTTCGATCTGGATTTGATCTTCCTTATCGCCACTGTAAAATTGAAAAGTTACCAATATCTTTGCTACTGGCCCCTGGATTCGTTGTATTTTTCTGTCGTGTCTATGTTTTTGCATTAAATGTATTTCCAACAGATACATAACGAGTACTACCAACAGTACAGAACCTGTAAACACTGATTCACACCGAATACTGAGATAGACTGAGACAAGATATTAAACTAATGCGCTTCCAATTTACCAATTATCCTAATTAATCAACAAACTCACATCATACCATTGTGTAGTGCGTCAGACGCGCCTTCGCTGTTTACGTAAAAACGTCAATATTTACCCTGGCCAATTGCAATTTCCGTCTCCAAATCAACTTTATTTTAAATTTTTTCTTTCGTTCTGGATTTGATCTTCCTTATCGCCACTGTAAAATTGAAAAGTTACCAATATCTTTGCTACTGGCCCCTGAATTCGTTGTATTTTTCTGTCGTGTCTATGTTTTTGCATTAAATAAAACTTATGAAATGTCGTCACTGCGGATCGGTAAACATTTCTAATATTATTGACCTAATGTTTCTTCATGAACTTGTATCAATGTTTCGAATTTTACAAAACGGCCTTCTGAAAAGTTAAAAATCATGCGAAATTGGGACACATTATGCTCATCAAGAAATTGAAACAATATCATATCCACTGGAAATAAATAAAAATATTATAACGCAAATATAACAGCCAATTTTGACGCCATTGTCCGTTAGCCAGGATTGTAGGCTGATGCTCGTGTATCGTGCGCTATACTGTCCAAGCGTTTGATTCAACGATGCGCAAGTGACGTGCCGTGTCCAGGCCACGTGAGAACGGCCATTAGAGCAGTAAACTGTTACTCAAATATTCGAATATTTTTCCCAACCCGAACTAAACTAGCACTTATAGCCACGCGGACTGCCGACAAAGGCACCTTCATGACTATTCACAGGAAGTCATCCATCAATGAGGCGGAATCCTGATATTGGGGGTAGCGTCAAAAACTAGTCCAATGTCCGAATTCTCTAAAAACTGAGGAATATTCATCCTTCTATCGCAGTAATCTGTGGGAGTTTGCGCGGAATCAGCGTAAAGTAGAACGACCCTGGCAATTCTTCTTGGGATGCTTCGATATCATATGACAGAATATGCCAAATTTGTACAGGGAATATTTACATTCCACATCTTTGAATTGACGAGGAATTGAAATATTTTGAAAACTTATAGAATTACTCCACTTTGACCAACACTTCAGTCTCTTATTGTTGAATTTTTCATCCCAAGCATCAAGTATTGAACTTACAACAGTAAGGGCTTTTCTATTTGTGACAAAACCTGTGAACTCCTGGTGTTCAAGTATGAAGCAATCTCTCTCGCTTCCACAGTTCAGCCCCAAGCACTTTTCAGAGTAAGTCTCTCGATATCTAAATCAATACTTGTGGCGAGACGATGAATGTATATCTCACGTGAAACTGATTTGGAATTCGAAACCCAATCTGTCGTCTTGAACCCGTTATTGTGTAACATTTCAATCACGTTCTTAGATGCTGATACCAATGAATCGAACTCTATTTCGAAGTAAGTAAATCAACGTAAAAGTGTATATCGATAATTGATAATGCGCTACTAGGAAATTTATGTCCGCTATCGTACGTATCTCCCGTTAAACAACAAAAATTCGCCACATAAGATGAATCAACAGCTACGAAAGCAATACGAGGCAATAATTTATACGCACATGGCTGTTTCCAAGAAAAACAGTTATTTGTACAGTTAAAAATTGCAGAATTAATATCATTTTTCAAAAATAGAATAAATGAAGCATGGCTTTTATATTGACGTTTATAGCTGTCGGTCTTTCCAGAAAATGAAAAAGCACCCCGACGCGATTATTCATTGAATCGTTGTTTCTTTGTAAGACTTTTGAATCTCATACGAGCTGCGTGTTTGTTTAGTGACTTTTCGCAATTTCCATTCAACTCCATGAAACCGAATTCATCAGGACGGTCAAATAATTTAATTTTACTGTTCGTGAGAATATATTCTCGTCTATCTTCGAAGGACTCCCTATGCGACAAATTATATGCCGTGCCTACAGATTCGATGGACCAATTTTATCCGATTTGTTCTTGTAGCATGGTATAATGGTCACGTATTCCGCAATGCATCAAATTTGAAATTGTCTTATTGTCAATACTTGTACGCAAATTTCCGATCAAGTCCAACCGAGAGGAGATTCAATTCCTATTGGTTCACGTTGTCGACCCACTCCATGCAAAAGCTGGAAGAACGCTATGAGATTATCTGCCGCGATTAAAATCATAGCTTGATTCGCTTCAATATCGGCCAACGGAATATCCTGCAAGTGAGGCATATATTGAACTTTTTATAAGCATTCTATCTGAATGTGGTCTTCGTGACTTGATTACAAACACGTTGTTTAACTCCAATATTCGTCGTAACCAGATGTCACCGACAATTTTACTACTTCTGTATCTTGTGAAACGCCTTTGTTACATAAAGTGTCAGTGCTAACACGGGTATGGTTTATATTTATTAGACCAAGTTTTCGTTTCGATTCATGATGTATATATAATTGAAATTTGACTAGCAGAGTCTACCACAGCGATAACTTATTCAGAAAAGCCCAATGGATCCTTCACTACAACTGGCAAAAGCTGAAACTGGACACCACGTCTGAAACATTTGCATTGGCAACGCTGTTTGTACGAGTAGAGGCATTGCGATGATTGTTAGCATTTGATCTTCTTGTAAAGATCCTCAGGCCATGGATCACTGAATGCTGCTTACCCGAACAAGCGCGACACATGTTAGGAAATCTACACCAAAAAGCAAACTGACCAAGTTCGAAACAATTGAAACATAAACTTGATTCTAGTGAAAATCTTCTTTTTTTACGTCATTGGACAAAAAAACTTTAAAAATGTAAACCATTGCAGAAGCAACTACGTTTTTGTGGAAGCTTGAACGTTTGACTTAAATTGGAGATTGGAGTTCTGCCTACTTCAGGGGTGGGCAACCTTTGGCACGCGAGCCCATTTATTCGGCATGCGAGCGAGGCCTCATAAACGAGATCGTCTTATTTCAGATAAAAAGTTTCGAGACTGAATTATCTGATAAAACTCGGTGTTCGTTTATTCATTATCGTCTGTTAACAATCTGTTATTTATTTAAGTTCTTTTTGTCTTTTCATGGCTTCAAAGAAATATATATATCATGGCGTAGCAACTGAGCTCTCGACGAATTTTGTCGGAATTAACACAACGTTTGGCTACATTGTTACGTAATATATATTTCTGATTGATTTATGAAGTGGTGCAACTCATGTTGGTTAGAGTTACTTGCTAACTTACTGTTATAACTTGATTTCGAAAGAAATATAACTATTAGGAAAGGGAATACAAGAGAGAAGTGCAGAAAACGAACTATTACATGATTGGGATGCCATTCCCGAGAATTTTTTTAAAACTTGAAAACTTTGCAATGCACTATTCTACAACAGGGGTCGGTAAACTGAGGGCCAAATGCGGCCCGCGAGCTAATTTGTTGCGGCCCTCGAACAACCCGACATTTATTAAATGAAACAAAAATTGATCCCAAATTTATTATTGTATGTACGCGGATTTATGTGGTAACAAGTTCTGCTGTATGACGCTTGTTTTGAAATATTTAGCGTCAGTTGCATGTCGTTCGAGTTAATTGTGATCTTTAAAATTCCAAAATGTTTGGAAAACGCAGGATAGCTCGCGACGAGGACTGAACATTCCAATGTGCTTCGACGAAAAATTCGAGCCGAGACCCAGGACTGCGCCACAGTTGATCTATGCGACAGTGCAAAACAAGTAATGGGCACGTTCGGAAGCACATATTGCTGCGAACAGCTTTATCTAAAATGCATTACACTTGGAATAAACTTCGTACTCGCTTGTCAGGTCTTCTTTGGAAGACGTACCGTGGGGGCAAGTGGCAAAAAAACATCATCCTTCACATTAATAACAAGTGAATAAAAACGATATGTTGTTGAATATTATATATATATTAAGAAACGGCACATACACATCTCATAGTAGCAGGCTTTTAACGCAATAATAGAAGGTGTGAATGCGCCACAATTTGAAATTCAATCTAGCGCTTGTTCGAAGGCGGAAAAATTGCGGCCTGCGCGCTACAGGGAATGTGTATATTTGGCCCGCAAGTACATAAAGTTTTCCGACCACTGCTCTACATCATCTGCATATGCTTGTGAATCTTTGTTCTCAGTTATGATTGGAATTTTAATAAGTCGTCTCGTAACAGGAGTAGCCTGGACGTTGAAACCAGTAGTTCGTATATTTCTTTGAAAGTTACAAAATATAAACCCAATGTAAAATCTCTATCAGCGGTAATGCAGCAGCAGAAGTCTCACTGAGATAGAATAAGAAAAGTAATCAAATCTATTTGTCGGACTGATAATATATCCGAATAGTGAATCCGTCTGTAGGCCTACATGTTTGAAAGGTTTATTATTATGTATTTTTGCTTTGGAAGTAGCAAAGCATTGTTTTTAATTTTGGTCGGCACGCGGAAGAATTTTGTTGTTAAATTTAGCCGATTTTGGCACGCGAGCCGAAAAAGGTTGCCCACCCCTGGCCTACTTGAACCTTGTTGAGTACATTTACGTACAAAATACACACTGCATATATAGCATCCACACCACACATACAAATTGACAATTTCGTTATCTTCATAGGTTTTGTTTCCGTATTTAATATTGTATTCCGTATTTAATATATTTAATATTTCCCTCCGTTATCCATTTCATCAAAACATTTCATATAATTTCCGGGGCCGGTATGTACGAAATGTTTTTTTGCCCATTTTATGGAATCTCAAGCCCTTTAATTTAAGCACTGTAAAGTTAGTCAACGTCCCTCCTTTTACTGGGGCGAATAAATGACTCACCCCCCCCCCCCCCCCCTCGCTAGAAAATTCGAAATTTTGTTGCCACGAGGTAAATGCACGTCGCACAATGCGGATCAGGGAGTCTGCTGTGCAATTGTATATTTTATTAATGATGGGATTTCCTAATTCGCGTTTGACTCATGCCATACGTTGCAAAATGATTATCAGGTGGGAATTTGATACTTCGAATATTGTTAGGTTTATTCATATATTACCCGAATAGGTTTTGAGGATTGCTCTAATATATGCAATGTTATATTTATCATTGTCTTATTTTGTATCCTAGCATACTCGCGGCTGTTCTTTGAGTCCTTGTCAAAAATAGTCCATTTATTATTAACACCAATACTGAAGTACTAAGACTGTTAACACTGATGTCAACATCAGATGTGTTTCAGGCTGATAACAAAGTTTCTTTCAAAGTTTCTTGTTGGTGGCGCATAAAATGAAGACAATAATTTGGATACCAAGTGACAGGATACAACTTTAGTTAGCTCGTAACTCGTAACCGTAGTGGGAAACCTTACTTCAAACTACTTATCCCACATGCACAACCTTTACAATTGCTCAATTTCTGATGAATGGGCTAGTATGAAAGGGAGGTTTGAAGATCATAGTGCCAGTATTTGACAAGTCAAAGACAGTTAAACTCATATATTTTGTTATCCACATATTTTGTATCTCTTGGTATCCACACGTGTCAAGAAATAAGGTTAAATGAGTGGTCTTTCGCGTGTCTCGAATGTTATATGAGATAAAAATAACACAATGTATACGCTTTTTTTTCTCGTGATTGCATCGCATACAGCACCGATGTCCTAGCAATAGAATGATGAGAAATAAGATTAGAAAAGCCGATACTCGCATTCACTGAATGCCCGTAAAATTAGAATTTTTCACATTATAAAAAATAAGGAACGGGTAGATATAATTGCCAATCTTTCAAATACATGATATGTGGCTTAAAGTAATTACATTTAATCTCAAACAAACTTTGTGATATATATATATATGAATACGTTGTGGAATTATTACTTGTCTTAGTGAATTGGATGGAGCAAGATTCGAATCTAAATTTACATGCGTGCCCATAGATTTTCTGGAATCGTATTGAAGATCGATTTCTCTACATCTTTTACCGATACAATATTAATTTATGTTTTTACTAATTGCAGCATCCGTTATATAAGATCTACCGTAGGGTGGTCCAAAGTTGCGAGGTTGGCGTGACGCAATAACTTTTGGCGATGTCTCGCGGGCCGCAGTAGGAGAAAACCCAAAAGTGATAAAACATCGGGAGTTTACCCATTTGCTTCTTGAGAAATATGGTGATATTTATAGCATTTTTCTTCATGTTTGATTTTGTAATGTCCGCTAAACTTATATTTTTTCGTGGTAGAAATTACTTGAAAACACACCAGACCCCGTCATTGAACGTTGTTGGGGAAAGGTAAATACGTTTCCTATTTCTTGTTCACCTATTCTACACTTATTGTATGATGAATTCATAAATTTGACTAATTTCATTACTTTTAGCGTTATCAGGTCTAGTGGTATCGTCAAATAACAACCAAAATATATGTCTAAGATGAGACTAAGTCAGGTCTGCGTTTCGTCATTGCTGTCACATGGTCACGTCTCTAAAATTGAGAAGTTACTCAAGGCGAGCTTCATGTACGAAGTTTGGATTCATCTCATCAGCTTGGTCATGTCTGCACAAGACAATTTATTCTCCTCGTACCGACCACGGGAAGTCATTTCCATCCTGGTCTTGAGTCTTGACGTTTATAAATACAACATTGAAATTCCGTGATTTTATCAAATATCAATCCCGACATCGGGATTAGGAAAAAGGCCAATCACAGTTGGAATAGTTTAGAAATAACTCTGCCAATAAATACACTTATCTACCAATGGTTTAGTTTAGTACACGCTAAAATTGTTCTACGAGCGCAAGGAATGTGTGCTAGCGCCGCGGTTCGGACCACCCTGATCTACCCTATAAAGCTCGGTACAAGCAGTACTTAATCATATTCATGTAACCTCTATCCTGAAATCCCTACTAACATGCATTCTTAAATCATCATAGATTGTTACTGTTCCATCCGAATGTTGGCCAGGGTAAATATTGACGTGTTTACGTAAAATGCAAAGGCGCGTCTGACGCACTACACAATGGTATGATGTGAGTTTGTTAATTACGATAATTAGTAAATTGGAAGCGCAATAGTTGGATGTCTTGTCTCAGTCTAGCTCAGTATTCGGTGTGAACCAGTGTTTACAGGTTCTGTATTGTTGGTAGTACTCGTTATGTATCTGTTGGAAATATCAATAAGAATTGAGGTTCTCAAGTGTAATACAAATATAATTTGTGGCAGTATTACTGTCAAATTAGCACAATAACTACTGCTTTAATATTTTAGTCATAAAACTTGGATTTTAGTTACTTTAGTTTAGAGCATATTTCATTTGATTGTGTTACTTGGAAAGTCGAAACATTGGGTATATATATAATGTTAAATTTTGTTTGATTTTAATCTATATCGTGCTGATTGATTTGAAATATAGAGAGTTGTGATATTATGATACTGCAAAATTGTCTTGCCGTATGGAATATTTAGTTTATGTTCATTGTTTTCAGCAGATGCCATGTTCCTGATTCTATTCCAAGTTCCATCGTGTTGACTGTTTTGAACAAACTACACCGATTCTAAGTTGAATTTCATTGGGACAGTACATTAAGGCACAGGCAATATGCTGAAGAACTTTGCTTTCTAATATCAGACACTGGTAACTGATTCAGAAACAAATCGTTAACTTCGTGACAGGACTTGTTTATTTATTGGGGCGCGTTGTCAACGATCTCCAACTAATAATAATTAGCTACGAATGTAAATTTTCCTTTTTCTTCCGAATAGTCGGAAACATTTCTAGAATATTGAATCTGAAGAATATACTAACGTGCAAACGGAAGAATGAACAAGTGTTCAAGTATTCCAAATGAAATGAAACATTACTAATGTTTCTAGAGATGTCCTATGTCTTAGCAAACGCTAAAAATTGCGAAATTATAACCGCATATAGAATATATCTAAAAGAAAACGAAGAGGAGTAAAAAAAACATAGTTTAGGCTGTCCAACCAACGCCCCATGCACGGGCCGCGTTCAGCCCGCACTTAAATGAGTTCATAAGCAAGCACTTTTAAATGTTTAAATTTTAGTACCGTATTTTATATAGGCTAAACTTTAGCGGTTCCCAAACTATGGGTCGCGAACCACTGGTGGGTCGCAAAAGGAATCTTAGTTGGTCGTGAAAAGATGTAGAGAGCTTTGGTTAATCATACTGGTAATTAGGATCGGTGGCGACTCGAATACGTAAATCTTCAAAAAAACAAAATAAATTAAATTGAATTTAAATTCGAATCTGTGATTGGTTCCTTTTTACGATCTTCTCAAAGGAACAAAAATTTTCTACACAAAGAATGACCACGTGGCTTTTTTACGCATAGCAGTTTTGTACACTGTACAGCACTTCTTATCGTGTTTCCCCGAAATTTAGACAGGATTTAGATTTATTTATTTTGAAGAATAACACTATGTTTTTTTTTGGAAGAGGTCTTTTGTGTTCATTTATCAAAAATAAAATTACATTGTAGAAAATCACAAGATTTTTTTACTAAATATTATATAAAAACCGACATCCATAGTTTTTATTTGTATTTTCTATACAAAAATCAAGTAACAAATATCATAATTGTGATATCACACAATCTTTAATAGTGGTGTGATCTTCACCTTACTTCAGGTTAATGAACCTTTCTTCTCCCACACATTTTAAATTTATTTTAAGGGTAGGGTCATTTTAAAATCATTTTAAAAATTCAAATTATTATCTTATTTTCAGGCCAGGTCTTCATTTCGAGGAAACACGGTAGTTTTGCGATGGTTAGCCATTGCTGTGTTCTGTATAATGTCCTAAAAAAACAAAATGAAATTAAAGTTAAGTGGGTCGCCATAAGCTTTGGTAATAAATAGTGGGTCTCAACTCTAAAAAGTTTGGGAACCACTGCCGCTAAAGTATGTTTCACGATTATGGCGTGATTATTTCGGCATTCCACATACAAATGTGGGTTCTTTTAATCACGCGTGTATCAAGTCTTGCGCTCTGGTGGATATCGATGTTTAATTTTTTTAAATTTATTGCAGAACTGCGCGTTCTGTTTGACAAATTTGAAAACTACTGTGCGATCATTGGCGACGAGGCGCTGCGAAAAATTATAGAAATGATTTTGCAATTTCCATCTCCAAATCAACTTTATTTTAAATTTTTTCTTTCGATCTGGATTTGATCTTCCTTATCGCCACTGTAAAATTGAAATGTTACCAATATCTTTGCTACTGGCCCCTGGATTCGTTGTATTTTTCTGTCGTGTCTATGTTTTTGCATTAAATGTATTTCCAACAGATACATAACGAGTACTACCAACAGTACAGAACCTGTAAACACTGATTCACACCGAATACTGAGATAGACTGAGACAAGATATTAAACTAATGCGCTTCCAATTTACCAATTATCCTAAGTAATCAACAAACTCACATCATACCATTGTGTAGTGCGTCAGACGCGCCTTCGCTGTTTACGTAAAAACGTCAATATTTACCCTGGCCAATTGCAATTTCCATCTCCAAATCAACTTTATTTTAAATTTTTTCTTTCGTTCTGGATTTGATCTTCCTTATCGCCACTGTAAAATTGAAAAGTTACCAATATCTTTGCTACTGGCCCCTGGATTCGTTGTATTTTTCTGTCGTGTCTATGTTTTTGCATTAAATAAAACTTATGAAATGTCGTCACTGCGGATCGGTAAACATTTCTAATATTATTGACCTAATGTTACTTCATGAACTTGTATCAACGTTTCGAATTTTACAAAACGGCCTTCTGAAAAGTTAAAAATCATGCGAAATTGGGACACATTATGCTCATCAAGAAATTGAAACAATATCATATCCACTGGAAATAAATAAAAATATTATAACGCAAATATAACAGCCAATTTTGACGCCATTGTCCGTTAGCCAGGATTGTAGGCTGATGCTCGTGTATCGTGCGCTATACTGTCCAAGCGTTTGATTCAACGATACGCAAGTGACGTGCCGTGTCCAGGCCACGTGAGAACGGCCATTAGAGCAGTAAACTGTTACTCAAATATTCGAATATTTTTCCCAACCCGAACTAAACTAGCACTTATAGCCACGCGGACTGCCGACAAAGGCACCTTCATGACTATTCACAGGAAGTCATCCATCAATGAGGCGGAATCCTGATGCGGGGGGAGTAGCGTCAAAAACTAGTCCAATGTCCGAATTCTCTAAAAACTGAGGAATATTCATCCTTCTATCGCAGTAATCTGTGGGAGTTTGCGCGGAATCAGCGTTAAGTAGAACGACCCTGGCAATTCTTCTTGGGATGCTTCGATATCATATGACAGAATATGCCAAATTTGTACAGGGAATATTTACATTCCACATCTTTGAATTGACGAGGAATTGAAATATTTTGAAAACTTATAGAATTACTCCACTTTGACCAACACTTCAGTCTCTTATTGTTGAATTTTTCATCCCAAGCATCAAGTATTGAACTTACAACAGTAAGGGCTTTTCTATTTGTGACAAAACCTGTGAACTCCTGGTGTTCAAGTATGAAGCAATCTCTCTCGCTTCCACAGTTCAGCCCCAAGCACTTTTCAGAGTAAGTCTCTCGATATCTAAATCAATACTTGTGGCGAGACGATGAATGTATATCTCACGTGAAACTGATTTGGAATTCGAAACCCAATCTGTCGTCTTGAACCCGTTATTGTGTAACATTTCAATCACGTTCTTAGATGCTGATACCAATGAATCGAACTCTATTTCGAAGTAAGTAAATCAACGTAAAAGTGTATATCGATAATTGATAATGCGCTACTAGGAAATTTATGTCCGCTATCGTACGTATCTCCCGTTAAACAACAAAAATTCGCCACATAAGATGAATCAACAGCTACGAAAGCAATACGAGGCAATAATTTATACGCACATGGCTGTTTCCAAGAAAAACAGTTATTTGTACAGTTAAAAATTGCAGAATTAATATCATTTTTCAAAAATAGAATAAATGAAGCATGACTTTTATATTGACGTTTATAGCTGTCGGTCTTTCCAGAAAATGAAAAAGCACCCCGACGCGATTATTCATTGAATCGTTGTTTCTTTGTAAGACTTTTGAATCTCATACGAGCTGCGTGTTTGTTTAGTGACTTTTCGCAATTTCCATTCAACTCCATGAAACCGAATTCATCAGGACGGTCAAATAATTTAATTTTACTGTTCGTGAGAATATATTCTCGTCTATCTTCGAAGGACTCCCTATGCGACAAATTATATGCCGTGCCTACAGATTCGCTGGACCAATTTTATCCGATTTGTTCTTGTAGCATGGTATAATGGTCACGTATTCTGCAATGCATCAAATTTGAAATTGTCTTATTGTCAATACTTGTACGCAAATTTCCGATCAAGTCCAACCAAGAGGAGATTCAATTCCTATTGGTTCACGTTGTCGCTTCAATATCGGCCAACGGAATATCCTGCAAGTGAGGCATATATTGAACTTTTATAAGCATTCTATCTGAATGTGGTCTTCGTGACTTGATTACAAACACGTTGTTTAACTCCAATATTCGTCGTAACCAGATTTCACCGACAATATTACTACTTCTGTATCTTGTGAAACGCCTTTGTTACATAAAGTGTCAGTGCTAACACGGGTATGGTTTATATTTATTAGACCAAGTTTTCGTTTCGATTCATGATGTATATATAATTGAAATTTGACTAGCAGAGTCTACCACAGCGATAACTTATTCAGAAAAGCCCAATGGATCCTTCACTACAACTGGCAAAAGCTGAAACTGGACACCACGTCTGAAACATTTGCATTGGCAACGCTGTTTGTACGAGTAGAGGCATTGCGATGATTGTTAGCATTTGATCTTCTTGTAAAGATCCTCAGGCCATGGATCACTGAATGCTGCTTACCCGAACAAGCGCGACACATGTTAGGAAATCTACACCAAAAAGCAAACTGACCAAGTTCGAAACAATTGAAACATAAACTTGATTCTAGTGAAAATCTTCTTTTTTTACGTCATTGGACAAAAAAACTTGAAAAATGTAAACCATTGCAGAAGCAACTACGTTTTTGTGGAAGCTTGAACGTTTGACTTAAATTGGAGATTGGAGTTCTGCCTACTTCAGGGGAGGGCAACCTTTGGCACGCGAGCCCATTTATTCGTCATGCGAGCGAGGCCTCAGAAACGAGATCGTCTTATTTCAGATAAAAAGTTTCGAGACTGAATTATCTGATAAAACTCGGTGTTCGTTTATTAATTATCGTTTGTTAACAATCTGTTATTTATTTAAGTTCTTTTTGTCTTTTCATGGCTTCAAAGAAATATATATATCATGGCGTAGCCACTGAACTCTCGACGAATTTTGTCGGAATTAACACAACGTTTGGCTACATTGTTACGTAATATATATTTCTGATTGATTTATGAAGTGGTGCAACTCATGTTGGTTAGAGTTACTTGCTAACTTACTGTTATGACTTGATTTCGAAAGAAATATAAGCTATTAGGAAAGGGAATACAAGAGAGAAGTGCAGAAAACGAACTATTACATGATTGGGATGCCATTCCCGAGAATTTTTTTAAAACTTGAAAACTTTGCAATGCACTATTCTACAACAGGGGTCGGTAAACTGAGGGCCAAATGCGGCCCGCGAGCTAATTTGTTGCGGCCCTCGAACAACCCGACATTTATTAAATGAAACAAAAATTGATCCCAAATTTATTATTGTATGTACGCGGATTTATGTGGTAACAAGTTCTGCTGTATGACGCTTGTTTTGAAATATGTAGCGTCAGTTGCATGTCGTTCGAGTTAATTGTGATCTTTAAAATTCAAAAATGTTTGGAAAACGCAGGATAGCTCGCGACGAGGACTGAACATTCCAATGTGCTTCGACGAAAAATTCGAGCCGAGACCCAGGACTGCGCCACAGTTGATCTATGCGACAGTGCAAAACAAGTAATGGGCACGTTCGGAAGCACATATTGCTGCGAACAGCTTTATCTAAAATGCATTACACTTGGAATAAACTTCGTACTCGCTTGTCAGGTCTTCTTTGGAAGACGTACCGTGGGGGCAAGTGGCAAAAAAACATCATCCTTCACATTAATAACAAGTAAATAAAAACGACATGTTGTTGAATAATATATATATATTAAGAAACGGTGATGCCATGAATATTCAAAACGCTTCACAGTATTTAACTCAGCTAAATGATATGAAAAATTCATGTAATATGAAATATCAACATTATCAACAAGAATGCCTTGCTAGTGATCAATCCCAAGCAAGTTCCAGAAAATCAAAACGTTCACATTCAAAGACCGGTAGCACAACTTCTTCCACAAAAGCAAAGTTGCTGGAGCTGGAGGCAGCTGAAGAATTAGAAGAGGCACAAATTGCTAAACTTGAAGCAGAAAGAAGGGAGAGAAAAGCACTTTATAAACAACAAAGAGCGAAGATCATAGCAGCCAGTAGCACAAAATCCTCAAGAAGTTCATTGATCGAAGTACAAGCTCTTGATGAAACACTGTTTGAACCACCCCCAGCGTTGAATTTGCGAAATTATGTTCCCGAATATCCCTGTAACGTCATGCAACCTTCTGTTCAAGTTTCAACAGGAGGTGGAATAACTGGAATTCTCAGCTCAGCAATTGACACTTCTACAGGTATGGCCATTACAATGCCTTCTGCTAGTATAACTGAGCTTACATTGTGTAATTCGACTCCTGTTATCAGTAGGAGCCAACAGCTGCATAGAATTATAAATACCACTGGCACCTTACCAGTTGTATCTTCAGCTGTACACTATAATTTTGCACCATTGCAAAATTTGCCTTCTGTGACAACCCCATAGAGATTATGGGGCCGGCGTTATCATACCAAACTGCAAGAAGGAATTTGTCATATCCCACCGTCTCATCAAGTTACCATGATAATACGTTACCTGCATATCCCCCAATGGGGACGGCATCTACAGGCACATCATTTTCGATTGTTTTTGGAACTCAAGCAAACCTTTCTTGTTTTTTGAAAATCATTTTCCTTGTTATCGATATAATATTTCATATAATTTTTGGGGCCGGTATGTAAGAAATGTTTGCATGCATTTTATGGGACCTTGAGTCCTTCACTTTAAGCACCTTAAGTTGGTCGCGCTTTGTGAGTTTACATTGCCCATCTTTACTGTGACGTAATAGTCACTTATTCCCCCGCGCTTTACGGCCTTCTAGAATTTTCCTTGCCACGAGGTAGACGCTTGTTGCGCTTTGCTTATTAGGGAGGATTCTGCGCGACTGCTGAAATTATAGCTTATAGGTTTTACTATTTTCTGGTTATATTACTAAATGATTATCAGGTAGGAATTCTAGAATTGAAATGATTATGTTTATCCATATATTGTCCGATAGGTTGTGAGGATTGCTGTATTTTTGTTGTATCGAATACGTCTGTCACTTATTGTTTTTATTTGTATTATAGCATACTTATGGCTGTTTTTTGAGTCCTTGTCAAAAACAGTCAATTTATCACTAACACTAACGCCGACACTAACCCTAGCACTGTTATCACTGACGTCAACATTAGATGTGTTTAAACAAGATAATAAAGTTTCTTTCAACACAAGTCTACGGAATTGTTGGTGTAAAGGTTGCAGTGTGTGTTGGTCAGTTGGTGCATAGATTGAAGACATTATTTGGGGACCCAAGGGACAGGACGCGTCTCCAGTTACCCTGTATCTTTGAGTCGCAGTGGGACACATTAGGTACCGTACCCTACGCGTACTTATCCCACAACGGCACATACACATCTCATAGTAGCAGGCTTTTAACGCAATAATAGAAGGTGTGAATGCGCCACAATTTGAAATTCAATCTAGCGCTTGTTCGAAGGCGGAAAAATTGCGGCCTGCGCGCTACAGGGAATGTGTATATTTGGCCCGCAAGTACATAAAGTTTTCCGACCACTGCTCTGCATATGCTTGTGAATCTTTGTTCTCAGTTATGATTGGAATTTTAATAAGTCGTCTCGTAACAGGAGTAGCCTGGACGTTGAAAACAGTAGTTCGTATATTTCTTTGAAAGTTACAAAATATAAACCCAATGTAAAATCTCTATCAGCGGTAATGCAGCAGCAGAAGTCTCACTGAGATAGAATAAGAAAAGTAATCAAATCTATTTGTCGGACTGATAATATATCCGAATAGTGAATCCGTCTGTAGGCCTACATGTTTGAAAGGTTTATTATTATGTATTTTTGCTTTGGAAGTAGCAAAGCATTGTTTTTAATTTTGGTCGGCACGCGGAAGAATTTTGTTGTTAAATTTAGCCGATTTTGGCACGCGAGCCGAAAAAGGTTGCCCACCCCTGGCCTACTTGAACCTTGTTGAGTACATTTACGTACAAAATACACACTGCATATATAGCATCCACACCACATATACAAATTGACAATTTCGTTATCTTCATAGGTTTTGTTTCCGTATTTTTAACTCCAATTGTTTTTGGAAGTTGAGCAAACCTTTTTTTTTTAATATTTCCCTCCGTTATCCATTTCATCAAAACATTTCATATAATTTCCGGGGCCGGTATGTACGAAATGTTTTTTTGCCCATTTTATGGAATCTCAAGCCCTTTAATTTAAGCACTGTAAAGTTAGTCAACGTCCCTCCTTTTACTGGGGCGAATAAATGACTCACATCGCTAGAAAATTCGAAATTTTGTTGCCACGAGGTAAATGCACGTCGCACAATGCGGATCAGGGAGTCTGCTGTGCAATTGTATATTTTATTATTGATGGGATTTCCTAATTTGCGTTTGACTCATGCCATACGTTGCAAAATGATTATCAGGTGGGAATTTGATACTTCGAATATTGTTAGGTTTATTCATATATTACCCGAATAGGTTTTGAGGATTGCTCTAATATATGCAATGTTATATTTATCATTGTCTTATTTTGTATCCTAGCATACTCGCGGCTGTTCTTTGAGTCCTTGTCAAAAATAGTCAATTTATTATTAACACCAATACTGAAGTGCTAAGACTGTTAACACTGATGTCAACATCAGATGTGTTTCAGGCTGATAACAAAGTTTCTTGTTGGTGCATAAATTGAAGACAATAATTTGGATACCAAAGGACAGGATACGACATTAGTTAGCTCGTAACTCGTAACCGTAGTGGGAAACCTTACTTCAAACTACTTATCCCACATGCACAACCTTTACAATTGCTCAATTTCTGATGAATGGGCTAGTATGAAAGGGAGGTTTGAAGATCATAGTGCCAGTATTTGACAAGTCAAAGACAGTTAAACTCACATATTTTGTTATCCACATATTTTGTATCTCTCGGTATCCACACGTGTCAAGAAATAAGGTTAAATGAGTGGTCTTTCGCGTGTCTCGAATGTTATATGAGATAAAAATAACACAATGTATACGCTTTTTTTTCTCGTGATTGCATCGCATACAGCACCGATGTCCTAGCAATAGAATGATGAGAAATAAGATTAGAAAAGCCGATACTCGCATTCGCTGAATGCCCGTAAAATTAGAATTTTTCACATTATAAAAAATAAGGAACGGGTAGATATAATTGACAATCTTTCAAATACATGATATGTGGCTTAAAGTAATTACATTTAATCTCAAACAAACTTTGTGATATATATATATGAAGACGTTGTGGAATTATTACTTGTCTTAGCGAATTGGATGGAGCAATATTCGAATCTAAATTTACATGCGTGTCCATAGATTTTCTGGAATCGTATTGAAGATCGATTTCTCTACATCTTTTACCGATACAATATTAATTTATGTTTCTACTAATTGCAGCATCCGTTATATAAGATCTACCGTAGGGTGGTCCAAGGTTGCGAGGTTGGCGTGACGCAATAACTTTTGGCGATGTCTCGCGGGCCGCAGTAGGAGAAAACCCAAAAGTGATAAAACATCGGGAGTTTACCCATTTGCTTCTTGAGAAATATCGTGATATTTTTGGCATT
The DNA here is from genome assembly GCF_964204865.1 of Styela clava. NCBI lineage: Eukaryota > Metazoa > Chordata > Ascidiacea > Stolidobranchia > Styelidae > Styela > Styela clava. The sequence continues at coordinate 19,880,999 of NC_135262.1, forward strand.
TTTCTTCATGTTTGATTTTGTAATGTCCGCTAAAATTATATTTTTTCGTGGTAGAAATTACTTGGAAACACACCAGACCCCGTCATTGAACATTGTTGGAGAAAGGTAAATACGTTTCCTATTTCTTGTTCATTTATTCTACACTTATTGTATGATGAATTCATATATTTGACTAATTTCATTACTTTTAGCGTGATTAGGTTTAGTGGTATCGTCAAATAACAACCAAAATATCTGTCTAAGATGAGACTCCGGACCCAGCTAAAAAAAACTGAATTGCGCGGCGCTAAGTCAGGTCTGCGTTTCGTCATTGCTGTAACATGGTCACGTCTCTAAAATTGAGAAGTTACTTAAGGCGAGCTTCATGTACGAAGTTTGGATGGAAGCGCGATTCATCTCATCAGCTTGGTCATGTCTGCACAAGACAATTTATTCTCCTCGTACCGACCACGGGAAGTCATTTCCATCCTGGTAGAGTCTTGACGTTTATAGATACAACATTGAAATTCCGTGATTTTATCAAATATCAATCCCGACATCGGGATTAGGAAAAAGGCCAATCACAGTTGGAATAGTTCAGAAATATTCTGCCAATAAGTACACTTATCTAACAATGGTTTAGTACACGCTAAAATTGTTCTACGGGCGCAAGGAATGTGTGCTAGGGCCGCGGTTCGGACCACCCTGATCTACCCTATAAAGCTCGGTACAAGCAGTACTTAATCATATTCATGTAACCTCTATCCTGAAATCCCTACTAACATGCATTCTTAAATCATCATAGGTTGTTACTGTTCCATCCGAATGTTGGCCAGGGTAAATATTGATATTTTTACGTAAACTGCGAAGGCGCGTCTGACGCACTACACAATGGTATGATTTGAGTTTGTTGATTAATTAGGATAATTGGTAAATTGGAAGCGCAATAGTTGAATATCTTGTCTCAGTCTATCTCAGTATCCAGTATGAATCAGTGTTTACAGGTTCTGTATTGTTGGTAGTACTCGTTATGTATCTGTTGGAAATACCAATTTGTAAATTTACAAATTCTTGTAAGAACTGAGGTTTTCAAGTGTAAGACAAATATAATTCAGGGCAGTATTGCAGTTAAACTAACATAGTAACTACTGCTTTAATATTTTTGTCATAAAACTTGAATTATATTTACATCAGAGCATATTTCGTTTGGTTGTGTTACTTGTAGAGCCAGGACATAACGTATGTATATACTAAATTAGGTTTTGTATGTGTTTAATCTTTATCGTGCTGATGGATTTGAAATATAGAGAGTTGTGTATATAGAGAATATATTGAGTTGTCTATCCGTATGAAATATTGAGTTTTCGTTTATTGTTTTCAGCCGATGCCATGTTCCTAATTCTATTCCAAGTTCCACCGTGTTGACTGTTTTTGTTTTGAACAAACTACACAGATTCTTAGTTGAATTTCATTGGGACATATCACTTTAGGGCACAGATAATATGCTGGAACCCCTTGCTCTCTAATATCAAACACTAGTAACTGGTTCAGAAACAAATCGTTTAGTTCGTGACAGGACTTGTTTATTGGGGGCACGTTGTCGAAGATCTCTAACCACTAATAATTAGCTACAAATGTAAATTTTTCTTCTTCTCGGAAACATTTTTAAAATATTGCATTTGAAGAATATCCTAACGTGAAAACCAGAAGAATGAGCATGTGTTCAAGTATTCAAAATTAAATGAAACATTACTAATGTTTCTAGAGAAAGATCAAAAGCTTCCTTCATCATCCTTCCGAAAGTTACAAAACCATATACACTGAAAGCTAAACTCACATCTTTCATTAAACTTTTGATTTCTGGTTTTCTTCTCGCTAAAGGTATTTTAGTTTTGAGTCGATTTTTCACGCTCCACATATTTAAGAAATATTTCCAAATGAGCATTCTTGGCCTGAATCGCTAAAAATGGCAAAATTATGACCGCATAAAGAATATATGTCTAAAAGAAAACGAAGTTGAATAAAAAACAGATAAGTTTAGGGCTGCCCAACCCGCGGGCCGCGTTCATAAGCAATGAGTCCATGACAGTGATTTCCCTACACCCCCCCTATAGGGGGTGAACACCCCCCCTAAAATTTCAAACACCCCCCCCCCCTAATTATGAGGTGCGATTCCACACTGAGGGGTTCTAAACCGCAGTCTGCGGGCCAATTACGGCCCGCGTGACGATTTAAAATGGCCCGCCGAACTTGAGTGAAATAGTTTAACCCTTCATGTGGTACCTTTTGAGTTTTAGATACCGTCTATTGTTACATCATTATCACAGTTTAAGCACGTTTATTTCGTAACAATTGAAATATTCGGTATCTTATGTATACGTATGGGTATTAGGATTACACACTGCAGTATTTTAGATATCAGCCGTATATTAAGAAAGCTTAAAGATGTCACAAAACGAAAACTAGGCACTGAAAACAGACGTTTTTTAGATGAATGACAGCGTTTTTATTATTTTATTGAAAAGAATCAAACTTCAGCGATTTGTCTTCTAACCAACAAAATATTTCAGTTCTGAACCGCTTGTCAATACCATAATTTGCAAAAGCAATAAAGCATAAAATGAAATTTATAATAACTTACAAAGAAAGTATGATTGGTCATGTTATATAATTTAATAGGTCTCTTTCTTGATGTAGAGTACACACAACATGGCTTATGAGAGAACCCACCAAAGTTTTAAAGGTATTTTCAAAAACGACTGGTTTATAATAATTACAAAATAATAATTCCCTAAATAACGCGTCTATCCTTTTACTTTTGTATTTATATATTTTCACAAAGTAAAGTGAATTTGACAGCCTATTTTTATTCACATTAACTGATTTATAGGGAAAATGGCCACAAATGATTACGGCGAAATGCGTTGGTGTGTATAATTATGAAAGCATATGGGAATTGTGTCGTTTATGAAGATATTTCAGAATACCAGACGTTTAACAACAACATATAATTCAAATATTGATGACGATTAAAGTATTTGTACTTTATAACCACTTACTTGGGTTTTTATTCAAAATTTGTATCGTATCTGGAAAAATATACTCAGTTTCAATTTCGTTAATTTGATTCTAAAAAATTTTAAATGTAATAAAATGATCTGTGTCTTTGAAAAAATGCAATAAACAATAAACTATTTTGATAGATCAAATTTTAAATTGATAAAACACATCTGCATGACTGATAACAGGCTTTTAGACTCATTTCCTTATCTTCTCTCATTGTTACATAAATGATTGTGTCTACCCAGTGGTCAAGTCTTGTTATTGCACATAAATGCATAATAAGATTGGAATAGTAGAGCACAATTATATTTAATATTATCATAATAGTTATAGTGAAAATTTTCACATATCTGTATATTTAACGATGTTGCTGTTTGTCTTAGACAATAACAATTTGAGAATTAGTTTTCGTTCAAAATTTAATGTTCGCGATTTTATTGAAAGATCACACACTCTAAATTGAATACACACTCTGATGGTATATTAGCAGTCACACAAATACATTTTTTCGCAAATTTCCGGTACATTAAACCTGGATCTATTTATTTTGCACAGCTACAATCTACTGCAAGCCAAAACTGCAAAATTGTTTTGAGAACATTGTAGCATGTAACAATCCTAAATTTTACCACATACCGTTAAACGTAACGCTACGGTTAATATCAATTTATTGTACTCTGGTAACGGTTGGAGTGTCTTCACCAAAATTCTCAGGCCTATAGTCGTAATAAATTAAATGGGAAAGTTTATTCACACAACCGCTAACTCCTGATACCAGTAAGGTTAGTAGGTTACAACTAGCTTTTTACGACTTAGTATATTAATACATACTAAGACTGAAACTTTTATAATTTGCACTTTGCATTTAAAAAAAAAACATTGCTGAATTTCAAGATTTATGGACGATCGACAATCGCTTTATCGAATACGTTATATTGAAGTTTCAAGTTTGTTATGAGTTTTACGAAAGTTCGTTTACATAACCCAGGGAGTTTGAAACAGGGTTCCGCGGAACCCTAGAGGGTTGAGTTGAGTCATATATAACCAATATTTCATGGCGTGGCACGCGACAAGATTAATTTCCAAACTTCGAGTTGTACACCACTGTTATAAAACAATAGCGTGTAATATTTACCTTAGTCACGTGTTCCCAAAGGTATTTTCACCAGTCTATGGCCGATATTTCTTTGTGCAACAATGTTCCACAGAATTGCCAAATCATGTAGTAGGCAGTGGTCGGCAACCTTTTGAACCCAGCGTGCCATTTTATGAATAATGAGCACCTTCGCGTAGTATTGTAGTAGATCTAAATATAAATACCTGATAAAAAAATTTACTCGCAAAATTGAAATTTATTAAATTATATAATACGTATCTCTATAAAAGGTTTCGAATATGCCTCCAGCTTTTTGAAATAATAAAATAAACTACTACCATATATATATATATGCTAAAAATTGAATGCCATGAAAACCGATGGGATCTTTTGTAGCCCCCGCCAGTAACGCAAATTTGAATTTTCTAACTAAGTTTACTAAGGCGACTAAGTTTTTTGGCGGGGGCTTTGTGAATAAGTACCAACGGGTGTCGGTAGCGTGATATACCAATACCAATGCTTTCAGACACATTGGTCGCAATTGCGCGAGGTGGACGGTCATCGAAGCCTATATACTGGTATACATACAAAGATACATCAGATTATCTGCGATCATTAAATAGGTTATCATTAAATCAATAAATAGGCAGTAAAACGTTTTAAATGTCAGTTTAATTGTATGAAAGAAAGAATCAGCAAAATTAAGAAGGCGTCCCAGGTATGTTGGGATAATCATGTCCCGAGGTTTGTGTAGTTTTGTTTTATTTTTCTTTTATTAAGTTTTACATATATATAGTATTTGTATTCATAGTTTTCCTCATACTATCAGATGCCTTTTGTTAGCTTCTATCTGCATCAAATAAGTTTATTGAGGCCTCAATCAGTTCCTAGATGTTCTAGAATCTAGATAAAGGAGGGGATGAATGTATTATGTAACCTGAACATTGTTGAGCAATTTGGATCAGAAAATACCCTAACAGTTACACGCCGACTAAATAAATTGTCAGTATAGCAAGATGGCAAAAGATCCCCAGCTTGGTAAAACAATTAACAGGAAAGTTTTTTCTAGTTTGTATATTATATACAAATCAAATGGCACACATTTTTTACTTTAGTAGGGCAGAGAGCGAAATAGTTAAAACTTCTTGGGTGGAAGTGCACATTTTTACAGAACTTTGTAAATTTTATACAACATCACGATATGAGACTTCGTTTGTAATTAGGTGTAATTAAGATGCAGTGTTTAGAATGAATAACTAATGTCATAATCACCTCTACATTATTGGAATTCTTGACTGTATATATATATATATATATATGAATATCACTCTATGATTTGAAATCACAGGTTGGAGTTAACAAGATTTAGTTTTGTAAATTTTTGACTTGGAAGTTTTTACACTTTCCTGGCATACAGCCATTGATGCTTAGGCTATAAGACTACTCTTTAGAAAGAACGCGCTTAGCATTATCTATTTGGTTTAGTTTACCGCAGGTGAGGTGATGGGTATTGCGCCCGAGATCTTTACCTTCGACGATGACAGTTTTAATTCAACAATATAGAAGCAAGGTCCTACCTATTTTTATACTTAGGATGGTAAAAATTCCTTGATAAAAAAAAACGACGGAAAAACATGCTAGTCAGTATTGTTTAGAGAATAAACAACTTGAGAGAGTCCTAATTTATGATTGAGTTGGAAACATGGTCATATTATCTTGATGATTTATACTATAGTCTATACACACGGCAATATCACTCGGACTAATTTTATTTTTGTTTCAGATGCAGAAGGAATCTGCTAGCGTCTGACCTTTACGAAGACGATCTTGCATTAGATTAAGTTTTTTTTGCTTTTTTTCATTGGTTTGAAGATTCAATCTAAAATATTTTTTACTGAATTTATTCAAGTTAACATAATCTTTTTTCACTGCCAGGGACAAGCTTTATTTTTTTTCTCCATTTTTCTTATGTGTTTGTAGATTGTGAGCAGTACTTCCGTACCCAGTGATTGTGGCACACCCTGTAGACCAAACCTTTCTACCCTGGCGGACCGGTAAAATTAAATTAAATGTACTCGCGAACCGCCAAAAAAATGAATTGACGGAACATAAAAGAATAACATATATTTGCGTAATACAATGCAATGTCGCGCACTCACTATGTATCTAGAGTCTAGACAAAAAAGGCACACTTAAAAACAGATGACACGAAGAAAAACTATCAAATAATGTGCCGGCCAAAAATATTTGCGTAATAAAATGCAGTGCTGGGCACCCATTATGCGTAAGAAAGGCACACATAAAACATCTCACATAAAAAACATGTACATGTCAAATCATATACAAACGCAATTAACTCTAGTGAAAATTTTGCTGCTGTTTAGTTTCCAATATAGGATTGCAAACGATGCCTCAAAGAAGTTTCTGCAACACGTAGCCCTGCAGCGACGTGCAGCCAATTTCCTTGCTTCGCTTTAGTTAAAGCTATAGTAAAGAAAATATTTTTATATATAAGTAATAAAAATATAAGTAACTCGTTGAAAATACGGACAACAATTTGATTGCTCGATTACTTAGCGATGGGTATTCGTTATCAAGAGATATCCAAAATTGTGACAGTGATTCTTTTTAAATCTGGACTGTAAAGTAGAATCATAATTTGAATCAAGCTTTTTCATTGGGTTCATCATATTAATCCCTCTGCAGTTGATCGATGCTTCAAACGAAATGAATTTACATTACAATGACAAAGTCGTCGGTAATTTGGCACCAGGCTCAAAATCCTACTTTGTCTGCACAGGATATATACTGGAAAAGATCTCAGCGGCCCATGCTTTTTTGCGCTCCTCGTGACCACCTGCCATATTTTACTGGAGTATTATACTTTTCTTGACTATTTTTGGTTTGAACAAAGAAATATGCATAACGTTATATTTGGATGGTCATATTAATCAGGAAAAGCATGCAGAACAGAAAAAGCACGCGTGCCAATTTTTAGGTTTCTGAATCTTGCGAGATGAATCACGATGAATCGGAGCCGAAAAAGCAAAAAGTGTGATTACTTGGCGCCAAGATGTCGCGAATAACGTCGCAATATGACGGCGGAAGAGAAATTGCGTAATAAATCGACTTCGTCTTCGGTAAAGAGATTGGAGCGCATTCGAGATGAATCGGAGCCGAAAGAGCGAAAAGTATGATAACTCGGCGCCAAGATGTCGCAATATGACGGCGGAAGAGAAATTGCGTAATAAACCAACGCAACCTCGTCCTCGGTAAAGCGATTTAGACGGCATAAAACAACAAAACACCGAAATTTTCTCGCGGACCGGCAAAAAAGCTTCGCGGACCGGCACCGGCGGTTGGGAACCAATGCTGTAGGTAGACCACCAGATCACAATTTGGATTGATGGGTGCCAAAGGCAAGAAGAAGAGCTTGGGATTTATGACGGCATAGCTCTTGCATTTACCCAAAGCCAGTTGTAAAACTGATACACAAATTTTAACAAGCATTTCTTGCACGATAGGACTGTATTTACAAGGTGACCCAAAAACAGAACGCAAAAATTTCTAAATTCTACGAAAATGTGGTAAATTCTTTAATTTTGTCCACCCTTGAACCCCGGTTTGTGTATGATTGTACCCAAAAGTTTTAGAAATCTGGGACGTTTTGCCCCAGAAGTTATTTCTAGAATATATGTTCTAAATTCCGTCCACGGTGTTAGAGACAGACTTCCACGTTGTCAAGTCACTCGCACACGCTCCTATATGAGGATCTGTTGGCAACGAAAATTGTGCTTCAGTATAAAACCAAGTGAGTGAATGACAATTTTGCGCAACCTTGGGTGTAATCGGACACAAGCAACTTTTTTTCCTAGAATTGAAAATTTGGTGGTTCCGTTTTTTAGGTCACCCTGTATAAGTTTCTTTTGCGACATTCAGTAATTGGATAACTGCTATCGTAATGAATTGTAACCTACGAAATTTGAAAATATGTCGCGTTTAAGGTTATACTATCTTCCGGTTGGAATAAGGAGTTTCCTAGCTTGGGTTGGTTTTTAACCTCTATTGTTGTCCTTCCACCGATTTGGGTTGATTTATGTCGGTGCAACTCTGATTGGATTTGATGTTTTACAAGTTTATTGTGGAAAAGTTGATTGTCTACCGAAGGGGTGCAAAGAGTAGAAACCCTTGTGAACCAATTATTTTGGTGAGAATTCCCACCTTTTTCATTAAGAGTGTACATAAAAGAACTAGGCTATGTGGCAGCCCAAGTCTGATGAAAAAACAAGCATTCAAGTTCACAATTCATCAGCGAATAGTGAGCGATGATGAATCAATGCTTGTATTTTTTTTAAACCATGCGTTGAAAACGAAATTTGAAATGCACCTGATGTCATGATAGTTCAGTATTGCAGCATTCGTATCAAAAATGAAAATTTCATTGCATAATACTTTGCTTTAAATACAACGAGTCCGATATTGTGAATAATGGTTTTAGCCAATACACAGAAGACGAAGATTCCGAGATCAAGTGTGAAACAGAGTGTATAGAATCCAATCATGTTATCTATATCTGCGCTGAATTCATTTTTATCAATGTATTTTTTTAATCAGACAAATTTATTTTCGTCGTGCAAGAAACATTATAAACACAAACAATAATAAGACAAACGGAAAAAACAACAGACACACAATGTTGAGCCGCGAAAGACTATCAAGTCATCCTGTCAGCGACACCATAAATCAGGGGTCGGGAACCTTTCTGATCAAGAGAGCCATGAACGGTACATATTTTCAATTGCATTCCGGTGCGCGCCATATAACATTTTAATCATGTCTTAAAAATTTCCTCAAAAGTTAACACGTACAATTAATGTGACTTCTGGTGCTGCATGTTGTCGTTGAGGGCCTTGAGCGACTCACCTTTCTTTCGTTTGGGCATCTTCGTAGCGATTTAAAATTAGCTTTGCTAGTCCAATCTGAATATTACAATTAAACAGTACAAACGGACTGAATACTTTTATTGCTCCGCAACTCTATCGCTTGGTGATATCACAAAATATGTTCCAGAATCCCCTAGTTTTGTCACAATGCCTGTCTGGCAATTTTCTGGGATAACTTAGACATGCGCTGAGCGCTCGTTCCCAAACATATTGACAAATTTTCTGCAAAACTTGGCTATAAAAGAGAAATCTGGCAATAATGGTAAGCTTTGCCTTAGAATATTGGATTTTTCTTGGGGCCATATCGCCTATATGTCGTCACCAAAAGAGCCATATATGCAGGGATTCCATCAATCTGGAACCCAAAATAAGGACGACTGGAAAATTTTCTGCATTGTGAGCAGGCTTTCCCATGGCCTCCAGATTAATGTCACAATTACAGACGTCACAGTGTGCGAAGCACTTACCCTTCAAGCTTCGTTTAACTTTGAATTCTTTCCCGTACTCATCACGAAAAACGTTCTTACATTTGCTCATTTTTAAATTTAGGCTAAAATGACCACCACCACGACAAAACCTAAGGATCGCCGCACTAACAATGCTTCGTGCCTATCTGTGCCTTGCCTCTTTGTGTTCCAAATAAGATTGTGTTGCTTTTATGATGCCACAATAAAGGTTTGGCGATAAAACAAACAACACAAAGCTCCGTTCATGAAGTCCAAATAAGTCAAAATTAAGGACAAATCTTAAAAATAAGGACGGTATGGAATCCCTGCATATATGGCTCCCGAGCCATGGGTTCCCGACATCTGCCATAAACGCTTAGTTCAGCAGCAGATAACGTCAAATAATTTAGCTAGATTTATTTAAATACGTCGGGGAAAATTAGGAAACGTAAATCGAATCGAGAGAGTAAGTCAAAAGAGAAATGTTTAAATAGAAAATATGAATGGAATCGAGAGAGTCGGGAGAATGAGAAGGTAATGTCCATCGTGTCGAGTAGAGATGTAATAATTATTGATAATTAAACGAAAGTTAGATTTTATATACTTTCGTCATCTCAGAATTGCAATTTGATTTTTAGTACGAAGTTGTATCGATTAGGATTTTTATTGGGCAAAAACTTTGTACCAGTTCATCGGATTTAGGGCCCAAATCATAACTTCAAATTATTAACTTTTCTGGTTTGTTCGTGCAGTTATGCTTTCGACCATGTTTATTTTACAAAAAAATGAGCACACAACTCTATGTCTGAACAGAGCCATTATATAATGGCTTTGGTCTGATTATTTATCTATGTATTCGTAAGGTATGCCACATACGATTCTTGAAATTTTTTAAGTCAAGTAGTGCTAAAATGTTGCTGTCATATTTAATCACGAACTATATCTGAATATGTGACACCTCAATCAGAAAAAGCAGTGCGTTTCAAGTACGAAAACATTTTCTAAATAACTCACGGAGACCGGAAAGTCCTAATTTTGAGGTTATCACTGATTTACTCAGGACATGGCCATTCATAAACTTTGTGATTATTGAAATATTACCTTATACTGCAAATGTCCTCATTTTTACCAAAAGTGGTCTCGTAAGGACTATAAGACCGAGATTCGGATCCGGACACGAGTACAATTTCATGCACACATAAATTCACCTAGAATAATAACACAAAAATTTACTCAAGAAGATTTCCCACGAACGAGACCGACCTGCCGGCCACGTTTACGTCATCAGATTGTGATGTGTCGAAAAAAATACCCACACTTTTGCACTTGTATGCTTTTCTGAGCATCGAGACCTTAGGCCACAAGCAGGTATGGTACCGCACCGGTACCATACAGCTGTACAGAGGTAATGGTGCCGAATGAACTATCTATTGGAGACTATTGCTGGGATGTCAGAGTGGTAGCGGTAGGAAAAATTCAACTATTTTTTTCTTAAATAAAGGAATATCAGCAACATACAGCGGTACCGGTAGACGTAGACCTACTGCATTACTGTACAACATTATTGTGTGGCGCATCGCTTCATTGTGCTAAGCTACACAGCGTTAGGAATAAGTACGGTACCCTGGTACCGGTACCCAGACTTGCCATCGCACCTCTGATTACCGTACCATGCATGGTTTTGCAGTTTCAAATCCCATTGGGGATAGCCTAATTACGGTAAACTAGACTATAAGATAGGATTTGCATATTATCTTTGATGACTGTTTTTCTCGAATTCTTTGCATTTCTCATCAAGGCAGCAAGGAGATCCATATTTCACATCGGTACCGGTACTGGTCAGCCAGTACTAATCAAATAGGCCAATCTATAGGAGTAATTCAGGATTTCTAAAAATTTTCTGTCATTCATGGATGACTGGATGCAGGGATGAGAAAGAAAAATTTTCTGTCCTTCTACAGGTGATATTTTTCACGGTTTCAGTGTTTAGAACATTACTGCATTAGAACAGGATAAGATTTTTCAAATCTCAGTACCGATATCCATCACAGGGGGGAGGAAAATAAGATGGCTTAATCATATGGTGATCCACGGAGTGCCGGTACTGCTGTAGTATGTGAACCAAGATGGCGGACACCGGCACGTAGTATGTGTAACAGATTAGGTTACCAGGTACAATAGGAAAATTACACATGATTTGATCCAGGGCAGGGCATGGTTAACTGGTTGCAAAATGAATGTACTGATTAACAGGTTGCGCATTAGAACTCTTATTCAATGAAAACAGGCGATTGGCGACATAATTCCGTAATTTAAAAAGTTTCTGGAATCCTAATGACTACTCATTCTTAATCTGTACACAAAATTTTCCTGCCTCTAACTAATTAGTAAACTTTAAAGAATAGGAAAGATTTTTCGTTTCGTTTTTGCAAGACTGTAAATGTAAATCTATATGTATGTCAGTAATTAATAGCTTCTAAACATACTAATTGTTTGAAATGAAAGTTTTCATGAAATTTCCAGATTTATCTTGTCTTGTGTATATAGTATTAATGTTCAATGGATCTCACTGGAAAACTTATAATCAAGGCTCGTCTTGGTGATGATGTTCGTCGAATCCCTATTCACAATGAGGATCTCACATATAATGAACTTATTCTTATGATGCAGAGAGTTTTTCGTAACACCCTCAGGTCAACAGATGAGATAACAGTGAAATATGCAGATGACGATGGTGATCTTATTACAATTTTTGATGATTCAGATATAACACTAGCAATTCAGCTCAGTCGTGTTCTGAAGCTGGTCATTTTTTGCAAAGATGGTGTGAGTCACGAGGGCATAAATGCCGCACAACTGAAAAATATTCGAGATGAACTCGTGGGTATTCGCAACCGGGTTAATAATATATTAGATTCTCTGGAATTCAACTCCAAGGAGAATCCTGACAATTCAATACCAGAAACAAATGATGTATCACAGCCACAACAGCTCAGTGAAGCTTCAAAGATGCAGGAAACAGCACCTATGACAACATCGCATTTGCATGATAGTGGTGAGGGAGCTTCAGAGAAGTATAATGGATCTATGTTTGATCCCTTGACGGATTCCATAAAGAAAAGCCCGAGTCAATCTTCATCGCAATCTTATCTTGGTGGTAATAGAGACCAAGTAGTCAGCCCTGCTGGTAGTGCTGCAAGCAAAACTTCTATGGATCCTGGTTCAGATATTAGATCATCATCTACTACAAACCAGCCGAATACAATGCAATCTTTTGCTCCAGTGCAAAATGATGTTTCGCAAAACTCTCTTCATCATTCTAACTTACAGTCATCATTTGGTGATGCTGCACTTGGTGGTCCTCAGCCGTCACCTGCAAGGGATTCATATGGTCAAGCCACTCAATCTGCGCCAAGCAATTACCAAGGTCAAGCAACACAGTCGAGTGCTCCAACTAAGGCACCCCAACCTTACCCAGTGTCGCAGCAACCGCAAGCACCAGCCCAAACTTCTCAAGCACAATACAATGCCAATCAATATGGGGGATACAATCCGCCGCAAAATCAACCAGGCACTGGACAACAAATTCCATCTTCCTACGGACAACAAACCAAGCAACAGATTTATGCGCCGCAAATGCCCGCAAGCAGCGGTCAAAGATTGCCAGCAGTGGGGATGCAGACTGGTACTTATGGGGGATATGGATATGCAACCACTAGCACCAGCCAGAGTCAGTATCCAACACCACCCTCCCAACCTCAAGCTATATCAAATAATCAGTCATACAATACATCATCTGGTATTTCGACTGGACAGCCATACGCCGCAGGACAACCTCAAGGTCAGCCTCAGCAATACAATGCTACTTCTACGCCACCTCCATCTGTACAGCAGTATCCACCACCTGGTGGACCTGGCATGGCGCAACCTGGATATGGGCAGACCCCTACAAATCCTCATCGCTTGGTAAGAAGTCCGGGTGGTTACAGAGCAAGGCAACCAGGCCCAGGATATCAGTGAAGCTATATGTTACAAAGTTCATTATATCTGTTTCATTCAGAAATATACACTTAATTGTCATTATGCATTGTAAAAATGTTGAGACCTACAAATCTGTATAGAATAGTTACATAATTACTAAATTTTCAAAAGTGCAAATATCAATTCATATTTTATACTTCATTGAATAATGATTTGCTGTTACTATTAACTATAGATTCTGGATTTATTACAGAAATAGGGTGAACATAAAAGTTCCCCGAATATATGTAACAACAATCATTTCTGAAATCTTAGTCTCTAACTATGTTTGTTCAGTGTGATGTAATGATACTGGTCATGGGACTATAATAAAAACGAATCACTTTGCACTCCTATCGATGGCTTGTCACTTGTTTATAGCGACCGACATTGTAAAAATTTCCTATATTAAGTTACTTTATGCCTTCTTGTTGTGACCTGATAAATTACAACCATAGCATATGCTTTAAAGCTTTTTTACTGTTAATATCATTGTATGATATGTTCCTTAAATAGCATGGTGTTGATATTTTGGAACAACAAATCGTTGATTTGGCACTGGTGAGAAATATAATCAAAGACATATTGTCTGCTGCATTCAGAGTGATCTCATTGATATCATACTGGAGAGCTTGTTTCATCTGTACAGGTCAATAGTTTCCAAGTATCCATTAGGACCATTACCAGTATTGTATCATTTTTACCCAAGGAATCCCTATCGTAGAATATATGCGACTCTCATCGCTTATCATGAGGCTCTACATTTAATTACAGTGTTTCTTGATTTGGGTTCACCCCTGGGAATCGATGGAGCTGTTCCAGGTATTCGACGAATGTCCTCTGAAAATTTTACACTACGACGGCTATATATCTCAGACTCGTCGATAAATCGGTATCGCCACTGGTGTCGCACGCCTGGGTGTACTTCTGCATGATAGAGTTTTAGAATGAGGGAATATCTTAGATTTTTGTGACAAACCTCAGGATTTAAGGCAGCTGAATATTTGCGTCAATGTTCATATCCATGGTCTCCTCGTAAAATGTAGCTCAGCTTTAGGCACAAGTTGAGAATCGGAAGTAAGTGTTCACGAATGAATATGAAATCTTGAACTATGTCAACCAAGAATAAGGATGCAAAGTATGATTACTTAGAAGTATTCGATTTTCATCCGGTTTCTCGACATAGCTTACCGAGAAAGCATACTCAGGTATACAATACCATATGAAATCAAACAAGAGAGCGATGTTCAAATATATCGACACGAAAACCAAAACTAAGCATTATGGGTATTCAATCTGTCACAGTATACCAGTGGTTCATAACCTGGGTTCGATCGAACCCCTGGGGTTTGGGGAGCTGTTCCAGGGATTCGACGAAAGAACTCTGAAACAGTTGTATTTGTATATTATGGGACTTTTCTATTACATAGCCTACTAATTTTGCAAAAAATAACTATCAAGGGCTGTCTATGGAGACTTGTTTGAGTGACTATGTGAACGGACACCCTGCGAGCCAAAACGTTTGCAACGAAAAGTTTCTGTCTACTTAGCGCTTCTAACTTTTTACTATACAATTTCCCATCTCATTTTCCAAGTTTTATCATTCATCTCACGTTCACATTTATTTTATAAATAAACCTCATTACATAGAATAGTATGTGATTTTTACTGATCATGTCCTGTAAAATGTAATACCAGGATATTTACGGTAATTTTTACCGGGTTCTGAATGTAAATTCGCAGGCTAGCGTCGACTACTACGGATTGAAAATTACCGGAAAAAATCTTGTAAGGATTACTAGGATTACTATCCTGTAAAATTCACAGATGATCAACAGCGATTTTACCAAAAATTCTTGTGATCTTTACCCTAAAATCGCAATAAAATTTCACAACTACATTCCAGTAATATGTAATGCCAGGCGATTACCGGTAAACATTTTTTTCAGAGTGATAGTTCATCCCAGATATTCAAACATAAACGTTCAACAACTAATAAATTAACTTAGCTGTGTGTAGAGCTTCGCGCAGATATATGTTTAGTGAACATGTCAGTGTTCTACACCTCAGATTCTAGTACATTTTATTGAAAGCTCATGTCGTCACAGATGTCGTGCGCCTGGGTGTATGTACTTATATCTATGATAGCGCTTTTAGATGCTTCCTGCTTATGGCTTTGAAATAACACAAAAAACGTATCCATCAGAATCGACAGAAATTTTTAAAGTATATACATAAAATAAACGTAATAGCCTTCTTGAGAAAAAAAAATACAATTTTTTACCACTGAATATTTCAGAACAATAGTTCCAGTATATGTGAGAAAATATATTTTTCATAACAATAACAAGAAAATGAGTTCTAACAACATAGTAACAAAACAATCTGCAGGCCATTGTCCAATTTGAGTTCAAAAATCACTGGCGTAGCAAACAAAAATCTAAATAGAAATACAGTAAAGCACTCCACATATCGGTTTATACATATATATATATGTGTCACAAAACGTTATATATATATACTTTGTTTGCAATCCAAGTTTTAATTCTAAGAATCGAATCCAAGTCATCGGAATCGATTCTAGTCGAATCCACGAAGAATTGATTCTGGAGTCGGTTCCGCCATCCCTAACCAAGAAGGAGACCTGTTCCAATAACTATAAGTATAGTTGTTTGTTTTTCTGTTTCAATTTATGCTATAACAAGGCGCATCCAGGCAGGTTGTTGATTGATACCCCTCTAATATTGCATGTCCGCTAGATAAAGCCCTGAAACCCTATCATATAACTATGATAAATTTAAATTGACAACAATTGCGTTACATTAAGTAAATGAAGAAATGATCCTGTGAAATAACAATCCTAATTCCTTTGTCCTTGCAGTAGTCAATATCTAAGATTGAAAAATACCTTACTTATAACCTTGGTAACCAACATATTCCTATTCCCCGTTGGCCTACCTTAATTAATTATAATTACGTATACTGTTACTTGTACATTTAAATACTTATTACAATCTGGACTATAATTTGGCACTAATAGGCTCTAGTTTAGGGAATGAAGTGGTCTAGCCCAGGGCTTCCCAAACTAGAGGCCGCGGCCCTGGAAGGGGCCGCGAAACAAATTCTAGGGGCCGCGAAGAGAACACCAATTTTATACAAAGTACTATATCTATTGCACTTTTTCACTCTTGATTTGAAATTTAATTATTAAATAGTGTAAAATGATAATTTCACGATTCCGAGTGAATATACATCATCATACCGTGTTTTCCCGAAAATAAGACATTGTCTTCCATTTTCTCTCGAACACTGGGACTCATTTTTGGGGAATGTAGAGAATAACGAGATTTTTTCAATATACAAAATATGAATACCGAAATATATAAATAATATTATTAAATATGATACAAATTTAATAGCACGTTTTTATTCAAAATAGCTGCTACATATAGATTATTAACCATTTAAAAAGTAGATTTCTTTCCATCGACTAGGACTGGTTTTCGAACTTCATTGTATTGTGACGCCCTCCAGATGTATGCTCAAGTTGCGACTTCCCGTGGAACATACCATACGTATTTTTACATTTCAATATAATGCCTTTTTTGCAATGAGTTTTATATAAACGAACACACAAAACCTAACAACAGCCAGTGAAATCACATTTATTGGGCCATGGTAGAAAAGCCTGCTTTATATAAATACGAAATCGCAAAGGAGATGGGATGCGCAACGCTTTTTGAACCAAGGAAAAATAATCGTTATCTACAGAAAACCGAATTTTCAGAATCAAACTTATTTATTATAACGCTATCGCGAAATTTTGCGACGCCCTAGCAGAATTGAAACTTCCACAGGATTAGGTGAACAAATTGCGCTATCGACGAAGTCTTTTTTCAAGGCGAGCGGTTGTATTAAAATCATTTTTAAAATTCAGGCTTGAACTTATTTTGGGGGAAACACGGCAGAATCATCGCGCTTGCATAACAATGCATATTCTGATCGGTTGACCCGATTTGCGTGCTTGTATAACAATGCCGGCTTTAAACGCTAAGCTAGCGGTTCCGGAAAGCGATTTGCTCAGTGCGCCTCCAAACATATTACATGTTATATTTATACCAAATGTTTTATTGTTTCTCATTAAAGCAAATGATGTGTATATGAATCAAATTCATTTTACCGTTCTATATTATTTACTTTCTGTTACGTTGTTACGTAACAGGTAAACCCTAATGCTGCAATTTTGTTGGCCGCAGTTTATTCATTTGCTGAACCGAGTTTATCGAACATGATGGAGTTTTAAGCATTTTAAAAAAGCTAGGCAGAGTTAGGCCTACATGTTTATAAACCTCAAAATGCATAAAGTACATATTAACGATGACAAACTTGTGTTTTATTTTGCGGCAGCATATTTTTTTAGTGGAGGTGCGCCATTAGTTTTTTCCTTGATGATTTGGTGCCGCTGCAAATCGATGCTTTATGCTAAGTTTGATCAACAAGAGTGAACAATTTCGGATTAGGTCCAGGTCGTCGGTGGGCAGACATCGTAATTATCATTAGGCCTGCATGAACAAACATTGCGCCACGGCTGAACTTGCTATGCAGCAAGAAGCACTCGCACCCATTACATTGAATAATCTGAGTACAGATGTTTTTGTTATTGAGTAGTCCTATTAAAAGTTGAGAATTAGCTGTGTCAATAAAATATCAAAAATGCATATTTTGAACTGTTTAGCATTATTAGCGTGAACAAGGGCCGCGAAAAATTTTAATATATTAAAAGGGGCCGCGAGCTCAAAAGTTTGGTAAGCCCTGGTCTAGCCCACCTCTTCATGCACCTAATTCTGGCATTTGGTTGGGCGTTTTTGGCAATTGACTCCAACTATAATCAGCTTGGCAATATATTTTTCATAAAGTTTAACTCTACTGTTAACTCCCATTTATAAAATCTATCAATTCGGCAGTGGCAAACGTTATAAATTTATTAATATGGTGTGGCAAGTAATTTTGATTTATTTTTTTTTTTAACTAACCGTATGTAATTTATAACTTCTGTATGGTTGTGTGTGTAGGTGCGTGTGAGCGTGTGTGAAATATTTCCATTATTTTAGGTGAGTGAACACGTACCACTTCTTCTTGGCAAAACCTTCCATCTTGTATACTTGTTGTTTTTATTTATTTTTTTTACCAATCATTTTATTGTTATGTCGAAATAAACTTATACCTATACTTATATACCCAACAAATTCATACTCTGTCAGATGAGGTTGGGATTTCTATGACCTTGCACAAAATTAGCTTATCCGTTATAAAGGTCTGGTTGCGCACCTGGCTTTAACTGTCCAAAGCGTTGGGATTCGACGCAAGCACGCAGAGTAACGTAAGGGTTCGGAAGGCTCGCAAAGGGTTAGGAACCATTGCTCTACAGCAGTGTTTCTTAACCTGATTCGACGGAACACCTGGGGTTCGATGGAGGTGTTTCAGGGGTTCGACGAAGGTCCCCTGAAACAGTTTTATATTGTGGAACTTTTCTATTATCTCGTCTACTAATTATGCAAAAATAACTATAGTTCATCGGAGATATATATTCAAACTTAAATATTAACCAATAAATTAGCTTAGCTGTTTGTATAACTTCTCGCAGATATAAGTTTTGGTGGATCCGACGATGTTCTTAGTAGTACGTTTCATTGAAGAATCATATCTCCACAGATGTCGCCCACTTTGGTGTTTGTACCAAGGAATTTTAAGCTGAATATTTGCGTGACCCTATTCATAATCTATCGTACTAATGAAATATATAAACTCAGTTTTACGGAAAAATCGAAGATTGACAGTAAATGTACATAAATGATCATCATCCGTTCCGGACAACCTCGATATGGCGCCGAGTCATATCATATATATCTTTATTTCTGTAAAATAAAACAATTGGCAAAAGCTTTTATCCCCATTTCTAATGTAGTTTAAAGGTTGAGAAACAATGACAACGGCAGTGAATGAAATATAGGTCCGTGAGCTAAACAATAGCTTACTGCAATGAAAATGATGAAGCATGAGAGGGCTTACTACTCCACACCTAAGTAAGGTGGCTTTCGAAGGGGAACTACCTTACACCAGCACGACAAGTGTCGCTGCTCGATACAAAGCATTGTTTTTTCGCGCCTCCCTTCTTTACCTTGGAATACCAGTTTTACGTTTTCTCCCATCCATTGCTCGTACCAAGTGCATTTTTTATTTGTTGAAAAATAAACTACTGACTGACTGATTTTACGGCCTTTTTGTTTCTGTTGCTAAATTCCTGCAGACTTGCGATCCTAGTCGCGAGAAATATATCATAATGGAAAAAATGACATGGCTTATTTGACAGGCATATTCCATAAATTTAATGAACTGAATTTATGTTTTCATGAGGACGAAATCAACCCGATAAAAATGGAATCGACAATGTCTTGGTTTAATATAGTAGGCTCGTGAGGTATCAGCGAGATTTAACTTGACGAGGATTTTCCTATTCTCAAACTTGCAATAACTTGATACTGGTGGTCGAGACATATGCAATGTTTATGCATACGCGTAGGTCAAGAATATTCTAGAATAAGACATTGACATGGAAATTCGTTTCTACGAAGTATTTCATCGAGAGTTGAGGGTCGTTTGCTAGTCAAAAAGTCGCCAAGGGAGATGGCTGAAAAAAGTTTGAGAAACACTGGTATAAATGTATATATTATGGAAAAAGAAATTTATTCTCCCGTAAAAATAACAGAGGTTTTGGAAAGGAAATCTAAATCTATCTAATGACTTTAATTGGCTGTCATGCTTTCCAAATAATTATTATTCGACTATTTAAACTATACTGAGATCTTTTCGACAAAAAGTTTTTCTGAAAACCATTGTGCTGGAATCTAGATAACGATCCAATTCAATCACACAAGATTTTCGGGCACAAGTTAGTCAATACTTATATTTTATTACTGACAACGCGGCATTTATGCAGGCAAAGGAAAGTGTTTTGGGGGTTATTTTGACCATCCGTTACATCAGATTCAGGTTCTTTGTTCACGTTCAAAATGTTCTTAATTTCATTCCCACATTTATCAATTTCTTGTTTAGATTTGCCAGATTCTTGCTCAGATTCATCACTTTGCCCTTTCAGCGGTGTTTGCATTGAAACATTACCTAAAAAAGGCACATAAAACTTCTTTAATTTTTTAACTACCTTTTCCTCCTGTTTGCGTTTTTTTCAGCCCCACTGGAGGTACGTTTCGTGGTTCGAATGTTTATAAACTTTCACTTCAGTAGGCTACGACAGTAAAGCAAATATTAAATATAGCCCCCAAGGTAAATTAAGGTAGCCCACAATTAGTCCAGTCAGTATAGTATTAATTTAACAGTTTCATATAAGTTGAATGAAGCGTCACTGTCATTTGCGCTTAGTGACATAACAGATGGCATTAATCGTTTACTATTCACGAATAAAACTTTTCGCTCATTTTGCGTTCCTGTACAAACCGCGCCCATGGCACGGGCAATGAATGCCATATATATATATATATAGCAGAAAGCCGGGAAGGCACAGTTTGGACAAGCCAACCTTGGTTCGATTCAAGAGGCTTAGTAATAGTTTAAACATTTTTTATACTAGTGTGGGTAGATTACGGGCATTAAAATTAGCTGTAAATCCTATTAATATATCATCTATTGGTCTTTGTTTCAAATATTAAAAATCGTTCAACTCATTAGAAAACTTGCACTTTGTTTCCGGCATTTTGATGATTCAACGACAGTACAGTTGGGTGTTAAATCAAAACACATGGTTCATACTCCATATCATGATTAGGGATAGCGGTTTCGAGTCTGGATGCGATTACAGAATCGATTCTGATGCACTGAAATCGATTCTCGAGTTTGAAACTTGCCTTGCAAACAATGTGTAACGTTTTGTGGCAATTCCTTCATATATATATGTATAAACTGCTTCACTGCTATGTTGAGTTGCTACGACGCCGCAAACTTCACTGTATATAAAATATATATATATATTCTGCTAGGAAGCTTTAACGTTTATTTATTTTAAAAATCTCTGTGGGTTCTGAGGGATTCGTTTTTTTTTGTGCGATTTTGTCTCCTGTGACAGATTGGATACCCATATACTACTTAGTTTCGGCCTTCTTGTCCGTCCAGAATTTGAACATCGTGCTCTTGTTTGATTTCATACGTTATTGCTCAGGTGGGTATGTTTTTTCGGTAAGAAATGTCGAGAAATTGAGATTAGGAATCGAGAATCGGAATCGAAAATTTAGGAATCGGGTACGAATCGAATACTTGTAAGTACTCATACTTGACATCCTTAATCATGATTCATGACTTAACAATTTTTTTGTCTATCTGAACTAGTGAAGTGAGACGCTAATCAATGGTAAATCGGCTGCCTCCGTTAAAAAAAAAAAAAATTTTGTAATATTATCAAATAGAAAAATTATTTATGACTGTCATACTGCAAAATCGGGACATTTAAGTGTATCGCCGGGACGGCGGAAAAACATGCTAAAATCCGGATTGTCCCGGCTAAACAGGGACGTATGGTAGGTCTATATATACCCTATAGACACGCCACTGTCGATGGGTCTATTCACGGAGCACTGCTGTCCTATTCGACCTGGTGCTTCTGTGGTTGTTTTAAACCTAAACCAAATTCAGAAAACACATCCAAAATGAATGGCTTCCAAACTGCAAACTCTTTTCCATCGAAAAATGTTGCGTCACTGTGCTTATCTTCGGGACTTGTTCACTCAAAAAAGCTTTCAGTCGTTGAACTCGGTTGGCTGTGAGTTCTCACTCGTTTAGTGTCAGTATGCTACAAGACACGAAAAAAATTATTATTTGAAGTTGTTTCCAAGAACTTAAGTTAGGTTCTTAATTCACTAGTTTGCTGTTCCCTGATCTTATTGTAATTCAAGGCTTTAATTATTGCTTCAATCACTATTTGCTAACATGCAATTCTACACTATAGCCTAATGATTCATTGTCCCAGTAGCCGTTGGAACATCAGTAATCGCCCGTAACTTCGCTCCGATATCAATCTCCTATGATCTATATTGTGTCAATGGTGAGGTTGTCGTTCTTGGGCGCGGGAGGAAAAAAACATGATTTATATATGAGAAAAAAATGTTAGAAGTTGTTCCACAATGGTTGCAGAAAAGTCCAGTCCGAGGCGATGTGTTGCATCTGAACTTCAATAATGTCAAAAACTCTTGACGCCATTTATGAAGCTTCCGAGCATTTGCTATACTCTCCAAGGAGTTTTGGTCAATCTGTCAGATCAGAGGCCGTTGTTCCTCATCCCATCCTTGTGGTAATTTCCACTTGCTAACTTGATGTTTCTGCCTACTTCGGGAACAATGCAACGGGGTCAGTGAGACATGCTCCACTAGGCATAATGTGACAGTGTTTGATCCATTAAGTTCCTATAGAGGCCCATAGATGCGTGTTTTGTGTAATATTAAGTATCTTCTGGCCCCTAGCCAAATATGGAACATATTATTCTAGATTCAAAAATATTTTTCCGAGTGATTCAGATTCAAAAAAATATTTTGCTTTGGCTGGTATTGGAAATTATACTTGTTAATATATAAATGTTGGCTCCATTTTAGTGGTGGCAGTGAACACTTGGGTGATTGAAAAATCACACCGTTGTTATTTGTACTTTTTGAACAGCAGTTGAAAAACCGTATTTGATGTTTATGACTTTTTTTAACAAAGAAGTTATTTCAGATTCAATAATAGGAATCTAAAATATTTAACAAATCAGTCTATAATGCAGAATCTTCAGATACGAATGCCCCCAAAGTGGTTTTATGCTGCCACTGCATAAAATTTGTTTAGAGAATTTTTTGAAAAAACACCTGAAATACTTTGGTTTAACATTGATTTCAAAAGTAATAAATTGCCAATTTCTACAGTTCACTTCTAAGTTCCACAGTTCTTTAGATGAGGATGCTGATTATTCTCGTATTTTATAGGCATACTTCGTTGAATATAATAGACTGCCCCGTTGTGTGTCCGAATGTGTTCCACAGGTAGGTGCAGTGAGACATTTGACAAACGATTTCCAAATCCTTTTAGTGATAATGTAATGTGTGTTCCACTAGGGAATTTCTTAGTCGCTGCATAAAAACTACAGTTACCCCTCTATTCATCTGCTCAGTGGTTCTTAACCTTTGTGAGCCAGCCGAACCCCTGCGCTTTTCTGCAAGTGCTCGTCTAACCCCATCGTACTGATCGATTGAAATTAGGAGCCAAACCCTAACTTTATAGGGCGGAAGCTATTTTTTTGCAAGGTTAGCCATTGTTTTGTCATAATAGCGCCGGCCTCAGGAAAAGCAGATGTGCTATGTTGTATAAGTTACGCGGGTGAAATTGCGGAACACTGATAAAAAAAATAGCAACTTTGAAAATCCGAAAGATGATAATATGCCTCATAAACGTTGGTAGTTCAAGTCATTTCTTCTCATACTGCGTTGGAATGCGAATAAAAGCGTTTGTCAATTGTTTTATTTTATAGATATAGAGATAGGATATATATGACTCGGCGCTATATCGAGGTTGTCCTGAATGGATCATGATAATTTCGGGCAAAGCTCTGCAATGTAGTATTTCTTGTCGCAAAGGGTCACGCAAATATTCAGCTTAAAACTCCTTGTTTTGTCGTAACAACCTAAGATATTTGTAAGCCATAATATAGATATCATAGATGAGTACACCCAAGCATACGGCATCTGTGAAGATTTGAATTTTCGATAAAATGTACTGGAATCTAAGGCGGAACACCGACATATCCACTATACACACAGCAATGCTGATTTATCAGTTGTTGAACGTGTAAGTTTGAATATCTGAGATGAACTATAGTTATTTTTGCATACCTAGTAGGCAAGATGATAAAAAAAAAAGTCTCAAAATATGCAACTTTTGCAGAGGACCTTCGCCGAACCCTTAAATAGCTCCACCCAGGTTAAAAACCACTGCTCAGCCCTACAATGTCAAAAGAATGTGCCGATCAGGTAGCTCAAAAAATGTAAAAAAAAAGTGTCCCAATCTTCCCCTACTAAGAAAAAGGAAGCTATATGAGTCCTATTTTAGTGACGACGACGAGAACGTGGTTAAAGGATATACATATAATGAAAAGTTTTAGGTAAAAACAGTTCGGAAAATTGCAAAATTTTTGCGGACCATCAACTACTTAGCTATGCTTCATTTTGCCATTCATGATTTACGAATATTGTTGTTTTGAATGTGTTCTTTAAGCTCGAGTTCTAAGCAAACAGTGTGCGCACGGAAAGCTTTGAAAGACTATAAGATGCTTTTTCTAAACCAACTTAATTTACAAAAAATGTTTCACTTTTGAAACTTTGCTCATAAAAGGAATTTTTTTATAAATTATTATCGCGATATTTTATGATAAATTTGAAAGTTTGTCACGAGTTGGCGTGTACAAACAGGTTTACATAATATATCATTTTATTTTGAAATATTCAAGCAGCTGCCCTTGAAAAAAACTAAGTTGAATTGTTTTTTTGATCAATACAATCAGATTAAAAGTTTTCCATAACGAAATTGAACGCCCCGAGATATTTTATTCACACATGTATATATATATACCTAATTTTCAAGGCATAGCTTAAAACTGCCAACTAAAATAGGACGAAAACGGGTAAACTTTTGCAAGCATGCTTGGGCATCCGTCTGAGTCAGGCTTGTCCATCAGAATAGAATTACCGCGTAAAACGTTTTGGGATAACACACATTTGTATTTCCGATGAGACATGTTAGACTCGAAATTTTTGAGACATCCATTTGAATGAACATAGTTCTTCACTGCTAAAAGCTGGAGCAAAAAATGTTTTTGTTGCACCTTTGGCATCTGCTGCAGTAAAGCATTTATTCAGTGCGACTATGGTTCAGCGCGAAAATCAGCTCTCGCACTATATCCGGAATGCGGTCCGCAGTTAAATGTTTGAATCCGTCTTTCGGTGAGTTACAACGTCCTCGCAAACGGACAACGGTCGTGTAAAGCGACGCAAGCTATAAGGTTAAATTGGTTTTGGTGGGTTGAAACTAAAATTTCACCATTTCATTTTTTTCTTTGGCCTTTTCAACTCGACAAACCAGCGTCTAATATTTTTTTTAGCTTCAGTCCACTGTGAAATATTCATTTGACAGTAAATGTACATAAATGATCATCATTTATGATGATCATCATCCGTTCCGGACAACCACCGTATATCATATATATCTTTATTTCTGTAAAATAAAACAATTGGCAAAAGCTTTTATCCCCATTTTTAATGTAGTTTAAAGGTTGAGAAACAATGTTCCGGACAACCTCGATATGGCGCCCAGTCATATCATATATATCTTTATTTCTGTAAAATAAAACAATTGGCAAAAGCTTTTATCCCCATTTTGAATGTAGTTTAAAGGTTGAGAAACAATGACAACGGCAGTGAATAAAATATAGGTCCGTGAGCTAAACAATAGCTTACTGCAATGAAAATGATGAAGCATGAGAGGGCTTACTACTCCACACCTAAGTAAGGTGGCTTTCGAAGGGGAACTACCTTACACCAGCACGACGAGTGTCGCTGCTCGATACAAAGCATTGGCTTTTCGCGCCTACCTTTCTTTACCTTGAAACACCAGTTTTACGTTTTCTCCCATCCATTGCTCGTACCAAGTGCATTTTTATTTGTTGAAAGATAAACTACTGACTGACTGATTTTACGGCCTTTTTGTTTCTGTTGCTAAATTCCTGCAGACTTGCGATCCTAGTCGCGAGAAATATATCATAATGGAAAAAATGACATAGCTTATTTGACAGGCATATTCCATAAATATAATGAACTGAATTCTTCTTTTCATGAGGACGAAATCAACCCGATAAAAATGGAATCGACAATGTCTTGGTTTAATATAGTAGGCTCGTGAGGTATCAGCGAGATTTAACTTGACGAGGATTTTCCTATTCTCAAACTTGCAACAACTTGATACTGGTGGTCATATGCAATGTTTATGCATACGCGTAGATCAAGAATATTCTAGAATAACACATTGACATGGAAATTCGTTTCTACGAAGTATTTCATCGGGAGTTGAGAGTCGTTTGCTAGTCAAAAAGTCGTCAAGGGAGATGGCTGAAAAAAGTTTGAGAAACACTGGTATAAATGTATATATTATAAAAAAAGAAATTTATTCTCCCGTAAAAATAACAGAGGTTTTGGAAAGGAAATCTGAATCTATCTAATGACTTTAATTGGCTGTCATACTTTTCAAATAATTATTATTCGACTATTTAAACTATACTGAGATCTAAAAGTTTTTCTGAAAACCATTGTGCTAGATAACGATCCAATCCAATCACACAAGATTTTCGGGCACAAGTTAATCAATACTTATATTTTATTACTGACAACGCGGCATTTATGCAAGACAAAGGAAAGTGTTTGGGGGTTATTTTGACCATCCGTTACATCAGATTCAGGTTCTTTGTTCACGTTCAAAATGTTCTTAATTTCATTCCCACAATTATCAATTTCTTGTTTAGATTTGCCAGATTCTTGCTCAGATTCATCACTCTGCCCTTTCAGCGGTGTTTGCATTGAAACATTACCTAAAAAAGGCACAAAAAACTTCTTCAATTTTTTAACTACCTTTTCCTCCTATTTGCGTTTTTTTCAGCCCCACTGGAGGTACGTTTCGTGGTTCGAATGTTTATAAACTTTCACTTCAGTAGGCTACGACAGTAAAGCAAATATTAAATATAGCCCCCAAGGTAAATTAAGGTAGCCCACAATTAGTCCAATCAGTATAGTAATAATTTAACAGTTTCATATAGTTGAATGAAGCGTCACTGTCAATTGCGCTTAGTGACATAACAGATGGCATTAATCGTTTACTATTCACGAATAAAACTTTTCGCTCATTTTGCGTTCCTGTACAAACCGCGCCCATGGCACGGGCAATGAATGCCATATATATATATAGCAGAAAACCGGGAAGGCACGGGATTGGACAAGCCAACCTTGGTTCGATTCCAGAGGCTTAGTAATAGTTTAAACATTTTTTATACTAGTGTGGGTAGATTACGGACATTAAAATTAGCTGTAAATCCTATTAATATATCCTCTATTGGTCTTTGTTTCTAATATTAAAAATCGTTCAACTCATTAGAAAACTTGCACTTTGTTTCCGGCATTTTGATGATTCAACGACAGTACAGTTGGGTGTTAAATTAACACATGGTTCATATTTCATATCATGATTAGGGATAGCGGATTCGAGTCCGGATTCGATTACAGAATCGATTCTGATGCACTGAAATCGATTCTCGAGTTCGAAACTTGGATTGCAAACAATGTGTAACGTTTTGTGGCGATTCCTTCACATATGTATAAACTGCTTCACTGCTATGTTGAGTTGCTACGACGCCGCAAACTTCACTGTATATAAAATATATATATATATTCTGCTAGGAGGCTTTAACGTTTATTTATTTTAAAAATCTCTGTGGGTTCTGAGGGATTGGTTTTTTTGTGCGATTTTGTCTCCTGTGACAGATTGGATACCCATATACTACTTAGTTTCGGCCTTCTTGTCCGTACAGAATTTGAACATCGTGCTCTTGTTTGATTTCATACGTTATTGCTCAGGTGGGTATGTTTTTTCGGTAAGAAATGTCGAGCAATTGAGATTTGGAATCGAGAATCGGGATCGAAAATTTAGGAATCGGATACGAATCGAATACTTGTAAGTACTTATACTTGACATCCTTAATCATGATTCATGACATAACAATTTTTTTGTCTATCTGAATTCTGAACTAGTGAAGTGAGACGCTAATCAATGGTAAATCGGCTGCCTCCGTTAAAAAAAAAATAATTTTGTAATATTATCAAATAGAAAAATTATTTATGACTGTCATACTGCAAAACCGGGACATTTAAGTCTATCGCCGGGACGGCGGAAAAACATGCTAAAATCCGGACTGTCCAGGCTAAACAGGGACGTATGGTAGGTCTATATATACCCTATAGACACGCCACTGTCGATAGGTCTATTCACGGAGCACTGCTGTCATATTCGACCTGGTGCTTCTGTGGTTGTTTTAAACCTAAACCAAATTCAGAAAGAACATCCAAAATGAATGACTTCCAAACTGCAAACTCTTTTCCATCGAAAAATGTTGCGTCACTGTGCTTATCTTCGAGACTTGTTCACTTAAAAACGCTTTCAGTCGTTGAACTCGGTTGGCTGTGAGTTCTCACTCGTTTATTGTCAGTATACTACAAGACACGAAAAAATTTATTATTTGAAGTTGTTTACAAGAACTTAAGTTAAGTTCTTAATTCACTAGTTTGCTGTTCCCTGATCTTATTTTAATTCAATGCTTTAATTATCGCTCCAATCACTATTTGCTAACATGCAATTCTACACTATAATGATCCATTGTCCCAGTAGCCGTTGGAACATCAGTAATCGCCCGTAACTTCGCTCCGATATCAATCTCCTGTGATCTATATTGTGTCAATGGTGAGGTTGTCGTTCTTGGGCGTTGTTAGAAGTTGTTCCACAATGGTTGCAGGAAAGTCCAGTCCGAGACGATGTGTTGCATCTGAACTTCAATAATGTCAAAAACTCTTGACGCCATTTATGAAGCTTCCGAGCTATACTCTCCAAGTAGTTTTAGTCAATCTGTCAGATTAGAGGCCGTTGTTCCTCATCCCATCCTTGTGGTAATTTCCACTTGCTAACTTGATGTTTCTGCCTACTTCGGGAACAATGGAATGGGGTTCAGTGAGACATGCTCCACTAGGCATAATTTGACAGTTTTGATCCATTAAGTTCCTATAGAGGCCCATAGATGCGTGTTTTGTGTAATATTAAGTATCTTCTGGCCCCTAGCCAAATATGGAACATATTATTCTAGATTCAAAAATATTTTTCCGAGTGATTCAGATTCAAAAAAATATTTTGCTTTGGCTGGTATTGGAAATTATACTTGTTAATATATAAATGTTGATTCCGTTTTAGTGATGGCAGTGAACACTTAGGTGATTGAAAAATCACACCGTTGTTTTTTGTACTTTTTGAACAGCAGTTGAAAAACCGTATTTGATGTTTATGGCTTTTTTTAACAAAGAAGTTATTTCAGATTTAATAATAGGAATCTAAAATATTTAACAAATCAGTCTACAATGCAAAATCTTCAGATACGAATGTCCGCAAAGTGGTTTTATGCTACCACTGCATAAAATTTGTTTAAAGAATTTTTTGAAAAAACACCTGAAATACTTCAACATTGATTTCAAAAGTATTAAATTGCCAATTTCTACAGTTCACTTCTAAGTTCCACAGTACTTTAGATGATGATGCTGATTCTTCTCGTATTTTATGGGCATACTTCGTTGAATTTAATAGACTGCCCCGTTGTGTGTCCGAATGTGTTCCACAGGTAGGTGCAGTGAGACATTTGACAAACGATTTTCAAATCCTTGTAGTGGTAATGTAATGTGTGTTCCACTAGGAAATTTCTTAGTCGCTGCATAAAAACTACAGTTACCCCGCTATTCATCAGCCCAGTGGTTCTTAACCTTTGTGAGCCAGCCGAACCCTTGCGCTTTTCTGCAAGTGCTCGTCTAACCCCATCGTACTGATCGGTTGAAATTAGGAGCCAAACCCTAACTTTATAGGGCGGAAGCTAATTTTTTGCAAGGTTAGCCATTGTTTTGTCACAATAGCGCCGGCTTCAGGAAAAGCAGATGTGCTATGTTGTATACGTTACGCGGGAGAAATTGCGAAACACTGATAAAAAAATAGCAACTTTGAAAATCCGAAAGATGATAATATGCCTCATAAACGTTTGTAGTTCAAGTCATTTCTTCTCATACTGCGTTGGAATGCGAATAAAAGCGTTTGTCAATTGTTTTATTTTATAGATATAAAGATAGGATATATATGACTCGGCGCTATATCGAGGTTGTCCTGAATGGATCATGATAATTTTGGGCAAAGCTCTGCAATGTAGTATTTCTTGTCGCAAAGGGTCACGCAAATATTCAGCTTAAAACTCCTTGTTTTGTCGTAACAACCTAAGATATTTGTAAGCCATAATATAGATATCATAGATGAGTACACCCAAGCATACATGATCTGTGAAGATTTGAATTTTCGATAAAATGTACTGGAATCTAAGGCGGAACACCGACAGATCCACTATACACACAGCAATGCTAATTTATCAGTTGTTGAACGTGTAAGTTTAAATATCTGAGATGAACTATAGTTATTTTTGCGTACCAAGTAGGCAAGATGATGAAAAAAGTCTCATAATATGCAATTTTTTCAGAGGACCTTCGCCGAACCCCTGGAACAGCTCCACCCAGGTTAAAAACCACTGCTTAGCCCCACAATGTCAGAAGAATGTGCAGATTAGGTAGCTCAAAAAATGTAAAAAAAAGTGTCCCAACCTTCCCCTACTAAGAAAAAGAAAGCTATATGAGTTCTATTTTAGTGACGACGACGAGAACGGATATACATATAATGAAAAGTTTTAAGTATTAACAGTTCGGAAAATTGCAAAATTTTTGCGGACCATCAACTACTTAGCTATGCTTGATTTTGCCATTCATGATTTCCGAATATTGTTGTTTTGAATGTGTTCTTTGAGCTCGAGTTCTAAGCAAACAGTGTGCGCACGGAAAGCTTTGAAAGACTATAAGATGCTATTTCTAAACCAACTTAATTTACAAAAAATGTTTCACTTTTGGAACTTTGCCCATAAAAGGATTTTTTTTATAAGTTACTATCGCGATATTTTATGATAAATTTGAAAGTTTGTCATGAGTTGGCGTGTACAAACAGGTTTACATAATATAATATATCATTTTATTTTGAAATATTCAAGCAGCTGCCCTTGAAAAAAACTAAGTTGAATTGTTTTTTGATCAATACAATCAGATTAAAAGTTTTCCATAACGAAATTGAACGCCCCGAGATATTTTTTTCACACATATATATATTTATATACCTAATTTTCAAGGCATAGCTTAAAACTGCCAACTAAAATAGGACGAAAACGGGTAAACTTTTGCAAGCATGCTTGGGCATCCGTCTGAGTCAGGCTTGTCCATCAGAATAGAATTACCGCGTAAAACGTTTTGGGATAACACACATTTGTATTTCCGATGGGACATGTTAGACTCGAAATTTTTGAGACATCCATTTGAATGAACATAGGTCTTCGCTGCTAAAAGCTGGTGCAAAAAATGTTTTTGTCGTACCTTTGGCATCTGCTGCAGTAAAGCGTTTATTCAGTGCGACTATGGTTCAGCGCGAAAATCAGCTCTCGCACTATATCCGGAATGCGGTCCGCAGTTAAATGTTTGAATCCGCCTTTCGGTGAGTTACAACTTCCTCGCAAACGGACAACGGTCGTGTAAAGCGATGAAATCTAAGAGGTTAAATTGGTTTTGGGGGGTTGAAACTAAAATTTCACCATTTCATTTTTTTCTTTGGCCTTTCCAACTCGACAAACCAGCGTCTAATATTTTTTTAGCTTCAGTCCACTGTGAAATATTCATTTGACAGTAAATGTACATAAATGATCATCATTTATGATGATCATCATCCGTTCCGGACAACCACCCTATATATGACGCCGAGTCATATCATATATATCTTTATTTCTGTAAAATAAAACAATTGGCAAAAGCTTTTATCCCCATTTTGAATGTAGTTTAAAGGTTGAGAAACAATGTTCTGGACAACCTCGATATGGCGCCCAGCCATATCCTATATATCTTTATTTCTGTAAAATAAAACAATTGGCAAAAGCTTTTATCCCCATTTTTAATGTAGTTTAAAGGTTGGGAAACAATGACAACGGCAGTGAATAAAATATAGGTCCGTGCGCTAAACAATAGCTTACTGCAATGAAAATGATGAAGCATGAGAGGGCTTACTACTCCACACCTAAGTAAGGCTTTCGAAGAGGAACTACCTTACACCAGCACGACAAGTGTCGCTGCTCGATACAAAGCATTGGTTTTTCGCGCCTACCTTTCTTTACCTTGAAACACCAGTTTTACGTTTTCTCCCATCCATTGCTCGTACCAAGTGCATTTTTTATTTGTTGAAAAATAAAATGCTGACTGACTGATTTTACGGCCTTTTTGTTTCTGTTGCTAAATTCCTGCAGACTTGCGATCCTAGTCGCGAGAAATATATCATAATGGAAAAAATGACATAGCTTATTCGACAGGCATATTCCATAAATTTAATGAACTGAATTTTTCTTTTCATGAGGATGAAATCAACCCGATAAAAATGGAATCGACAATGTCTTGGTTTAATATAGTAGGCTCGTGAGGTATCAGCGAGATTTAACTTGACGAGGATTTTCCTATTTTCAAACTTGCAACAACTTGATACTGGTGGTCGAGACATATGCAATGTTTATGCATACGCGTAGATCAAGAATATTCTAGAATAACACATTGACATGGAAATTCGTTTCTACGAAGTATTTCATCGGGAGTTGAGGGTCGTT
The DNA here is from genome assembly GCF_964204865.1 of Styela clava. Lineage (NCBI taxonomy): Eukaryota > Metazoa > Chordata > Ascidiacea > Stolidobranchia > Styelidae > Styela > Styela clava. The sequence continues at coordinate 19,914,152 of NC_135262.1, forward strand.
TGCTAGTCAAAAAGTCGCCATGGGAGATGGCTGAAAAAAGTTCGAGAAACACTGGTATAAATGTATATATTATAAAAAAAGAAATTTATTCTCCCGTAAAAATAACAGAGGTTTTGGAAAGGAAATCTAAATCTATCTAATGACTTTAATTGGCTGTCATGCTTTTCAAATATTTATTATTCGACTATTGAAACTATACTGAGATCTTTTCGACAAAATTTTTTTCTGAAAACCATTGTGCTGGAATCTAGATAACGATCCAATTCAATCACACAAGATTTTCGGGCACAAGTTAATCAATACTTATATTTTATTACTGACAACGCGGCATTTATGCAGGACAAAGGAAAGTGTTTTGGGGGTTATTTTGACCATCCGTTACATCAGATTCAGGTTCTTTGTTCACGTTCAAAATGTTCTTAATTTCATTCCCACATTTATCAATTTCTTGTTTAGATTTGCCAGATTCTTGCTCAGATTCATCACTTTGCCCTTTCAGCGGTGTTTGCATTGAAACATTACCTAAAAAAGGCACAAAAAACTTCTTCAATTTTTCAACTACCTTTGCCTCCTATTTGCGTTTTTTTTCAGCCCCACTGGAGGTACGTTTCGTGGTTCGAATGTTTATAAACTTTCACTTCAGTAGGCTACGACAGTAAAGCAAATATTAAATATAGCCCCCAAGGTAAATTAAGGTAGCCCACAATTAGTCCAGTCAGTATAGTATTAATTTAACAGTTTCATATAAGTTGAATGAAGCGTCACTGTCAATTGCGCTTAGTGACATAACAGATGGCATTAATCGTTTACTATTCACGAATAAAACTTTTCGCTCATTTTGCGTTCCTGTACAAACCGCGCCCATGGCACGGGCAATGAATGCCATATATATATATATATATATATATATATATATATATATATATATATATATATAGCAGAAAACCGGGAATGCACGGATTGGACAAGCCAACCTTGGTTCGATTCCAGAGGCTTAGTAATAGTTTAAACAATTTTTATACTAGTGTGGGCATTAAAATTAGCTGTAAATCCTATTAATATATCCTCTATTGGTCTTTGTTTCTAATATTAAAAATCGTTCAACTCATTAGAAAACTTGCACTTTGTTTCCGGCATTTTGATGATTCAACGACAGTACAGTTGGGTGTTAAATTAACACATGGTTCATATTTCATATCACGATTAGGGATAGCGGATTCGAGTCCAGATTCGATTACAGAATCGATTCTGATGCACTGAAATCGATTCTCGAGTTCGAAACTTGGATTGCAAACAATGTGTAACGTTTTGTGGCAATTCTCTCACATATGTATAAACTGCTTCACTGCTATGTTGAGTTGCTACGACGCCGCAAACTTCACTGTATATAAAATATATATATATATTCTGCTAGGAGGCTTTAACGTTTATTTATTTTAAAAATCTCTGTGGGATCTGAGGGATTCGTTTTTTTTGTGCGATTTTGTCTCCTGTGACAGATTGGATACCCATATACTACTAAGTTTCGGCCTTCTTGTCCGTACAGAATTTGAACATCGTGCTCTTGTTTGATTTCATACGTTATTGCTCAGGTGGGTATGTTTTTTCGGTAAGAAATGTCGAGGAATTGAGATTTGGAATCGAGAATCGGGATCGAAAATTTAGGAATCGGATACGAATCGAATACTTGTAAGTACTTATACTTGACTTCCTTAATCATGATTCATGACATAACAATTTTTTTGTCTATCTGAACTAGTGAAGTGAGACGCTAATCAATGGTAAATCGGCTGCCTCCGTTAAAAAAAAAAAAATTTTGTAATATTATCAAATAGAAAAATTATTTATGACTGTCATACTGCAAAACCGGGACATTTAAGTCTATCGCCGGGACGGCGGAAAAACATGCTAAAATCCGGACTGTCCAGGCTAAACAGGGACGTATGGTAGGTCTATATATACCCTATAGACACGCCACTGTCGATAGGTCTATTCACGGAGCACTGCTGTCATATTCGACCTGGTGCTTCTGTGGTTGTTTTGAACCTAAACCAAATTCAGAAAGAACATCCAAAATGAATGACTTCCAAACTGCAAACTCTTTTCCATCGAAAAATGTTGCGTCACTGTGCTTATCTTCGAGACTTGTTCACTCAAAAAAGCTTTCAGTCGTTGAACTCGGTTGGCTGTGAGTTCTCACTCGTTTATTGTCAGTATACTACAAGACACGAAAAAATTTATTATTTGAAGTTGTTTACAAGAACTTAAGTTAAGTTCTTAATTCACTAGTTTGCTGTTCCCTGATCTTATTTTAATTCAATGCTTTAATTATCGCTCCAATCACTATTTGCTAACATGCAATTCTACACTATAATGATCCATTGTCCCAGTAGCCGTTGGAACATCAGTAATCGCCCGTAACTTCGCTCCGATATCAATCTCCTGTGATCTATATTGTGTCAATGGTGAGGTTGTCGTTCTTGGGCGTTGTTAGAAGTTGTTCCACAATGGTTGCAGGAAAGTCCAGTCCGAGACGATGTGTTGCATCTGAACTTCAATAATGTCAAAAACTCTTGACGCCATTTATGAAGCTTCCGAGCTATACTCTCCAAGTAGTTTTGGTCAATCTGTCAGATTAGAGGCCGTTGTTCCTCATCCCATCCTTGTGGTAATTTCCACTTGCTAACTTGATGTTTCTGCCTACTTCGGGAACAATGGAATGGGGTTCAGTGAGACATGCTCCACTAGGCATAATTTGACAGTTTTGATCCATTAAGTTCCTATAGAGGCCCATAGATGCGTGTTTTGTGTAATATTAAGTATCTTCTGGCCCCTAGCCAAATATGGAACATATTATTCTAGATTCAAAAATATTTTTCCGAGTGATTCAGATTCAAAAAAATATTTTGCTTTGGCTGGTATTGGAAATTATATTTGTTAATATATAAATGTTGATTCCGTTTTAGTGATGGCAGTGAACACTTAGGTGATTGAAAAATCACACCGTTGTTATTTGTACTTTTTGAACAGCAGTTGAAAAACCGTATTTGATGTTTATGGCTTTTTTTAACAAAGAAGTTATTTCAGATTTAATAATAGGAATCTAAAATATTTAACAAATCAGTCTACAATGCAAAATCTTCAGATACGAATGTCCGCAAAGTGGTTTTATGCTACCACTGCATAAAATTTGTTTAGAGAATTTTTTGAAAAAACACCTGAAATACTTCAACATTGATTTCAAAAGTATTAAATTGCCAATTTCTACAGTTCACTTCTAAGTTCCACAGTACTTTAGATGAGGATGCTGATTCTTCTCGTATTTTATGGGCATACTTCGTTGAATTTAATAGACTGACCCGTTGTGTGTCCGAATGTGTTCCACAGGTAGGTGCAGTGAGACATTTGACAAACGATTTTCAAATCCTTGTAGTGGTAATGTAATGTGTGTTCCACTAGGAAATTTCTTAGTCGCTGCATAAAAACTACAGTTACCCCTCTATTCATCAGCCCAGTGGTTCTTAACCTTTGTGAGCCAGCCGAACCCCTGCGCTTTTCTGCAAGTGCTCGTCTAACCCCATCGTACTGATCGGTTGAAATTAGGAGCCAAACCCTAACTTTATAGGGCGGAAGCTAATTTTTTGCAAGGTTAGCCATTGTTTTGTCACAATAGCGCCGGCCTCAGGAAAAGCAGATGTGCTATGTTGTATAAGTTACGCGGGAGAAATTGCGAAACACTGATAAAAAAAATAGCAACTTTGAAAATCCGAAAGATGATAATATGCCTCATAAACGTTTGTAGTTCAAGTCATTTCTTCTCATACTGCGTTGGAATGCGAATAAAAGCGTTTGTCAATTGTTTTATTTTATAGATATAAAGATAGGATATATATGACTCGGCGCTATATCGAGGTTGTCCTGAATGGATCATGATAATTTTGGGCAAAGCTCTGCAATGTAGTATTTCTTGTCGCAAAGGGTCACGCAAATATTCAGCTTAAAACTCCTTGTTTTGTCGTAACAACCTAAGATATTTGTAAGCCATAATATAGATATCATAGATGAGTACACCCAAGCATACATGATCTGTGAAGATTTGAATTTTCGATAAAATGTACTGGAATCTAAGGCCGAACACCGACAGATCCACTATACACACAGCAATGCTAATTTATCAGTTGTTGAACGTGTAAGTTTGAATATCTGAGATGAACTATAGTTATTTTTGCGTACCTAGTAGGCAAGATGATGAAAAAAGTCTCATAATATGCAATTTTTTCAGAGGACCTTCGCCGAACCCCTGGAACAGCTCCACCCAGGTTAAAAACCACTGCTTAGCCCCACAATGTCAAAAGAATGTGCAGATTAGGTAGCTCAAAAAATGTAAAAAAAAGTGTCCCAACCTTCCCCTACTAAGAAAAAGAAAGCTATATGAGTTCTATTTTAGTGACGACGACGAGAACGGATATACATATAATGAAAAGTTTTAAGTATTAACAGTTCGGAAAATTGCAAAATTTTTGCGGACCATCAACTACTTAGCTATGCTTGATTTTGCCATTCATGATTTCCGAATATTGTTGTTTTGAATGTGTTCTTTGAGCTCGAGTTCTAAGCAAACAGTGTGCGCACGGAAAGCTTTGAAAGACTATAAGATGCTATTTCTAAACCAACTTAATTTACAAAAAATGTTTCACTTTTGGAACTTTGCCCGTAAAAGGATTTTTTTTATAAATTACTATCGCGATATTTTATGATAAATTTGAAAGTTTGTCATGAGTTGGCGCGTACAAACAGGTTTACATAATATAATATATCATTTTATTTTGAAATATTCAAGCAGCTGCCCTTGAAAAAAACTAAGTTGAATTGTTTTTTGATCAATACAATCAGATTAAAAATTTCCATAACGAAATTGAACGCCCCGAGATATTTTTTTCACACATATATATATTTATATACCTAATTTTCAAGGCATAGCTTAAAACTGCCAACTAAAATAGGACAAAAACGGGTAAACTTTTGCAAGCATGCTTGGGCATCCGTCTGAGTCAGGCTTGTCCATCAGAATAGAATTACCGCGTAAAACGTTTTGGGATAACACACATTTGTATTTCCGATGGGACATGTTAGACTCGAAATTTTTGAGACATCCATTTGAATGAACATAGGTCTTCGCTGCTAAAAGCTGGTGCAAAAAATGTTTTTGTCGTACCTTTGGCATCTGCTGCAGTAAAGCGTTTATTCAGTGCGACTATGGTTCAGCGCGAAAATCAGCTCTCGCACTATATCCGGAATGCGGTCCGCAGTTGAATGTTTGAATCCGCCTTTCGGTGAGTTACAACTTCCTCGCAAACGGACAACGGTCGTGTAAAGCGATGAAATCTAAGAGGGTAAATTGGTTTTGGGGGGTTGAAACTAAAATTTCACCATTTCATTTTTTTCTTTGGCCTTTCCAACTCGACAAACCAGCGTCTAATATTTTTTTAGCTTCAGTCCACTGTGAAATATTCATTTGACAGTAAATGTACATAAATGATCATCATTTATGATGATCATCATCCGTTCCGGACAACCACCCTATATATGACGCCGAGTCATATCATATATATCTTTATTTCTGTAAAATAAAACAATTGGCAAAAGCTTTTATCCCCATTTTTAATGTAGTTTAAAGGTTGGGAAACAATGACAACGGCAGTGAATAAAATATAGGTCCGTGCGCTAAACAATAGCTTACTGCAATGAAAATGATGAAGCATGAGAGGGCTTACTACTCCACACCTAAGTAAGGCTTTCGAAGAGGAACTACCTTACACCAGCACGACAAGTGTCGCTGCTCAATACAAAGCATTGGTTTTTCGCGCCTACCTTTCTTTACCTTGAAACACCAGTTTTACGTTTTCTTCCATCCATTGCTCGTACCAAGTGCATTTTTTATTTGTTGAAAAATAAACTACTGACTGACTGATTTTACGGCCTTTTTGTTTCTGTTGCTAAATTCCTGCAGACTTGCGATCCTAGTCGCGAGAAATATATCATAATGGAAAAAATGAAATAGCTTATTCGACAGGCATATTCCATAAATTTAATGAACTGAATTTTTCTTTTCATGAGGATGAAATCAACCCGATAAAAATGGAATCGACAATGTCTTGGTTTAATATAGTAGGCTCGTGAGGTATCAGCGAGATTTAACTTGACGAGGATTTTCCTATTTTCAAACTTGCAACAACTTGATACTGGTGGTCGAGACATATGCAATGTTTATGCATACGCGTAGATCAAGAATATTCTAGAATAACACATTGACATGGAAATTCGTTTCTACGAAGTATTTCATCGGGAGTTGAGGGTCGTTTGCTAGTCAAAAAGTCACCAAGGGAGATGGCTGAAAAAAGTTCGAGAAACACTGGTATAAATGTATATATTATAAAAAAAGAAATTTATTCTCCCGTAAAAATAACAGAGGTTTTGGAAAGGAAATCTAAATCTATCTAATGACTTTAATTGGCTGTCATGCTTTTCAAATATTTATTATTCGACTATTGAAACTATACTGAGATCTTTTCGACAAAATTTTTTTTCTGAAAACCATTGTGCTGGAATCTAGATAACGATCCAATTCAATCACACAAGATTTTCGGGCACAAGTTAATCAATACTTATATTTTATTACTGACAACGCGGCATTTATGCAGGCAAAGGAAAGTGTTTTGGGGGTTATTTTGACCATCCGTTACATCAGATTCAGGTTCTTTGTTCACGTTCAAAATGTTCTTAATTTCATTCCCACATTTATCAATTTCTTGTTTAGATTTGCCAGATTCTTGCTCAGATTCATCACTTTGCCATTTCAGCGGTGTTTGCATTGAAACATTACCTAAAAAAGGCACAAAAAACTTCTTCAATTTTTCAACTACCTTTGCCTCCTATTTGCGTTTTTTTTTCAGCCCCACTGGAGGTACGTTTCGTGGTTCGAATGTTTATAAACTTTCACTTCAGTAGGCTACGACAGTAAAGCAAATATTAAATATAGCCCCCAAGGTAAATTAAGGTAGCCCACAATTAGTCCAGTCAGTATAGTATTAATTTAACAGTTTCATATAAGTTGAATGAAGCGTCACTGTCAATTGCGCTTAGTGACATAACAGATGGCATTATTCGTTTACTATTCACGAATAAAACTTTTCGCTCATTTTGCGTTCCTGTACAAACCGCGCCCATGGCACGGGCAATGAATGCCATATATATATATATAGCAGAAAACCGGGAATGCACGGATTGGACAAGCCAACCTTGGTTCGATTCCAGAGGCTTAGTAATAGTTTAAACATTTTTTATACTAGTGTGGGCATTAAAATTAGCTGTAAATCCTATTAATATATCCTCTATTGGTCTTTGTTTCTAATATTAAAAATCGTTCAACTCATTAGAAAACTTGCACTTTGTTTCCGGCATTTTGATGATTCAACGACAGTACAGTTGGGTGTTAAATTAACACATGGTTCATATTTCATATCATGATTAGGGATAGCGGATTCGAGTCCGTATTCGATTACAGAATCGATTCTGATGCACTGAAATCGATTCTCGAGTTCGAAACTTGGATTGCAAACAATGTGTAACGTTTTGTGGCAATTCCTTCACATATGTATAAACTGCTTCACTGCTATGTTGAGTTGCTACGACGCCGCAAACTTCACTGTATATAAAATATATATATATATATTCTGCTAGGAGGCTTTAACGTTTATTTATTTTAAAAATCTCTGTGGGTTCTGAGGGATTCGTTTTTTTGTGCGATTTTGTCTCCTGTGACAGATTGGATACCCATATACTACTTAGTTTCGGCCTTCTTGTCCGTACAGAATTTGAACATCGTGCTCTTGTTTGATTTCATACGTTATTGCTCAGGTGGGTATGTTTTTTCGGTAAGAAATGTCGAGGAATTGAGATTTGGAATCGAGAATCGGGATCGAAAATTTAGGAATCGGATACGAATCGAATACTTGTAAGTACTTATACTTGACATCCTTAATCATGATTCATGACATAACAATTTTTTTGTCTTTCTGAACTAGTGAAGTGAGACGCTAATCAATGGTAAATCGGCTGCCTCCGTTAAAAAAAAAAATTTTGTAATATTATCAAATAGAAAAATTATTTATGACTGTCATACTGCAAAACCGGGACATTTAAGTCTATCGCCGGGACGGCGGAAAAACATGCTAAAATCCGGACTGTCCAGGCTAAACAGGGACGTATGGTAGGTCTATATATACCCTATAGACACGCCACTGTCGATAGGTCTATTCACGGAGCACTGCTGTCATATTCGACCTGGTGCTTCTGTGGTTGTTTTAAACCTAAACCAAATTCAGAAAGAACATCCAAAATGAATGACTTCCAAACTGCAAACTCTTTTCCATCGAAAAATGTTGCGTCACTGTGCTTATCTTCGAGACTTGTTCACTCAAAAAAGCTTTCAGTCGTTGAACTCGGTTGGCTGTGAGTTCTCACTCGTTTATTGTCAGTATACTACAAGACACGAAAAAATTTATTATTTGAAGTTGTTTACAAGAACTTAAGTTAAGTTCTTAATTCACTAGTTTGCTGTTCCCTGATCTTATTTTAATTCAATGCTTTAATTATCGCTCCAATCACTATTTGCTAACATGCAATTCTACACTATAATGATCCATTGTCCCAGTAGCCGTTGGAACATCAGTAATCGCCCGTAACTTCGCTCCGATATCAATCTCCTGTGATCTATATTGTGTCAATGGTGAGGTTGTCGTTCTTGGGCGTTGTTAGGAGTTGTTCCACAATGGTTGCAGGAAAGTCCAGTCCGAGACGATGTGTTGCATCTGAACTTCAATAATGTCAAAAACTCTTGACGCCATTTATGAAGCTTCCGAGCTATATATACTCTCCAAGTAGTTTTGGTCAATCTGTCAGATTAGAGGCCGTTGTTCCTCATCCCATCCTTGTGGTAATTTCCACTTGCTAACTTGATGTTTCTGCCTACTTCGGGAACAATGGAATGGGGTTCAGTAAGACATGCTCCACTAGGCATAATTTGACAGTTTTGATCCATTAAATTCCTATAGAGGCCCATAGATGCGTGTTTTGTGTAATATTAAGTATCTTCTGGCCCCTAGCCAAATATGGAACATATTATTCTAGATTCAAAAATATGTTTCCGAGTGATTCAGATTCAAAAAAATATTTTGCTTTGGCTGGTATTGGAAATTATACTTGTTAATATATAAATGTTGATTCCGTTTTAGTGATGGCAGTGAACACTTAGGTGATTGAAAAATCACACCGTTGTTATTTGTACTTTTTGAACAGCAGTTGAAAAACCGTATTTGATGTTTATGGCTTTTTTTAACAAAGAAGTTATTTCAGATTTAATAATAGGAATCTAAAATATTTAACAAATCAGTCTACAATGCAAAATCTTCAGATACGAATGTCCGCAAAGTGGTTTTATGCTGCCACTGCATAAAATTTGTTTAGAGAATTTTTTGAAAAAACACCTGAAATACTTCAACATTGATTTCAAAAGTATTAAATTGCCAATTTCTACAGTTCACTTCTAAGTTCCACAGTACTTTAGATGAGGATGCTGATTCTTCTCGTATTTTATGGGCATACTTCGTTGAATTTAATAGACTGCCCCGTTGTGTGTTCCACAGGTAGGTGCAGTGAGACATTTGACAAACGATTTTCAAATCCTTGTAGTGGTAATGTAATGTGTGTTCCACTAGGAAATTTCTTAGTCGCTGCATAAAAACTACAGTTACCCCTCTATTCATCAGCCCAGTGGTTCTTAACCTTTGTGAGCCAGCCGAACCCTTGCGCTTTTCTGCAAGTGCTCGTCTAACCCCATCGTACTGATCGGTTGAAATTAGGAGCCAAACCCTAACTTTATAGGGCGGAAGCTAATTTTTTGCAAGGTTAGCCATTGTTTTGTCACAATAGCGCCGGCCTCAGGAAAAGCAGATGTGCTATGTTGTATAAGTTACGCGGGAGAAATTGCGAAACACTGATAAAAAAAATAGCAACTTTGAAAATCCGAAAGATGATAATATGCCTCATAAACGTTTGTAGTTCAAGTCATTTCTTCTCATACTGCGTTGGAATGCGAATAAAAGCGTTTGTCAATTGTTTTATTTTATAGATATAGAGATAGGATATATATGACTCGGCGCTATATCGAGGTTGTCCTGAATGGATCATGATAATTTCGGGCAAAGCTCTGCAATGTAGTATTTCTTGTCGCAAAGGGTCACGCAAATATTCAGCTTAAAACTCCTTGTTTTGTCGTAACAACCTAAGATATTTGTAAGCCATAATATAGATATCATAGATGAGTACACCCAAGCATACATGGTCTGTGAAGATTTGAATTTTCGATAAAATGTACTGGAATCTAAGGCGGAACACCGACAGATCCACTATACACACAGCAATGCTAATTTATCAGTTGTTGAACGTGTAAGTTTGAATATCTGAGATGAACTATAGTTATTTTTGCGTACCTAGTAGGCAAGATGATGAAAAAAGTCTCATAATATGCAATTTTTTCAGAGGACCTTCGCCGAACCCCTGGAACAGCTCCACCCAGGTTAAAAACCACTGCTTAGCCCCACAATGTCAAAAGAATGTGCAGATTAGGTAGCTCAAAAAATGTAAAAAAAAGTGTCCCAACCTTCCCCTACTAAGAAAAAGAAAGCTATATGAGTTCTATTTTAGTGACGACGACGAGAACGGATATACATATAATGAAAAGTTTTAAGTATTAACAGTTCGGAAAATTGCAAAATTTTTGCGGACCATCAACTACTTAGCTATGCTTGATTTTGCCATTCATGATTTCCGAATATTGTTGTTTTGAATGTGTTCTTTGAGCTCGAGTTCTAAGCAAACAGTGTGCGCACGGAAAGCTTTGAAAGACTATAAGATGCTATTTCTAAACCAACTTAATTTACAAAAAATGTTTCACTTTTGGAACTTTGCCCATAAAAGGATTTTTTTTATAAATTACTATCGCGATATTTTATGATAAATTTGAAAGTTTGTCATGAGTTGGCGTGTACAAACAGGTTTACATAATATAATATATCATTTTATTTTGAAATATTCAAGCAGCTGCCCTTGAAAAAAACTAAGTTGAATTGTTTTTTGATCAATACAATCAGATTAAAAGTTTTCCATAACGAAATTGAACGCCCCGAGATATTTTTTTCACACATATATATATATATATACCTATATTTCAAGGCATAGCTTAAAACTGCCAACTAAAATAGGACGAAAACGGGTAAACTTTTGCAAGCATGCTTGGGCATCCGTCTGAGTCAGGCTTGTCCATCAGAATAGAATTACCGCGTAAAACGTTTTGGGATAACACACATTTGTATTTCCGATGGGACATGTTAGACTCGAAATTTTTGAGACATCCATTTGAATGAACATAGGTCTTCGCTGCTAAAAGCTGGTGCAAAAAATGTTTTTGTCGTACCTTTGGCATCTGCTGCAGTAAAGCGTTTATTCAGTGCGACTATGGTTCAGCGCGAAAATCAGCTCTCGCACTATATCCGGAATGCGGTCCGCAGTTAAATGTTTGAATCCGCCTTTCGGTGAGTTACAACTTCCTCGCAAACGGACAACGGTCGTGTAAAGCGATGAAATCTAAGAGGTTAAATTGGTTTTGGGGGGTTGAAACTAAAATTTCACCATTTCATTTTTTTCTTTGGCCTTTCCAACTTGACAAACTAGTCCGGCAGAATCGGGCTCTAACATTGTTTTGGGACATAAAGTTTTTTTTATTGTTTAGATATAATGTATATGACATAAATAATGATACCCAGGTGGGTGTGGAGTATATAATGTTGAGCAATTGTTTTTAAGTGGATTTAAAGTATTCAGTCCAAGATGACGCACATCCTGAATCCTAACCTTGTACACATGCAATGTTCAGGTTGTGCGCCATCTTGGTACAAATACTTCGGGAGCACATTTTCGTTAAAAACAATTATTTCATAACTACATGGGTTAGTTTTGAATACATAGTAACATTGCATCTCCTTACAATGTCAGAAATTCAATTTTAGTAGAATAAATGGTAGTTTATTTCACGAATATAAGCCAAGATCCATCGACAGCATCTAGCCACTTTCTTTTGCGCTCGTCAAACTACATTTGTGTTGCTGCGGACATTTCGCTTTCCTGCTTAAAGCTTAGGGACTTGGGAAATATTTTATTAGTTGAAATGGATTGGAATATTCGACCTCGTCTTTTTCTCCAAACAAGGCCATGTAAAACCATCCACTGGTATCTAAAGATGTGTAACGTGTTTTCTTTTGGAAGAACCGCAACCTTTCAGGTGCAGCATTGACCTTGGTCAAATTAATATATCCTTGTGAAGATAGAAGGTATGCGTATGCAAAACCGAGATGTGCATCTGTTATGCCAACATAGTTGAGTCAAACATTTTGATCACTAGTACATCACACACATTTTCCTGCGTCCTTCGGTTGTACGTAGTAACGCGCACATTTTTGCGAACAAGCATCAAATTCCACTTGTTTTTTGAGCTATAGGTTTTTGACGAGCTTTTGTGTATGATTTCATTCCATAGAATTTGTATGCTGTTTTAAAGAATGCTAGTTTCAGCTTTTTCATTCATTCAAACCGCGTGTTGGAAGTAAGTTTTGTAATACTGCGTGTTGGTTTTCAAATGGTTTATTTATATCCATCACTTGACATCCTTAAATCGGCGATGCCATTAAATCTTTAATACAAAAAAATCAGTATCATCTGCAATAAAAACAGCAGTACCTACTCAAATGACAGCTGGGGGATGGATACTCATATTATCTGCTCCATCGCGTGCCTCTTACCAGTTTACATGAGTGCCAATTGGTATCTAAGCTCAGCCAGAGACAAAAAGTTTCGGACTGCGGTTGGCGTTACGAAATATTTTTAAATATATATTCCACAATAAGATTATTTGATGCATATTACTGAAAGTTCCGCCTTATATGACTTTTCCCATTGCACTATTCCTTCACTGATATTCAATAATATGACGCTCATCTGACATAGTTTTTCAAGTGTGTAGATAGGTATAATCTTCTCCACGCTGTTCAGATGGGAATGCGCGAATATATCTGAGAATCACTAATATTGGTTTGCAATGCGATGGAATCCCATCTTGGCATTTCTGCCTCTTGCAATTGCTGCGTATATTTATCGGAGAAGTTCTGTGGCGTGGTTATCAAATGAAGAACACATGGGAGTATTTTTTCCACTTCTCTACTACTCTCAAACCTTCACATTTTGTCAAATCCTTTTTTTCCATTCAACCTTTTTTTTGAAACATCCCCAACAACCACAATTAATTCACCGTATATATATCATTTATTGTCGAGAATAATAATGAAATCATAAAATCTAAAACCCGTTTTTGTGAATTTTTTTGTTGTAGCTGAATTCGAGGGACAGCATGACAACAGGCAAGAGAAGCACGGTTGCCTATTTAAGTTTATGACAGGTGTTCCTAAAAGGGAACCACGGCCTCCTATGTATCCAATGTATTTTCATAGAAGAGTAGAAGCAAAAGTGTTGAAAGTCTTTGGTAGTTTGAAAAGCATTGGTAAGGAACATAATAATGAACTACATTCTTTCCCAGGGATATACTATAAAATGTAGCAATTTTCTCATTCTTGTTCTCGTGATAGCATTATCTTTCACTGCATCGTCGTGATCATCACGCTGCATACCAATCCTTGCTAGCAAATAATTGACTGTTCTCCACCGGGTGTATATCCACTTGAACCACTGCCGACTGCATGAGCAGGCTTGTATTGTTAATTGCAACAAAAGCGGGTATTTTTAAATAATACTCTTTATTTTACGCGTATGTTACAACAGTATTTCCATATATATGGGTCGCGACCCAAAGCTGGGTTCAAAAAATACCTAAAAGTTATTGATTTTTATTTCCTAGTAAATTTGGTGCTTCCGTAGTTTGTGCACCAAGATGGCGCACAACCTGAACATAGTATTGTAACAGGTCAGGTTTCAGGTTGTGCGCCATTATGGTGCACAGATTTGATGAAAAACACTAATACAAATATCAAGCCGTAAAAAAAAATTGCTCAAGGCTGCAAACTCCACACCCATGTAGAAATGATGGGCAATAACCCCAAGATGAACAATCACAAATAAAAAAAACTTTATGTCTGAAAACAAGGTAGGGCCCAAAAAGGCCCCTCATCTGCCGGACTAAACCAGCGTCAAATATTTTTTTTAGCTTCAGTCCACTGTGAAATATTCATTTGACAGTAAATGTACATAAAAGATCATCATTTATGATGATCATCATCCGTTCCGGACAACCACCCTATATATGACGCCGAGTCATATCATATATATCTTTATTTCTGTAAAATAAAACAATTGGCAAAAGCTTTTATCCCCATTTTTAATGTAGTTTAAAGATTGAGAAACAATGTTCTGGACAACCTCGATATGGCGCCCAGTCATATCATATATATCTTTATTTCTGTAAAATAAAACAATTGGCAAAAGCTTTTATCCCCATTTTTAATGTAGTTTAAAGGTTGAGAAACAATGTTCCGGACAACCTCGATATGGCGCCCAGTCATATCATATATATCTTTATTTCTGTAAAATGCAACAATTGGCAAAAGCTTTTATCCCCATTTTGAATGTAGTTTAAAGGTTGAGAAACAATGACAACGGCAGTGAATAAAATATAGGTCCGTTAGCTAAACAATAGCTTACTGCAATGAAAATGATGAAGCATGAGAGGGCTTACTACTCCACACCTAAGTGAGGTGGCTTTCGAAGAGGAACTACCTTACACCAGCACGACGAGTGTCGCTGCTCGATACAAAGCATTGGTTTTTCGCGCCTACCTTTCTTTACCTTGAAACACCAGTTTTACGTTTTCTCCCATCCATTGCTCGTACCAAGTGCATTTTTTATTTGTTGAAAAATAAACTACTGACTGACTGATTTTACGGCCTTTTTGTTTCTGTTGCTAAATTCCTGCAGACTTGCGATCCTAGTCGCGAGAAATATATCATAATGGAAAAAATGACATAGCTTATTCGACAGGCATATTCCATAAATTTAATGAACTGAATTTTTCTTTTCATGAGGATGAAATCAACCCGATAAAAATGGAATCGACAATGTCTTGGTTTAATATAGTAGGCTCGTGAGGTATCAGCGAGATTTAACTTGACGAAGATTTTCCTATTTTCAAACTTGCAACAACTTGATACTGGTGGTCGAGACATATGCAATGTTTATGCATACGCGTAGATCAAGAATATTCTAGAATAACACATTGACATGGAAATTCGTTTCTACGAAGTATTTCATCGGGAGTTGAGGGTCGTTTGCTAGTCAAAAAGTCGCCAAGGGAGATGGCTGAAAAAAGTTCGAGAAACACTGGTATAAATGTATATATTATAAAAAAAGAAATTTATTCTCCCGTAAAAATAACAGAGGTTTTGGAAAGGAAATCTAAATCTATCTAATGACTTTAATTGGCTGTCATACTTTTCAAATATTTATTATTCGACTATTGAAACTATACTGAGATCTTTTCGACAAAATTTTTTTCTGAAAACCATTGTGCTGGAATCTAGATAACGATCCAATTCAATCACACAAGATTTTCGGGCACAAGTTAGTCAATACTTATATTTTATTACAGACAACGCGGCATTTATGCAGGCAAAGGAAAGTGTTTTGGGGGTTATTTTGACCATCCGTTACATCAGATTCAGGTTCTTTGTTCACGTTCAAAATTTTATTCCCACATTTATCAATTTCTTGTTTAGATTTGCCAGATTCTTGCTCAGATTCATCACTTTGCCCTTTCAGCGGTGTTTGCATTGAAACATTACCTAAAAAAGGCACAAAAAACTTCTTCAATTTTTCAACTACCTTTGCCTCCTATTCGCGTTTTTTTTTCAGCCCCACTGGAGGTACGTTTCGTGGTTCGAATGTTTATAAACTTTCACTTCAGTAGGCTACGACAGTAAAGCAAATATTAAATATAGCCCCCAAGGTAAATTAAGGTAGCCCACAATTAGTCCAGTCAGTATAGTATTAATTTAACAGTTTCATATAAGTTGAATGAAGCGTCACTGTCAATTGCGCTTAGTGACATAACAGATGGCATTAATCGTTTACTATTCACGAATAAAACTTTTCGCTCATTTTGCGTTCCTGTACAAACCGCGCCCATGGCACGGGCAATAAATGCCATATAAATATATATATAGCAGAAAACCGGGAATGCACGGATTGGACAAGCCAACCTTGGTTCGATTCCAGAGGCTTAGTAATAGTTTAAACATTTTTTATACTAGTGTGGGTAGATTACGGACAATAGAATTAGCTGTAAATCCTATTAATATATCCTCTATTGGTCTTTGTTTCTAATATTAAAAATCGTTCAACTCATTAGAAAACTTGCACTTTGTTTCCGGCATTTTGATGATTCAACGACAGTACAGTTGGGTGTTAAATAAACACATGGTTCATATTTCATATCATGATTAGGGATAGCGGATTCGAGCCCGGATTCGATTACAGAATCGATTCTGATGCACTGAAATCGATTCTCGAGTTCGAAACTTGGATTGCAAACAATGTGTAACGTTTTGTGGCAATTCCTTCACATATGTATAAACTGCTTCACTGCTATGTTGAGTTGCTACGACGCCGCAAACTTCACTGTATATAATATATATATATATATATTCTGCTAGGAAGCTTTAACGTTTATTTATTTTAAAAATCTCTGTGGGTTCTGAGGGATTCGTTTTTTTGTGCGATTTTGTCTCCTGTGACAGATTGGATACCCATATACTACTTAGTTTCGGCCTTCTTGTCCGTACAGAATTTGAACATCGTACTCTTGTTTGATTTCATACGTTATTGCTCAGGTGGGTATGTTTTTTCGGTAAGAAATGTCGAGGAATTGAGATTTGGAATCGAGAATCGGGATCGAAAATTTAGGAATCGGATACGAATCGAATACTTGTAAGTACTTATACTTGACATCCTTAATCATGATTCATGACATAACAATTTTTTTGTCTATCTGAACTAGTGAAGTGAGACGCTAATCAATGGTAAATCGGCTGCCTCCGTTAAAAAAAAAAACAATTTTGTAATATTATCAAATAGAAAAATTATTTTTGACTGTCATACTGCAAAACCGGGACATTTAAGTCTATCGCCGGGACGGCGGAAAAACATGCTAAAATCCGGACTGTCCAGGCTAAACAGGGACGTATGGTAGGTCTATATATACCCTATAGACACGCCACTGTCGATAGGTCTATTCACGGAGCACTGCTGTCATATTCGACCTGGTGCTTCTGTGGTTGTTTTAAACCTAAACCAAATTCAGAAAGAACATCCAAAATGAATGACTTCCAAACTGCAAACTCTTTTCCATCGAAAAATGTTGCGTCACTGTGCTTGTCTTCGAGACTTGTTCACTCAAATGAGCTTTCAGTCGTTGAACTCGGTTGGCTGTGAGTTCTCACTCGTTTATTGTCAGTATACTACAAGACACGACAAAATTTATTATTTGAAGTTGTTTACAAGAACTTAAGTTAAGTTCTTAATTCACTAGTTTGCTGTTCCCTGATCTTATTTTAATTCAATGCTTTAATTATCGCTCCAATCACTATTTGCTAACATGTAATTCTACACTATAATGATCCATTGTCCCAGTAGCCGTTGGAACATCAGTAATCGCCCGTAACTTCGCTCCGATATCAATCTCCTGTGATCTATATTGTGTCAATGGTGAGGTTGTCGTTCTTGGGCGCGGTAGGAAAAAAACATGACTTATATATGAGAAAAAATGTTAGAAGTTGTTCCACAATGGTTGCAGGAAAGTCCAGTCCGAGACGATGTGTTGCATCTGAACTTCAATAATGTCAAAAACTCTTGACGCCATTTATGAAGCTTCCGAGCTATACTCTCCAAGTAGTTTTGGTCAATCTGTCAGATTAGAGGCCGTTGTTCCTCATCCCATCCTTGTGGTAATTTCCACTTGCTAACTTGATGTTTCTGCCTACTTCGGGAACAATGGAATGGGATTCAGTGAGACATGCTCCACTAGGTATAATTTGACAGTTTTGATCCATTAAGTTCCTATAGAGGCCCATAAATGCGTGTTTTGTGTAATATTAAGTATCTTCTGACCCCTAGCCAAATATGGAACATATTATTCTAGATTCAAAAATGTTTTTTCGAGTGATTCAGATTCAAAGAAATATTTTGCTTTGGCTGGTATTGGAAATTATACTTGTTAATATATAAATGTTGATTCCGTTTTAGTAATGGCAGTGAACACTTAGGTGATTGAAAAATCACGCCGTTGTTCTTTGTACTTTTTGAACAGCAGTTGAAAAACCGTATTTGATGTTTATGGCTTTTTTTGACAAAGAAGTTATTTCAGATTTAATAATAAGAATCTAAAATATTTAACAAATCAGTCTACAATGCAAAATCTTCAGATACGAATGTCCGCAAAGTGGTTTTATGCTACCACTGCATAAAATTTGTTTAGAGAATTTTTTGAAAAAACACCTGAAATACTTCAACATTGATTTCAAAAGTATTAAATTGCCAATTTCTACAGTTCACTTCTAAGTTCCACAGTACTTTAGATGAGGATGCTCATTCTTTTCGTATTTTATGGGCATACTTCGTTGAATTTA
This sequence comes from Styela clava, assembly GCF_964204865.1. Taxonomy (NCBI): domain Eukaryota; kingdom Metazoa; phylum Chordata; class Ascidiacea; order Stolidobranchia; family Styelidae; genus Styela; species Styela clava. The sequence continues at coordinate 19,932,952 of NC_135262.1, forward strand.
ATAGACTGCCCCGTTGTGTGTCCGAATGTGTTCCACAGGTAGGTGCAGTGAGACATTTGACAAACGATTTTCAAATCCTTGTAGTGGTAATGTAATGTGTGTTCCACTAGGAAATTTCTTAGTCGCTGATGCATAAAAACTACAGTTAACCCTCTATTCATCAGCCCAGTGGTTCTTAACCTTTGTGAGCCAGCCGAACCCCTGCGCTTTTCTGCAAGTGCTCGTCTAACCCCATCGTACTGATCGGTTGAAATTAGGAGCCAGAAGCTAATTTTTTGCAAGGTTAGCCATTGTTTTGTCACAATAGCGCCGGCCTCAGGAAAAGCAGATGTGCTATGTTGTATAAGTTACGCGGGAGAAATTGCGAAACACTGATAAAAAAAATAGCAACTTTGAAAATCCGAAAGATGATAATATGCCTCATAAACGTTTGTAGTTCAAGTCATTTCTTCTCATACTGCGTTGGAATGCGAATAAAAGCGTTTGTCAATTGTTTTATTTTATAGATATAAAGATAGGATATATATGACTCGGCGCTATATCGAGGTTGTCCTGAATGGATCATGATAATTTTGGGCAAAGCTCTGCAATGTAGTATTTCTTGTCGCAAAGGGTCACGCAAATATTCAGCTTAAAACTCCTTGTTTTGTCGTAACAACCTAAGATATTTGTAAGCCATAATATAGATATCATAGATGAGTACACCCAAGCATACATGATCTGTGAAGATTTGAATTTTCGATAAAATGTACTGGAATCTAAGGCCGAACACCGACAGATCCACTATACACACAGCAATGCTAATTTATCAGTTGTTGAACGTGTAAGTTTGAATATCTGAGATGAACTATAGTTATTTTTGCGTACCTAGTAGGCAAGATGATGAAAAAAGTCTCATAATATGCAATTTTTTCAGAGGACCTTCGCCGAACCCCTGGAACAGCTCCACCCAGGTTAAAAACCACTGCTTAGCCCCACAATGTCAAAAGAATGTGCAGATTAGGTAGCTCAAAAAATGTAAAAAAAAAGTGTCCCAACCTTCCCCTACTAAGAAAAAGAAAGCTATATGAGTTCTATTTTAGTGACGACGACGAGAACGGATATACATATAATGAAAAGTTTTAAGTATTAACAGTTCGGAAAATTGCAAAATTTTTGCGGACCATCAACTACTTAGCTATGCTTGATTTTGCCATTCATGATTTCCGATAATTGTTGTTTTGAATGTGTTCTTTGAGCTCGAGTTCTAAGCAAACAGTGTGCGCACGGAAAGCTTTGAAAGACTATAAGATGCTATTTCTAAACCAACTTAATTTACAAAAAATGTTTCACTTTTGGAACTTTGCTCATAAAAGGATTTTTTTTATAAATTACTACCGCGATATTTTATGATAAATTTGAAAGTTTGTCATGAGTTGGCGTGTACAAACAGGTTTACATAATATAATATATCATTTTATTTTGAAATATTCAAGCAGCTGCCCTTGAAAAAAACTAAGTTGAATTGTTTTTTGATCAATACAATCAGATTAAAAGTTTTCCATAACGAAATTGAACGCCCCGAGATATTTTTTTCACACATATATATATTTATATACCTAATTTTCAAGGCATAGCTTAAAACTGCCAACTAAAATAGGACGAAAACGGGTAAACTTTTGCAAGCATGCTTGGGCATCCGTCTGAGTCAGGCTTGTCCATCAGAATAGAATTACCGCGTAAAACGTTTTGGGATAACACACATTTGTATTTCCGATGGGACATGTTAGACTCGAAATTTTTGAGACATCCATTTGAATGAACATAGGTCTTCGCTGCTAAAAGCTGGTGCAAAAAATGTTTTTGTCGTACCTTTGGCATCTGCTGCAGTAAAGCGTTTATTCAGTGCGACTATGGTTCAGCGCGAAAATCAGCTCTCGCACTATATCCGGAATGCGGTCCGCAGTTAAATGTTTGAATCCGCCTTTCGGTGAGTTACAACTTCCTCGCAAACGGACAACGGTCGTGTAAAGCGATGAAATCTAAGAGGTTAAATTGGTTTTGGGGGGTTGAAACTAAAATTTCACCATTTCATTTTTTTCTTTGGCCTTTCCAACTCGACAAACCAGCGTCTAATATTTTTTTTAGCTTCAGTCCACTGTGAAATATTCATTTGACAGTAAATGTACATAAATGATCATCATTTATGATGATCATCATCCGTTCCGGACAACCACCCTATATATGACGCCGAGTCATATCATATATATCTTTATTTCTGTAAAATACAACAATTGGCAAAAGCTTTTATCCCCGTTTTGAATGTAGTTTAAAGGTTGAGAAACAATGTTCTGGACAACCTCGATATGGCGCCCAGTCATATCATATATATCTTTATTTCTGTAAAATAAAACAATTGGCAAAAGCTTTTATCCCCATTTTTAATGTAGTTTAAAGGTTGGGAAACAATGACAACGGCAGTGAATAAAATATAGGTCCGTGCGCTAAACAATAGCTTACTGCAATGAAAATGATGAAGCATGAGAGGGCTTACTACTCCACACCTAAGTTAGGTGGCTTTCGAAGAGGAACTACCTTACACCAGCACGACGAGTGTCGCTGCTCGATACAAAGCATTGGTTTTTCGCGCCTACCTTTCTTTACCTTGAAACACCAGTTTTACGTTTTCTCCCATCTATTGCTCGTACCAAGTGCATTTTTTATTTGTTGAAAAATAAACTACTGACTGACTGATTTTACGGCCTTTTTGTTTCTGTTGCTAAATTCCTGCAGACTTGCGATCCTAGTCGCGAGAAATATATCATAATGGAAAAAATGACATAGCTTATTCGACAGGCATATTCCATAAATTTAATGAACTGAATTTTTCTTTTCATGAGGATGAAATCAACCCGATAAAAATGGAATCGACAATGTCTTGGTTTAATATAGTAGGCTCGTGAGGTATCAGCGAGATTTAACTTGACGAAGATTTTCCTATTTTCAAACTTGCAACAACTTGATACTGGTGGTCGAGACATATGCAATGTTTATGCATACGCGTAGATCAAGAATATTCTAGAATAACACATTGACATGGAAATTCGTTTCTACGAAGTATTTCATCGGGAGTTGAGGGTCGTTTGCTAGTCAAAAAGTCGCCAAGGGAGATGGCTGAAAAAAGTTCGAGAAACACTGGTATAAATGTATATATTATAAAAAAAGAAATTTATTCTCCCGTAAAAATAACAGAGGTTTTGGAAAGGAAATCTAAATCTATCTAATGACTTTAATTGGCTGTCATACTTTTCAAATATTTAATATTCGACTATTGAAACTATACTGAGATCTTTTCGACAAAATTTTTTTCTGAAAACCATTGTGCTGGAATCTAGATAACGATCCAATTCAATCACACAAGATTTTCGGGCACAAGTTAGTCAATACTTATATTTTATTACTGACAACGCGGCATTTATGCAGGCAAAGGAAAGTGTTTTGGGGGTTATTTTGACCATCCGTTACATCAGATTCAGGTTCTTTGTTCACGTTCAAAATTTTATTCCCACATTTATCAATTTCTTGTTTAGATTTGCCAGATTCTTGCTCAGATTCATCACTTTGCCCTTTCAGCGGTGTTTGCATTGAAACATTACCTAAAAAAGGCACAAAAAACTTCTTCAATTTTTCAACTACCTTTGCCTCCTATTTGCGTTTTTTTTTCAGCCCCACTGGAGGTACGTTTCGTGGTTCGAATGTTTATAAACTTTCACTTCAGTAGGCTACGACAGTAAAGCAAATATTAAATATAGCCCCCAAGGTAAATTAAGGTAGCCCACAATTAGTCCAGTCAGTATAGTATTAATTTAACAGTTTCATATAAGTTGAATGAAGCGTCACTGTCAATTGCGCTTAGTGACATAACAGATGGCATTAATCGTTTACTATTCACGAATAAAACTTTTCGCTCATTTTGCGTTCCTGTACAAACCGCGCCCATGGCACGGGCAATAAATGCCATATAAATATATATATAGCAGAAAACCGGGAATGCACGGATTGGACAAGCCAACCTTGGTTCGATTCCAGAGGCTTAGTAATAGTTTAAACATTTTTTATACTAGTGTGGGTAGATTACGGACAATAAAATTAGCTGTAAATCCTATTAATATATCCTCTATTGGTCTTTGTTTCTAATATTAAAAATCGTTCAACTCATTAGAAAACTTGCACTTTGTTTCCGGCATTTTGATGATTCAACGACAGTACAGTTGGGTGTTAAATTAACACATGGTTCATATTTCATATCATGATTAGGGATAGCGGATTCGAGCCCGGATTCGATTACAGAATCGATTCTGATGCACTGAAATCGATTCTCGAGTTCGAAACTTGGATTGCAAACAATGTGTAACGTTTTGTGGCAATTCCTTCACATATGTATAAACTGCTTCACTGCTATGTTGAGTTGCTACGACGCCGCAAACTTCACTGTATATAATATATATATATATATATTCTGCTAGGAAGCTTTAACGTTTATTTATTTTAAAAATCTCTGTGGGTTCTGAGGGATTCGTTTTTTTGTGCGATTTTGTCTCCTGTGACAGATTGGATACCCATATACTACTTAGTTTCGGCCTTCTTGTCCGTACAGAATTTGAACATCGTACTCTTGTTTGATTTCATACGTTATTGCTCAGGTGGGTATGTTTTTTCGGTAAGAAATGTCGAGGAATTGAGATTTGGAATCGAGAATCGGGATCGAAAATTTAGGAATCGGATACGAATCGAATACTTGTAAGTACTTATACTTGACATCCTTAATCATGATTCATGACATAACAATTTTTTTGTCTATCTGAACTAGTGAAGTGAGACGCTAATCAATGGTAAATCGGCTGCCTCCGTTAAAAAAAAAACAATTTTGTAATATTATCAAATAGAAAAATTATTTTTGACTGTCATACTGCAAAACCGGGACATTTAAGTCTATCGCCGGGACGGCGGAAAAACATGCTAAAATCCGGACTGTTCAGGCTAAACAGGGACGTATGGTAGGTCTATATATACCCTATAGACACGCCACTGTCAATAGGTCTATTCACGGAGCACTGCTGTCATATTCGACCTGGTGCTTCTGTGGTTGTTTTAAACCTAAACCAAATTCAGAAAGAACATCCAAAATGAATGACTTCCAAACTGCAAACTCTTTTCCATCGAAAAATGTTGTGTCACTGTGCTTATCTTCGAGACTTGTTCACTCAAAAGAGCTTTCAGTCGTTGAACTCGGTTGGCTGTGAGTTCTCACTCGTTTATTGTCAGTATACTACAAGACACGAAAAAATTTATTATTTGAAGTTGTTTACAAGAACTTAAGTTAAGTTCTTAATTCACTAGTTTGCTGTTCCCTGATCTTATTTTAATTCAATGCTTTAATTATCGCTCCAATCACTATTTGCTAACATGTAATTCTACACTATAATGATCCATTGTCCCAGTAGCCGTTGGAACATCAGTAATCGCCCGTAACTTCGCTCCGATATCAATCTCCTGTGATCTATATTGTGTCAATGGTGAGGTTGTCGTTCTTGGGCGCGGTAGGAAAAAAACATGACTTATATATGAGAAAAAATGTTAGAAGTTGTTCCACAATGGTTGCAGGAAAGTCCAGTCCGAGACGATGTGTTGCATCTGAACTTCAATAATGTCAAAAACTCTTGACGCCATTTATGAAGCTTCCGAGCTATACTCTCCAAGTAGTTTTGGTCAATCTGTCAGATTAGAGGCCGTTGTTCCTCATCCCATCCTTGTGGTAATTTCCACTTGCTAACTTGATGTTTCTGCCTACTTCGGGAACAATGGAATGGGATTCAGTGAGACATGCTCCACTAGGTATAATTTGACAGTTTTGATCCATTAAGTTCCTATAGAGGCCCATAAATGCGTGTTTTGTGTAATATTAAGTATCTTCTGACCCCTAGCCAAATATGGAACATATTATTCTAGATTCAAAAATGTTTTTTCGAGTGATTCAGATTCAAAGAAATATTTTGCTTTGGCTGGTATTGGAAATTATACTTGTTAATATATAAATGTTGATTCCGTTTTAGTAATGGCAGTGAACACTTAGGTGATTGAAAAATCACGCCGTTGTTCTTTGTACTTTTTGAACAGCAGTTGAAAAACCGTATTTGATGTTTATGGCTTTTTTTGACAAAGAAGTTATTTCAGATTTAATAATAGGAATCTAAAATATTTAACAAATCAGTCTACAATGCAAAATCTTCAGATACGAATGTCCGCAAAGTGGTTTTATGCTACCACTGCATAAAATTTGTTTAGAGAATTTTTTGAAAAAACACCTGAAATACTTCAACATTGATTTCAAAAGTATTAAATTGCCAATTTCTACAGTTCACTTCTAAGTTCCACAGTACTTTAGATGAGGATGCTGATTCTTTTCGTATTTTATGGGCATACTTCGTTGAATTTAATAGACTGCCCCGTTGTGTGTCCGAATGTGTTCCACAGGTAGGTGCAGTGAGACATTTGACAAACGATTTTCAAATCCTTGTAGTGGTAATGTAATGTGTGTTCCACTAGGAAATTTCTTAGTCGCTGATGCATAAAAACTACAGTTACCCCTCTATTCATCAGCCCAGTGGTTCTTAACCTTTGTGAGCCAGCCGAACCCCTGCGCTTTTCTGCAAGTGCTCGTCTAACCCCATCGTACTGATCGGTTGAAATTAGGAGCCAAACCCTAACTTTATAGGGCGGAAGCTAATTTTTTGCAAGGTTAGCCATTGTTTTGTCACAATAGCGCCGGCCTCAGGAAAAGCAGATGTGCTATGTTGTATAAGTTACGCGGGAGAAATTGCGAAACACTGATAAAAAAAATAGCAACTTTGAAAATCCGAAAGATGATAATATGCCTCATAAACGTTTGTAGTTCAAGTCATTTCTTCTCATACTGCGTTGGAATGCGAATAAAAGCGTTTGTCAATTGTTTTATTTTATAGATATAAAGATAGGATATATATGACTCGGCGCTATATCGAGGTTGTCCTGAATGGATCATGATAATTTCGGGCAAAGCTCTGCAATGTAGTATTTCTTGTCGCAAAGGGTCACGCAAATATTCAGCTTAAAACTCCTTGTTTTGTCGTAACAACCTAAGATATTTGTAAGCCATAATATAGATATCATAGATGAGTACACCCAAGCATACATGATCTGTGAAGATTTGAATTTTCGATAAAATGTACTGGAATCTAAGGCGGAACACCGACAGATCCACTATACACACAGCAATGCTAATTTATCAGTTGTTGAACGTGTAAGTTTGAATATCTGAGATGAACTATAGTTATTTTTGCGTACCTAGTAGGCAAGATGATGAAAAAAGTCTCATAATATGCAATTTTTTCAGAGGACCTTCGCCGAACCCCTGGAACAGCTCCACCCAGGTTAAAAACCACTGCTTAGCCCCACAATGTCAAAAGAATGTGCAGATTAGGTAGCTCAAAAAATGTAAAAAAAAAGTGTCCCAACCTTCCCCTACTAAGAAAAAGAAAGCTATATGAGTTCTATTTTAGTGACGACGACGAGAACGGATATACATATAATGAAAAGTTTTAAGTATTAACAGTTCGGAAAATTGCAAATTTTTTGCGGACCATCAACTACTTAGCTATGCTTGATTTTGCCATTCATGATTTCCGATAATTGTTGTTTTGAATGTGTTCTTTGAGCTCGAGTTCTAAGCAAACAGTGTGCGCACGGAAAGCTTTGAAAGACTATAAGATGCTATTTCTAAACCAACTTAATTTACAAAAAATGTTTCACTTTTGGAACTTTGCTCATAAAAGGATTTTTTTTATAAATTACTATCGCGATATTTTATGATAAATTTGAAAGTTTGTCATGAGTTGGCGTGTACAAACAGGTTTACATAATATAATATATCATTTTATTTTGAAATATTCAAGCAGCTGCCCTTGAAAAAAACTAAGTTGAATTGTTTTTTGATCAATACAATCAGATTAAAAGTTTTCCATAACGAAATTGAACGCCCCGAGATATTTTTTTCACACATATATATATTTATATACCTAATTTTCAAGGCATAGCTTAAAACTGCCAACTAAAATAGGACGAAAACGGGTAAACTTTTGCAAGCATGCTTGGGCATCCGTCTGAGTCAGGCTTGTCCATCAGAATAGAATTACCGCGTAAAACGTTTAACACACATTTGTATTTCCGATGGGACATGTTAGACTCGGAATTTTTGAGACATCCATTTGAATGAACATAGGTCTTCGCTGCTAAAAGCTGGTGCAAAAAATGTTTTTGTCGTACCTTTGGCATCTGCTGCAGTGAAGCGTTTATTCAGTGCGACTATGGTTCAGCGCGAAAATCAGCTCTCGCACTATATCCGGAATGCGGTCCGCAGTTAAATGTTTGAATCCGCCTTTCGGTGAGTTACAACTTCCTCGCAAACGGACAACGGTCGTGTAAAGCGATGAAATCTAAGAGGTTAAATTGGTTTTGGGGGGTTGAAACTAAAATTTCACCATTTCATTTTTTTCTTTGGCCTTTCCAACTCGACAAACCAGCGTCTAATATTTTTTTTAGCTTCAGTCCACTGTGAAATATTCATTTGACAGTAAATGTACATAAATGATCATCATTTATGATGATCATCATCCGTTCCGGACAACCACCCTATATATGACGCCGAGTCATATCATATATATCTTTATTTCTGTAAAATACAACAATTGGCAAAAGCTTTTATCCCCGTTTTGAATGTAGTTTAAAGGTTGAGAAACAATGTTCTGGACAACCTCGATATGGCGCCCAGTCATATCATATATATCTTTATTTCTGTAAAATAAAACAATTGGCAAAAGCTTTTATCCCCATTTTTAATGTAGTTTAAAGGTTGGGAAACAATGACAACGGCAGTGAATAAAATATAGGTCCGTGCGCTAAACAATAGCTTACTGCAATGAAAATGATGAAGCATGAGAGGGCTTACTACTCCACACCTAAGTTAGGTGGCTTTCGAAGAGGAACTACCTTACACCAGCACGACGAGTGTCGCTGCTCGATACAAAGCATTGGTTTTTCGCGCCTACCTTTCTTTACCTTGAAACACCAGTTTTACGTTTTCTCCCATCTATTGCTCGTACCAAGTGCATTTTTTATTTGTTGAAAAATAAACTACTGACTGACTGATTTTACGGCCTTTTTGTTTCTGTTGCTGAATTCCTGCAGACTTGCGATCCTAGTCGCGAGAAATATATCATAATGGAAAAAATGACATAGCTTATTCGACAGGAATATTCCATAAATTTAATGAACTGAATTTTTCTTTTCATGAGGATGAAATCAACCCGATAAAAATGGAATCGACAATGTCTTGGTTTAATATAGTAGGCTCGTGAGGTATCAGCGAGATTTAACTTGACGAGGATTTTCCTATTTTCAAACTTGCAACAACTTGATACTGGTGGTCGAGACATATGCAATGTTTATGCATACGCGTAGATCAAGAATATTCTAGAATAACACATTGACATGGAAATTCGTTTCTACGAAGTATTTCATCGGGAGTTGAGGGTCGTTTGCTAGTCAAAAATTCGCCAAGGGAGATGGCTGAAAAAAGTTTGAGAAACACTGGTATAAATGTATATATTATAAAAAAAGAAATTTATTCTCCCGTAAAAATAACAGAGGTTTTGGAAAGGAAATCTAAATCTATCTAATGACTTTAATTGGCTGTCATACTTTTCAAATAATTATTATTCGACTATTTAAACTATACTGAGATCTTTTCGACAAAAAGTTTTTCTGAAAACCATTGTGCTAGATAACGATCCAATCCAATCACACAAGATTTTCGGGCACAAGTTAATCAATACTTATATTTTATTACTGACAACGCGGAATTTATGCAGGACAAAGGAAAGTGTTTTGGGGGTGATTTTGACCATCCGTTACAGCAGATTCAGGTTCTTTGTTCACGTTCTTTGTTTGTTCTTAATTTTATTCCCACATTTATCAATTTCTTGTTTAGATTTGCCAGATTCTTGCTCAGATTCATCACTTTGCCCTTTCAGCGGTGTTTGCATTGAAACATTACCTAAAAAAGGCACAAAAAACTTCTTCAATTTTTTAACTACCTTTTCCTCCTGTTTGCGTTTTTTTCAGCCCCACTGGAGGTACGTTTCGTGGTTCGAATGTTTATAAACTTTCACTTCAGTAGGCTACGACAGTAAAGCAAATATTAAATATAGCCCTCAAGGTAAATTAAGGTAGCCCACAATTAGTTCAGTCATTATAGTATTAATTTAACAGTTTCATATAAGTTGAATGAAGCGTCACTGTCAATTGCGCTTAGTGACATAACAGATGGCATTAATCGTTTACTATTCACGAATACAACTTTTCGCTCATTTTGCGTTCCCGTACAAACCGCGCCCATGCCATATATATATATATATATCCTAGCTCTATTTGTATAAAATAAAACAATTGACTAACGCTTTTATTCGCATTCCAACGCAGTATGAGAACAATAGACTTGAACTACCAACGTTTATGAGGCATATTATCATCTTTCGGATTTTCAAAGTTGCTATTTTTTTTTCAGTTTTTCGCATTTTTATCCGCGTAACTTATACAACAAAGCACATCTGCTTTTCCTGAGGCCGGCGCTGTTGTGACAAAACAATGGCTAACCTTGCAAGAAGTTAGCTTCCGCCCTATAAAGTTAGGGTTTGGCTTCTAATTTCAACCGATCAGTACGATGGGGTTCGACGCTTGCAGAAAAGCGCAGGGGTTCGGTTGGCTCACAAAGGTTAAGAACCACTGGGTTAATGAAAAGAGGGGTAACTGTAGTTTTTATGCAGCGACTAAAAAATTCCCTAGTGAAACACACATTACATTACCACTAAAAGGGTTTGAAAATCATTTGTCAAATGTCTCACTGCACCTACCTGTGAAACACATTCGGACACACAACTGGGCAGTCTATTAAATTCAACGAAGTATGCCTATGAAATACGAGAAGAATCAACATCCTCATCTAAAGAACTGTGGAACTTAGAAGTGAACTGTAGAAATTGGCAATTTAATACTTTTGAAATCAATGTTAAACCAAAGTATTTCAGGTGTTTTTTCAAAAAATTCTCTAAACAAATTTTATGCAGTGGCAGCATAAAACCACTTTGGGGACATTCGTATCTGGAGATTCTGCATTGTAGACTTACTTGTTAAATATTTTAGATTCCTGTTATTAAATCTGAAATAACTTCTTTGTTAAAAAAAGCCTTAAACCTCAAATACGGTTATTCAACGGCTGTTCAAAAAGTACAAATAACAACGGTGTGATTTTTCAATCACCTACATGTTCACTGCCACCACTAAAACGGAACCAACATTTATATATTAACAAGTATAATTTCCAATTCCAGCCAAAGCAAAATATTTTTTGAATCTGAATCACTCGGAAAAATATTTTTGAATCTAGAATAATATGTTCCATATTTGGCTATGGGCCAGAAGATACTTAATATTACACAAAACACGCATCTATGGGCCTCTATAGGAACTTAATGGATCAAACTCTGTCAAATTATGCCTAGTGGAGCATGTCTCACTGAACCCCGTTCCATTGTTCCCGAAGTAGGCAGAAACATCAAGTTAGCAAGTGGAAATTACCACAAGGATGGGATGAGGAACAACGGCCTTTAATCTGACAGATTGGCCAAAACTCCTTGGAGAGTATAGCAAATGCTCGGAAGCTTCATAAATGGCGTCAAGAGTTTTTGACATTATTGAAGTTCAGATGCAACACATCGCCTCGGACTGGACTTTCCTGCAACCATTGTGGAACAACTTCTAACATTTTTTCTCATATATGAGTCATGTTTTTTTTCCTACGCGCCCAAGAACGAAAACCTCACCATTGACACAGTATAGATCATAGGAGATTGATATCGGAGCGAAGTTACGGGCGATTACTGATGTTCCAACGGCTACTGCGACAATGAATCATTAAAGTGTAGGATTGCATGTTAGCAAATAGTGATTGGAGCGATAATTAAAGCATTGAATTAAAATAAGATCAGGGAACAGCAAACTAGTGAATTAAGAACTTAACTTAAGTTCTTGTAAACAACTTCAAATAATAAATTTTTTCGTGTCTTGTATTATACTGACACTAAACGAGTGAGAACTCACAGCCAACCGAGTTCAACGACTGAAAGCTTTTTTGAGTGAACAAGTTTCGAAGATGAGCACAGTGACGCAACATTTTTCGATGGAAAGGAGTTTGCAGTTTGGAAGCCATTCATTTTGGATGTTCTTTCTGAATTTGGTTTAGGTTTAAAACAACCACAGAAGCACCAGGTCGAATATGACAGCAGTGCTCCGTGAATAGACCTATCGACAGTGGCGTGTCTATAGGGTATATATAGACCTACCATACGTCCCTGTTTAGCCGGGACAATCCGGATTTTAGCATGTTTTTCCGCCGTCCCGGCGATAAACTTAAATGTCCCGGTTTTGCAGTATGACAGTCATAAATAATTTTTCTATTTGATAATATCACAAAATTGTTTTTTTTTTACGGAGGCAGCCGATTTACCATTGATTAGCGTCTCACTTCACTAGTTCAGATAGACAAAAAAATTGTTATGTCATGAATCATGATTAAGGATGTCAGGTATGAGTACTTACAAGTATTCGATTCGTATCCGATTCCTAAATTTTCGATTCCGATTCTCGATTCCGAATCTCAATTCCTCGACATTTCTTACCGAAAAAACATACCCACCTGAGCAATAACGTATGAAATCAAACAAGAGCACGATGTTCAAATTCTGGACGGACAATAAGGCCGAAACTAAGTAGTATATGGGTATCCAATCTGTCACAGGAAACAAAATCGCACAAAAAAAAACGAATCCCTCAGAACCCACAGAGATTTTTAAAATAAATAAACGTTAAAGCCTCCTAGCAGAATATATATATATATATTTTATATACAGTGAAGTTTGCGGCATCGTAGCAACTCAACATAGCAGTGAGGCAGTTTATACATATGTGAAGGAATTGCCACAAAACGTTACACATTGTTTGCAATCCAAGTTTCGAACTCGAGAATCGATTTCAGTGCATCAGAATCGATTCTGTAATCGAATTCGCTATCCCTAATCATGATATGGGGTATGAACCATGTGTTAATTTAACACCCAACTGTACTGTCGTTGAATCATCAAAATGCCGGAAACAAAGTGCAAGTTTTCTAATGAGTCGAACGATTTTTAATATTAGAAACAAAGACCAATAGAGGATATATTAATAGGATTTACAGCTAATTTTAATGCCCACACTAGTATAAAAAATGTTTAAACTATTACCAAGCCTCTGGAATCGAACCAAGGTTGGCTTGTCCAATCCGTGCCTTCCCGGTTTTCTGCTATATATATATATATATATATATATGACTCGGCGCTATGTCGAGGTCGTCCTGAATGAATCATGATAATTTCGGGCAAAGCTCTGCAATGTAGTATTCCTTGTCGCAAAGGGTCACGCAAATATTCAGCTTAAAACTCCTTGTTTTGTCGTAACAACCTAAGATATTTGTAAGCCATGATGTAGATATCATAGATAAGTACACCCAAGTATACGGCATCTACGAAGATTTGAGTTTTCGATAAAATGTACTGGAATCTAAGGCGGAACACCGACAGATCCACTATAATTTATATCTGCGCAAAGCTATACACATAGCAACGCTAATTTATTAGTTGTTGAACGTGTAAGTTTGAATATCTGAGATGAACTATAGTTAATTTTGCATAACTAGTAGGCAAGTTGATAAAAAAAGTCTCATAATATGCAACTTTTTCAGAGGACCTTTGCCGAACCCCTGGAACAGCTCCACCCAGGTTAAAACCACTGCTTAGCCCCACAATGTCAAAAGAATGTGCAGATTAGGTAGCTCAAAAAATGTAAAAAAAAGTGTCCCAACCTTCCCATACTAAGAAAAAGGAAGCTATATGGGTTCTATTTTAGTGACGACGACGAGAACGTGATTAATGGATATACATATGATGAAAAGTATCAACAGTTTGAAAAATTGCAAAATTTTTGCGGATCATCAACTACTTAGCTATGCTTCATTTTGCCATTCATGATTTCCAAATATTGTTGTTTTGAATGTGTTCTTTAAACTAAGCTCGAGTTCTAAGCGAACAGTGCGCGCACGGAAAGCGTTGAAAGACCATAAGATGCTATTTCTAAACCAACCTTACAAAAAATGTTTCATTTTTGGAACTTTGCCGATAAAAGAAATTTTTATAAATTACTATCGAGATATTTTGGGATAAATTTGAAAGTTTGTTATGAGTTGGCGTGTACAAACAGGTTTATATAATATATCGTTTTATTTTGAAATATTCAAGCAGCTGCCCTTGAAAAGAACTAAGTAGAATTGTTTTTTGATCAATACAATCAGATTAAAAGTTTTCCATAACGAAATTGAACGCCCCGAGATATTTTATTCATATATATATATATATATATACCTAGTTTTCAAGGCATAGCTTAAAACTGCCAACTAAAATAGGACGAGTAAACTTTTGCAAGCATGCTTGGGCATCCGTTTGAGTCAGGCTTGTTCATCAGAATGGAATTAGGCCTACCACGCAAAACGTTTTGGGATAACACACATTTGTGTTTCCGATGGGACATGTTAGACTCGAAATTTTTGAGACACCCATTTGAATGAACATAGGTCCCCACTGCTAAAAGCTGGTGCAAAAATTGTTTTTGTCGTACCTGTGGCATCTGCTGCAGTAGAGCGTTTATTCAGTGCGACTGGTTCAGCACAAAAATCAGCTCTCGCACTATATCCGGAATGCGGTCTGCAGTTCAATGTTTGAATCCGCCTTTCGATGAGTTACAACGTCCACGCAAACGGACAACGGCCGTGTAAAGCGACGCGAGCTAAGAGGTTAAATTGGTTTTGGGGGGTTGAAACTAAAATTTCACGATTTCATTTTTTTTTCTTTGGCCTTTCCAACAAGACAAACCAGCGTCAAATATTTTTTTTTAGTTTCAGTCCACTGTAAAATATTCATAACGTTGGCGAGTGGATGCGCCTTCCCAATTTAGCCGAGGGATGGTCTGAAAATATTTGTTTGCTATGAGGAACAATGAACCGGGGTTCAGTGGGATATGCCCTACTGGGCACAATTCGGCAGTGTTTGATACAATAAGTGCTTAGAGGCCAAGAGATGCGGTATATTTTGTGTAATATTATGGTATCTTTCGGTCCATGGCCCAATATGGAATATATTCGAGAATCAAAAATATTTCCAGATTCAGATTCGAAAAAGGAAATATATATTTTAATTTGTTTACGAATATTTTTTGTAAAATATCTACATATTTTGGTTAACAAAAATCTTCAATCAGGTCCCCCTATTTATTAGATGATAATGCTGATTATTCGCTTATTTTTAGGACCATACTTCGTTGAATTTTGACAGAATACCCAACTGTGCCGCAAGTTCTGTCCGAATGTGCCCCACAAGTGGGGTACAGTGGGACACTTGACAAACGTTTTTCAAAGCAATCTTGTGGTAAAATGTGTGTTGCGAGAGGATTTCTTAGTCCCTAAATGAAAACTACATTTACCCCTCTCTCCATTAATCTCGCAAAGTAAAGTGATTGTGCAGAATGAACGGCTGAAAGTTTGATAAAGAAAAAAGTGTCCCAACCTTCCCCTACATCAGATTTGCGTGTAAAATGAAAATAAAGAGAATGGTTCAGGACTCGCCCGGAGTAATAGAATTAGTAACAGTTAATGAGCAGAAAATTCATATTTTTGCGAGTAAATCAGAAACAGAAATAAAAGTGAATTGCCGTAGTTATTGAACACGGAATGGCGCTATGGACCACTTTTCTCTTTACTTACTGGACCAATTACTTCCAGTGTAATTAAAGATTTTATTTTTCAATAGCAGTCTATTACTTTTCTCTATTACTGAATGTTCTATGAATGCCGCGAGATCTGATATTCCATCCAAAATTTTGCTGTAATATTTTTTACTCGTGGGAATACGGTTTTAAAAACTGGATAATGTAGCATAGATCATCTTCACAGGAGCTGATACAGGCATTAGTAAGTTGAGCTGGCCGCTGGCTACTCAGGAAACCGTATAATTTTGGGGGAATTATGATAAAACATTTCGTTACGAAATTCATGTCCATATATATAAGCATAGCTCTGTTGCTAGTCATATATATGCTATTTATTTTCAAAGCCAACCAAATCAATGAACTTGTCGTTTTGCATGTCTCTTTGTACATGTAGTCCTATTCACTAGACGCTAAATCTTAATTTTTATTGAATCGTATTTCACTGAGAATCCCACCGGATAGAACAGGGATAAAATGGTATGAGATGGGACAGAAAAATTATCATACCTATTATGCGTTAACCCTTTCATCCAAATGAAATGTATATTTGATTAAATATACTGAGATCGTTTCGTCGTCCGCGACATGCGACAGACTGTTGCTGTTAAAGTCATCAAGGCCAGGAATGCGAATAAAGCAAAGGCATCAGCTGATTAAAAAAGAAAGCAGAAATAAGCGTTCTTCAACAGTTAAAAACCTTAAAAGCAATGCACTTTTTGCTATTTTGAGGTAATTCTATGAATAACTTATACTTAATGTGTCCAAGGTATAAGGGTATTATCATGCTTTCACGTATTTTAAAAGCTGGATAGTTATCGTTACTTTGATTTCGCACCATGTACGACTTCATTAAAACCACCGTAGACCCCGATCGGGTCACTTAAAAAACTTCCTATCCAGTCGTGGTCATTCTCTTATCTACGTTTATTTATTCCCTACCGCAGTTTGACGTGCGCGTTTAGTGGACTCGGCACGATGTATATATTGCATACTGTACGTAATTCATATTTGGTGAAGACCGCAATGGTCAAATATATGGGCACGAAGTTCCGCTGACGTGTGCGACTTACAAAGTCCGTCGTTTTCTCATTTAATACTGAATTAGAAAGTGTGTCAGAACGCCGCAGTCAATTTCGTCGGGATCGGTATAACCAAACATCGCTCCAGTTACGGCCTTGGCAATTTGCATATATTTTATTCCATCATCCGACGATTTTTTTCGGCAAAGCAAACTTGATTCTGTATCCCTATATAATTATCTGCTTGCTGTGCTTTATTCAATATCTAACAATGGTCACTCCCCGCCTCAGATGTTTTTTTTTTATCATAAAGAGTTAATTGAAAGGTGGGAATCGCAGTGACTCACCATCGGTTAAAACATTGATTCTACCGTGGCAACAACTTTGATTTTAAAAATGCCTCTTTGGGCAAATTTACAAATGAACAGTTCAACACCCAACAATATGCCAAAATTCAACTTAGTTGGTAATTTGCGGCCTCGGTTCGGGTTAGTTTGGTCGTCTCCGCACCGATTTAGCCTTCGCGGCCTCAGCTCAAAAGATCTTGCGAATGCGAATTTTTTATTAAACATGATGCGATCTAGTTGAAATAACAGGCAAGGGACAGTAAAAGTGTGTTGCATTGTTTAAGCTTTCATTTTTATGTTATTGAAAGACTCAAATTCCAGTCCAAACAAACATGTCACCCATCATTCACGAATCTCTTAAAATCAGAACATAACGTATGTCTACAGTAGATTCAACAAACGAAACGAAAGCAAAAATAAAACAAGGAAATCGAATTGAAAAATAATTAACAGAACAATGCAGCAGCAGGCTACCAGCTGATTACGTTAGCATATATACTTTCTCGTGGAATTAGTCTTATATATATTCATATTTGGAGGGTCAAAATTAAAATAAATACGAATATGAATTATAAATCCCATAGGATAGTAATGACATATATACAGAAACAATAAAATGTATCCTAAGTTTAATTGCGTCGCAATTCAGACCAGCTAAGCTGCGCGTATACTCAGTTGACAAAATGAAGTTGGAGTGGAACGGCCTTATCCAGATTTCAGAAGATTTTGATATTTTAATTTTTAACCGAGGGAAAATAGTACAGTACGCTCGAATGAAATTCATGGAAAGAGGAAAACACTAAATGGTAAAATGTCGTATATATATGATTGACTAAATACACCAGTATAAGAAAAATAGAGACAGAAAGACGAATAATATCATTATAGTCACATGGACACATCCGGACTGACCGATGGCAGCCTTAAAGCCATTTTAAACTATTTTCAGCCGACACTTCAATGAAATAACTTAATCATCAGCATTGATTTCCCTGATGTTGTCAACACCATTGTTCAGTCTTCTGAAATTTTGCGTGCTTAATGACGACCCCATCGGCCTCTGAAGGTATGAAGTCCTCATGGTCACTGAAGATGTTGATCTCTTGAGGAAACGGTTGGCTGAAGGGCGCGCAAACATGTATCGCTCAAAATTATTGGAAGCACAAGCTCCGTTATTTGAGTTATCCAACCACGTCGGTCTCGGTGTGCGGTGATTCGTTGCAATTCGAGTTGTATGAACAATTCTTGATATTAGTTCACAACAAGATTCGCAAACGTCCATTTTTCGTGATTTGAATCCCAAACCCCACGAAGACTCCTGTTGTTGCAAGGTGGCGCGCTTTTGGTTAGAATCATAAACGCCATTTTTCTCTCGAAGGACATTTGATGATGTACTTGATGAAATCCTAACATCCAAAATAAGTTTATAATAAGACCGAGAAACAGTAAATTTCATTCAACATTTCAATTAAACAAATCTACATTCATAAGCAATATAAAAATTGGCCCAATTTATTGTATATATATTCTTAAAACTGAAAAAAATAGGAATAGATAGGATATGGAAATGAAGATAAGCAAGTTTTATTTGTTTTCCTACAATTTTCAGTGTTAACCAAATCTCATATTTTGTTCGAGTAAAATAACTATTTTTCAAATAAAACCATTCAAACCATTTTCAAAATAAAGAATTTCCTTTATCGAATGTATCTAATTTATATACATATTACATGTGCCTAGCATGATTAGAATATTCATCAAGACGATGTATCGAAATCAGAACATATACAGAATAAACTCTACGTGCGAAATTAATTCGTTCCGGAAGCCACTACGTAGGTAGAAAATTCCGTAAGTAGGGACGCATTTTACCTTTAAATGGCCTAATCCGTTCTAAGCCCCCACAAAACTCGGACATAATACGTATTTGTATAAATTATGATAATGGTTAAAACCCGTAACAAATACATGTGAGAATTAGATTACTACATAATAAATAGAGAAGGTACACATGGGAGACGAAGAACAGATAAAATACCGAATTAAAACTACGAACGGTATGTTTCTTTACCTTTGGCGTTCGCCGACTAGGCTAGGCTAAGCGAAGACCGTGGAGAGTGGGAGGCGAGAGAAGGCGTTAAACGTTGACAGCTGAGAGAGAACGTAATGTACGGAAATGAGCACACGCACATGAAATTCAAAATTAGAATTTAATCTTTTTTGTTTTGCTTTTCCGTTTTCTTTTGCTCACGAAACAATTCGTTGATTCAGAAAAACGGAAATATTGTTACGCGCGATCATCGTCATAATCAAATGAGTGAACCCAATTCCAAATTTACATCCGCCAAATGAGTTTT
Source organism: Styela clava (assembly GCF_964204865.1). Classification (NCBI taxonomy): domain Eukaryota; kingdom Metazoa; phylum Chordata; class Ascidiacea; order Stolidobranchia; family Styelidae; genus Styela; species Styela clava. Next base: position 19,952,659 of record NC_135262.1, read on the forward strand.
ATTTTTCGAGTCGGCGCTGATTTAAATATCTCATGTCGGCTGTCACATTTTTATTTTTGATTATAAAAAAATACCGTCAACTGAACGATAGTGTCATCAATGACGCCGGGATAACGATAAAATCCGCGATAGATACTAAATAATATTTGAGAGCCATTTTATACGCTCCTAATTGCAAAAAATGAAAAAATTTCCGTTGTGTTCGGTTCTCAATCGAAACTGAGAACGAAAACAATTAATTACGACACAAATCACACAATTTGCTTTTAAATTTATTGCCGAGGCCGCACAGATTATCTCGACTAAATTGAAATATGCGATAATAATTATAAAATATCAAAAACATCTTTGACGTGTTATAAGCACTTCAAGTCGACGCTAATTGAAAACCTTTCATGCCGACTGCAATTTATTTCCGAGCCGCACACGACCGCCTTCGATTACGATAAAAAATGAAATTATTGTAAAATGTTTTAACTCAAAACGTGGACGGCGGCGCTAGGATATGTGTGCCATATCCGGTATTCTTATAAACACGAAAAACGATATTCGAATATTAAATTCGAATTGGACATCCCTGCTACTTCAAGCACTGCATTAAATTAACGTAAAATAAACAAATATCACTACACGCGTTTTTTGTTTCCGGTTTTCGTATGTAGAAAATCCTACGTTAGTCGAAGCAATATTTTTACGAAAAAAAGCCTTTCGTAGGTAGAGTTTCTACTATATATATATATATATTCTTTCGTGGCTACCAGAGCTGAAGGTGGATGATATAGGAACTATGTGCGATTATAATGATAGCACCACTGATTTTTGCTAGTTATAATAAATAACATGCGATAAACAAAAATACCTTGTAGCTTGTGGTTTGGTGTTCTCCGTATTGAATGCGGCTTTGAAAGGGCCTAGCGGATTAACTGGTGGACTCAAGGTGTACACGGGTGTATGTAAATACTCATCCGTTGGTGTGCGAACCTAGAAATATGGATATTTTCATATGAGGAGAGGCAACAATATAGTGAGAATTTTCAAATCTTGAATGGTATAATAATAATTCATGGAGATGTAGTTAACGAACGGGGACGCGGCAACGCACTTTATTTTTATTTAGCAAATTCGGTCAAAGTCCCCAGTACAACCTCGCAAATAGTAAACTGATATTTTCATTGAGATTCTTTTGCAGGATACAACATTAGTCGATCGAAATTATGAACAAATTTTAGAAACTACATCGACTTGATCGATACAGACAAAAATATTCACCTTCCGCATACACTTCGAACAAATCTTTCGTTTGCATATTTGACAAGAGAAGGACCACCAGAACAAAGAAAATTTTCGAATACGACAATTGAAACACACCTGTTACAAACAAAAAAATGAGTAAAACACTGAAAACTCCTTCAAAAATAATGTTTCTCCCAACGTTTCACTAATGATGCCCATGCAAGTTTGAAATTACTTAAAACGGTTTTATTGCAATTATTAATAACAAAACATTGAATGTTTCAATTCCTATCATCTTCATTCGCTGATATCAGAGTAATATTTTTGCACATATTAGAGGCGGGATGAGATATACCTTGCTGGTTGTGCAGTACAAAACTATGAAGTCTTAAGTTTCAAATAGTCTGCTAATACCACATAAAACACCACAACACTCGGGATGAAAGGTTGGTTTGATCCTGACGGAAGGCGCATTCGATTGGACTCGAAGATCACCACTTGCATAAAGTACTGTAGTTTCAAGGCGTATATGTAGTGATCTACCAGACGGCAAGTGAACAAACAAATGCTATTTGTAAACCGTCTATACTAAATATTCTCATTAGAAACACACAGACTTGCTAATTAATAAAATTCTTTAACCATTATTATCACCATGCCAACGTCAATGAGTCAAGCATGAGCCATAAATGAAATTCAACTCGAACAGTTTCATTTGGACCGTAAATTAACAACTGCCCTGTGCACGAGGAAGAATCTCACCCCGAAGCCCGAACATTACAATTTCTTCACTTAGACAATTTGTACAAATAGGTGTAATTATAATATATTTAATAAAGTTACAGCTTACTTTTCCAAATTTCAAATTGCAATACAATTCCGCCTGGCCTTGATATTTTTCTAATTCCGCTCGCGTTAAAACCTCACGTATATGCATCAATTCTTCGACAGTTAAACCAACACATTCCACAGGGTAGCTGAGTTTCTCCTGCAAAAGAAACGAAGATGCGATAGTTGATGCCTAAATTGGATGTTTGCTAAAATATGTACAAATATTCGAACAAATCTCGAAACTTACATGCATCATCATTGGTCCATGTGGACGTCTGTCCGAAGAAGTACGTTGTAATCCACGCATACCCTGTGTGGTGAACTCCCAGCTGCCTCTTTTTTCTCTTTTCGCTAGAGGAGAACTTGAGCCCGCTGGGGGTGGTAGTGGGAACAAATGATCATCACGTTCCTCGAAGATAACTTTTTGTGACGGACCTGTTAATCTTTCGCGCCATGCCACGCGACGGTCGTCCAAAGCGCCAGTACGCGGGGCACACATACTGGTGGCACGACGGACGCCATTTCTTGAAGAGTATTTGTGATAATGTGCTGGATCTACTGATGAACCGGGAGTGGTGCTCAAAATCGGACTCGGCAGATCTACTGATAAAACTGAAAAAAAAATATATATATTTACAGTTAGTTATAATTTGTGGTAGAGCGATATTTTAACATAGAGCAAATGTGATAAGTCACCTTTTTTCCGTCTCACAGTGGTAGTGTTGCGTTGGAATTTGCCGTGATTTTCCAAATTTGTTGCTTCTGGTTCTTCTAAAACTCCGGACGACACGCCAGAAGTACCTTCAAAAAAATATTCAATTGATTCCAAATAGGAAAATTAACAAATAAAAATAAGGTGCAGTTTTCAACCCACAACATTCCTGTTAAATGAACATTAAAGTATTGCCAAGTATTGGTAGATTTCTTCATATTACAGCCCACTTAGATAAGATTATAAATTTAATCAATCGACAGAAAACAAAGATAAAGGATTTTAAAAAATGTCTGACATTGGCAATGAAAGTTGATTAATAATACAAATCAATAGATTTATTGATATTTTCACAAGGGATTAACAACAGGACTAAGAGCGCAAAGTCGAACGAAATTACTCGAGATAAAGACGCCGGCAAACTTCGCTGGCTGGACATATAAATCTCGTAGACAAACCTAAGTAATTTTTTTTATACCAGAAGAATCACATGTAACAATTCATAAACATCTTCTTTTGAATTAGGGCAAGTGGTTCAAAACAGTTCAAAGAAATGAGACAAAATTCACAATCACGATAAAGGATAACGGCTTTTATTGAAGATTTCTTAATACAGTGGTAATCACTCATATCGTGGTATATTTATTGATGGCGAGATCAATTGGACAAAAGTTCATCATTCAAATGCCAAATGTAATTATATTGATTTTAGGGAGGACGACGTATAACATATCTAGTTAAAAATTAAGTTTTGACTTGCAAAAAAGCATAAATTCTCGACACACAATTTTATCTATGAGTTATACGTGGCAAAACACTTCGAAAAATTTTTCCAGTATCATATTAGACGCGCGACAAAATCGTTAACGTCGCTGTGTCATGTTTGAATTGCCATATATTTCGCAAACGTTGTAATTTATGTGGGATTCCCAGGACAGTTTTATTGGTGACAGGTACACATGGACTTGAGACTCGCGTCATTTGATCATAAATCGTAACTAATTTAACTGGCATGCCCATACTTGCGTATAACTAAACTCTCCTTTAAATACGAGATCTTGCTGACTTCAACAGTCATGGGCATGGGTAGATTAGATACATTTTTTATTGTTTTGAATGTATGATTATAGTTTCTGCCTCAGGGGCGCCGGAGTGAATATGGAAACCATTCATTCTACTACAGTTAACTTGGATTCATTTATTCACTGAAGAACCAAATTTTCGTAATTGTGTGAACTATATTTGTTTGTAACCCAGCAGGCCAGAACTTCGAAAAGTTTTGAATCAATCTTACCAGAAGATCGCAGAGAGCACGGTCTTGACTTCGGATGATGTCTTTCAAAAAGTGATGTGATTGAATCATCATTGAAGGTAGTACTCATATCATCTGTCGCAATTGAATCGATTGCAAAGCTACTGCTGTCGTCTTCTGAAGTTGGGGTTGTCTGAAAGTATAAGATGATGTTGATGGCTCATGCATTCAATGATACCATAAAATGAGAACAACAAAATAGGCATTACCTCATCATCTGTTGTGGTTGTGGATACGTTATTTCTTAATATTTCCTCCAGCGTTGGTGCTGCGAGTCGTCTTTTGATGATGTCCGATTTTACTTTTCTGCTACCTAGAACGAAAATAATCACGGTTTATAGAAAATGTTCCCCAAATTATGCCTAACAGGCAATTGAAAGTCGGAATCAGATTTAATAGTTTATATAAAATTACTGTTTTTACATAAAAAATTATCGTCTTCAGCAGCAATGTTATGCACAATGAAACATAATTGGTATAGGGCACATAGAGACTATCCAAATAGGGACATGGTACTTGAACTGTGATATTATTATAAAATGCTTGTTGCATTCCTGAGTGACCTTTTACGTAAAAGCAACGCAAGTGAAACATTTATGGGATGTAATTATAACGCCGCGTGTAGACTTGACTTCCAAGGGTGCCACTTTACGCACCATACAATTTGTTATTGTCAGTTCATTGAATCGGGGTACAATCAGTCAAATTTGGACAGGCATAAATACACTTGTATAAACGCGAATTATGTCTGCCATTTGGAGAAAAAAATTGGCAGTTTCGAAAAACTAGCCGAAGATAACTAGCAATTTAAAAATCGACGTCTCTGTCAGGTTGTCGAGAGCTTCTACGAGAGTTCAACTTAATCGCATTTCATTTAGGGATCTTTTTATCAAAAAAGGTTCGTCCATGTAATTTAACAAACTTATGAACATTCAAATTATTTGCAACTTTATGAAAAAAAAACTACATGTTCAGTCAATCGAGAAAAAAATTTGGATTCTCGCATGGGGAAAAGACATAGAAGATAAAAAATCAGCAACAAATGTCAGGTTAACGTTTTTAATTTATTAAATGTTATTAGAAGTAATCTGCATATAATGAATACTTTCTATATCTACACTAAAAGACTTAAAATTAAATAAGACTATACCCTATATGGCCTGAAGTTGTCAACAATTGATTCAATCGGAGCACGCAGTGCTGCCTCAGATAATTTATAAACGAGTAGAAGAATGAATTCTCTAAACCAGCGGTCCCGAAAGAAGTGCACTAGTGCGTCGCAGCGATTTGCTATAAGTGCGCCCCGAAAATTAACAGACTTGTGTATTATTGATTATTTTACGTTGTATTAATTATAAATGTTTTATTGTTCCATTATTTAAATGCTGTGTATATGAATCAATTCATTTTACCTTTCTTTTTCGTTTACTTCCTGTTATGTAGCGTGTGCCTGTATTGTAACAATACACTAGTTCTGCAATTTCGCGAACTGCAGTTTCTTTATCTGCGATTTGTTTACGATTTCAAAGGAAAATTAGAGATGAGGAAGAAGTTGACATTTCCTATATTTTTTGGGCCTATATGTTTACAAGCTTCAAAAAGTATAAAGCACACATTAACGATCATGAAATGGAGGCAGCAATTTTTTTCGTGTATGTGCGCCGTGAATTTTTTTTTGACAATTCGGCGCGACACAAAGAGTTTAGGAACAGCTGTTCTAAACGTATTTTTGTGGTTGAAGCTATACTATCTGTTCCGTCATGACACCAAGGAGCGATATTAAATTAAAAATGCCTGAATTGAAGGTCCACTTATGACCTGGGATTTATACACGAATTAAATCACACTTCTAAACTGTTGTGCGAGTGTATGTCTAAGAGGCACGATAATGTACGCATGTTTATATTACGTAGTATTTAGTTTTAAAGATATTCAATACCAATCAAACTAGTTATCGCTGCGGAAACCAAATAAAACCAAACCGCCACCGGTTACTATTGAAGGTCATTTTACGACTTTAGATGAAAGGCGGCATCAATTACGGAATAAAAAGGAAGTGCAGTCTCTAATGGACTGACGGAGCAAAACTCTAAACGGTAAACGATATGCTAATGAGTTGAGTGACAATCAAACTGAAATTTCTTATCAAATAATCAATAACATTTTCGCCTTAACACGTATCTTACGAAAGTCACAACCGACAATGCCAGTTTTTAATATTCGACGAAAAATCGGACTGCTCCAATCTGACTCACTTGCTAAAGTGACGTTGGCGACTTGTGTGATTGGTGTAAACCCGAAACGCAAGCGAGATCAAGCGCTAAATAATTTATACCCGCCTAACTATCATGATGAAATCAGATGCAACAAGTCTGGGTAATAAAATTTAAGCTTCAAAAAGGCAGAAGCTTAGTTGGTTCTTGCTTTGCCATCCGTTATGATCAGCATCCGCTGTTCACGCGATGACAGAACCCCCAAATATATATTTTTTCACTATTTTCCTTTTTTATGATTATGTGCGGTCATCATTATCTATCTTTTGGAGCAGAAATTTAGTCTTTAGAGCAATATAAGGCGAAGCACAATTATGTATATTTATATTTTTGACGTGATATATACAGTACACCAAGCATACGCAATCAGCGTATCATGAATCACATTCCAAAATTTTGAGCCCCCTTAGGAATGTCACGCCTGGGCACGTTTGAAATCGACCGCGCCCACTAACCGCAGCTGGACTTGCCAAGTTATAAATTTCGAGCCCTCGTGTTTAAGTGATTCGAGGGTCTTGAAATCGAAAAAAAAACTTACTATCAAATTCGCACGATTTCGAAGTCACCATAGATGTGTGTTGAAATTCGGGTTCCATCATGGCTGCAAGGGACTTGTGGATAGGCGAGTCACGAGGAATTCCAACCCGTCGAAGAGGCGAAACAGGACCCTGAATTTCTTCCATCAGTCGTTCATGTAAGGACTTTGAACGAGGAGGCGCAGGACCAAGTTTCCGTTCCTCAATCTGAAAATGAAATAAAAAGCACTCATGTAGGAGAGATTTTCATGAATAGCTTTCTTATTTTGGAAAATATTACGAAATTCTAATCGTAAGTAATCGAATTCAACGTTCAAACCAGCTGAAAAGCAGCCAAATGCTATTCTTATGAGTTATTTACACTTGGGTTACGAAAAGCAGCTAATTATTACTTTTTAATGCTAGATAAACGCGATACGAATGAACATTTTCCCAAAAAGAAAAAGGGAATTCAAGTATTAGTCGGGTTTATTAAGTATTCAAGTCGATTCTCGCTATTCAAATTCATGAAATGAAAGCTATAACATGAGTACTTCATTCGGTCTTGTTATAGGTAAGGTATTACCTTGCCAACTCGGAAATGTAAATTTCAAATACACACAGATTTGAGGCAAACTAAAATTTCTTCAGGAATTCTCTTGAAAGTTTAAATGTAAAATAAAACTCGGTGAAATAAATCAAAATGGCTTACCGGATTGAGCGTTGGCCCTGATTTGATATAATCCAAAATAATATCGTGGGCGTTGCTCTTTACTTTAGAAGATATTTCTCCGTCAATAGAGATCTAAAAAATATCATTTTCAAATTAAATCGAAATCAATATTTGTCAATGAAAAAAAAACTAATATTTTCCATCAAATATATACTAACATTGTATATGGTTTTTATTCAGACTGCTACTACTGTTACTAATTACTTGATTTTACATTGGAAAAAATATTCAAGCGCCATGCCGCATACTATTTCTGTAAAGTTTCGTCTGACCCAAGTGTGCTGACTGAGCAGCAACAGCAAGCCTCTTGGATTAAATAGGACAGTCATCGAACCTGAACCTAAACTCAGGTTGTGTACCAGGTTAGGGTTCAGGTTGTGCGACGTCTTGGTGCGCATACTTCAGGAGTACCCAGTCATCTTTATACCTTGCGTTATAAGCATACGGATGCACTACAGAGCAAGGAAAGGTAGTTAGTCTCGTGTAACCTCAACTGATATACTTTTTATACATTACTCATTTTTTCAATTGGTTTCTCAATAAACGAATAAGTAATTTTTTCCCTGTAGGGTTTTAAATAAAGTTACTCTAATAGACTACACAGAATCACCATAACCCACAACAGACTATATGAATTCATCCACAATAAACTTTATCATCTACGGTGAGAATTTGTTTTCAACAAATCGATGCGGACTTCTCTTTCAAGCTCGCTCCTTTCACGCAAATTAAACGTTCGTACCCGGTGAAAACTGTCCTGATATGAAGTCTTACCGGGAAGTACGAGTTGGCAAAAGTCGGGTCGGTGAAATAAGATTATAAAATATTCATGATACGTCTTGACGTCAATATCTATTACGCATCTCGGGACCTTTACCCAATGATCAAAATTTTCTCGATTAAATTAGGAAGAAAATGGAACACTTGGTACTTATGACGTTATTTCCAATAAGCTTTATATCTGAAGAGTAAACAACGAAACTTGTTTTGGATTCGGCTATTTCGCGATCATAAATTAAGAATATGCATTTGAAAACTAAAAAATAAAACTAAGAAAACAACACCGTTTCTGTACCACAATTCAAGCAGTGTCACATTGTTCAGCGTAAGAGAAGCAAACAAGTTCAAATTGAGCACTCGTAAAAGCTATTTCAAGCTACAAAATGCAGCGAAACCGTTAGTACCTTTTTTAAAGTATATTTTCTTTGCCTTATATCTTTCATAAGAATTTCGTAGGGTGTTAGTTCGTATTCGATGTTTCTCTCGTGACCTTCGACCTTTCGTAGTTTTACACCGAACCGTAGATCACTGACGACTTGAGTCCATATATGTGCCTACAAAATTGTGAAATTGAAAACTTGAAATTAAAGAAGAATCGGAAATTTGGAGTTTTAAAATTTTGTTTTTCAAACATACGAACCCATTCGGTTGAATTTAACTTGAGAATATCCTCGGCTTCATCACATTCGTCCGAGTTTCCATTGTTGTTGTTTGCATTTGACAGATTTCTTAAAGTCTAGAAATAGAAAGAGTGTATATAAATGGTAACAATAAAATAACGAAATATCGAATTTCAATATCGTCAGAAAAATATTTATTTTAAGTGAGAAGTGAGAGGCGCTGATCCGTAGATTTTCTTTTCTGACGTGTTTCATTTCATGGTGAATCAGAATCCAAAATTAAAATCGATTCAACGATAGACACGAAAAGAGTATTCGGTTTTAATATTTGTATTCTATTACTTCGGGTTCCTCATCATTTATTGATTACCGTAAGTGACAAAGATACAGGTGAATGGCACGACGAAAATATTAGATGTATTTGGCGTGTACTGGTTCAGTCATTAATCAGAGGATAGTCTAACATTTCATTGCCCTTCATGAGGAAGAGTAATTTTATTAAAAAAACAGAAATGACAATTTTAATTAGGGGTGTCAAAATGGGCTAAGATTGTCGGGGAATATAGGGTTAAGCGTAGATATATTTGAAATAAAGACGTCAACGGATACATCCTGTTTTTAAAAATATTTACAATAAAATATTACAGTCGAATCACTTTATCAGTTACCATTTAATCAAGTTCACCCAAGCGACAATAATAATAGATGGGTAATTTGTCACACCCACCGCAACCGTGATATAGTATATAATTTAATAGCGTCCAGGTTGCTGGTTGATTCCCGAGTGACTGTTGATAACATCGGCTTCTCAACCACGATCGCCCACAAACGCTGAGGGGCAACGTCCCGAAAATAATTATTCAATCTACGATTACACATTTTGTCCTCGGAAGAGAACAATTCTTTAATGTGCATTACGCCGACAAGACACTTATCCACCGAAGTTTCGCGTAAATATTCATTCTTTGGTAAGACTATGTCATTGATAATGAAATTAGCAATTCGTGTGTAATAGAGACTTTATCTCGGAGGCTCACCGAAAATTGCTTTGTAGAGTCGTCAGAGCGAAACGAGGCTTTATACGGTGGTTAAACTTGAACTAGTTCCATGAATCTCAGATTTTTTTTATTATAGGTTTCATTTAGCGACAATCATCGAAATTTAAATTGATATAAAATCTTCGGCTGTACATTTTATATTAGCGAAAAGAGTTGTTTTAAAATACTACTTCATAGTATACAGTATACACTATACAGTGCTTTTTGTGAGACTGTATCCGCAAAGCTACCATACATACCATGATACCAGTTATAATTCGACGAAATATGACTATCATTAATCGATCGATCACATGAACCAACGTTTAGTTAGCAGTCACTTTGATGTGCTGGAGTACACTACGTTGTGAGAATAAGCACACTTGATCCTCAACTGCTCGATGTTATGCCACCTCCAATGTACACCATATATTAATTATGGAATGTTGTCTTTTTGCTCAATAACAAGTTAGCTTATAATTACCCGGCGGATGATGGATGTAAGAACGAGATTTTGTTTGAATATGCCACGAAGTTTTGATCTCGCACAAAAGGCATATAGAAAAATATAACAAAAAGTGATATACCTTGCAATACATCGACGCCGCTGTCAAGATATAATTTTCAATATGCGTTTGCGAGCATTTATAATTTTACGTTGTCGGGGATGCCCACAATGGTTTTGCGGGAATTACGGTACACAATAATAACATAAAATAATAAGTTTAATTGATTGCAGAATGCAGATACTGAGACATATATAACTTGGTCATATATGTAAATTATGGGTTAACATGTGTAAATTAACATGTGAATTAAACAACAGTTATGGTTTTAAAAGTGCTTATTATCGCGAGATCTGTAATTAAATAAGATTATATTATTTTTGAAGCGTGACTTCCGGGTCAACAAGAATTTATTTAATTGTGCATCATGACTAACATTTCCGAGAAGTTGTTTTAGTCGGATGTTGGGGCACAAAAAGAATTTTTTTCTATGCGATCAAATAATTTATTTTTATTGTTTTTTCAGTAAAAATTAACTATTTTGAAAAAATAAAATTATTTTAACTTTTATGAACACCTGCAATAATGACTAGCAATATTGAGCATAAATGCATGCAAATTGCTCATTATTTTCCGTTACGGGGCTAATAAAGATAGCTTTGAATGCGACTGCTATGCAGAGTCGACTGCAGAATATTTTTGTACATCAGTCACAAATAGTTAGCACAATGCAAGTCGAATTTTTTCATTTTGAAATCCTGGCTCACTCATTCATAAAGTACGACAAGCGCACATCACAGCCGTAATAAAATTAGAAATTGTTACAATAAATTTCCTCATGACATGATAGTGTTCTGATCGCAAACGTTAAATTATTGTAACATTTCAATAGACTTCATTATCTTAAAAAAACGACCACTCACTTCATCAATTGAAGACAATTGACTCAAAAACCTTTTCAAATCCAGCGATTCACTAATGAGAGCTCGACATACAGCAAGATAATGATCATCAGCTTGAGATGGTTGCTCGAGGTGTTCTGCACATATCTGAATAGAAAGTAACATTTTCAATGATAAAATATTTCGATAGTACAAGTATGAGCCATGAAAGCAATTGGTTTATGGGTATTTCATTGGACGTTTGAAACCACAGAAAAAACTGCTTCGTTTCCATAGCTACACAATATTGCCCACATGCCAAACAATTGCGTTTTAGCAATTCTATCTCCAAACACACAAATGAATAATAGTTGTTTGAGTAATTGGCCATTCTGTCTCGTTGAATAAATTTTAGTGAAAGTGTTTTCTTTATGCTTTGAAATTCATGAACCGGATGTTTACTACACCGCGGGAGATCATAAAGTACCATCAGCAAGCGATGTGGAAACTCTTATTTCCATACAAGTTCTTGATGGGGTCTTCACACTAGATTTTCGACATCTTTAACTTAGTCGTATACAAAAACACGAAAGACAAACCTATATAGGTATTTGTTTATTTTTATATAGTGTTACATCTTGTATAGTAAATTTAGAGAAAAAGCCTCCTCAACATTCAACGTTTTATAGTCTTATGTGATGTACGTATGTACGCTGGTGAACAATAAAAAGAAACCCGAGGTAGTTGAAAAGACAAAACAAAAATGTAAATTCTATAATATAAGGATTCCTACTCGTATAGTTTAGGTAATACAACTATATGCCATCGCCGTACCAGTAAAGGAACGCTGATAGTTGAGTGGCGTTCATAAAATCGATCTAGTCTGTCATTTAACTCCGCTACAGCAAGAACCGTGATAATCCCAATAGAAAATGCTAAAAATAATTTCCCAACTGCTTCTACAACAAGCCAAAGACAGAAAATTCCAACAACACCGACGACACAGTAGGATAAGATCCGCGTGGAATTGACAGATATTTGAAGAAAGGTTCGAAGTCGTTTGCTTGCTTTCAGTCGTTTCGTTCTAGTTGACAACAGTAAGAAATTTAGCCTCCGTTTAAGCCAACTCAAGTGCTCTATTATTTTGCGTAGGTTCTCCTTGTGGTAAAGTTTGATTTCTTTACTTGTCACCATTGCGCCAGACTACTCGCTACCTATTTGTTATCAAAATCATACCAATATTTTGGTGACGCATAATAAAGGTAAAATACAACACCTATTCTTCTGCAAAGCAAAACGTTTAGAAAGATCAGAAATTCTAGCTGACATAACGTTAGCCTTAGATTCTTAGAACATCATTCTACAACAATTGTGACGTCACCGTCACTTACGGAAAACATCGCTGCCTGCACTACAGCCTATTCTCTATTTACTGTGCTGGTGCCGTAAACGTACGGAATGCAATCGACCCAATTTCTTCTGCCAGGACCGCGATATCACAGCAAAAATCGATCTTTTTGTGCGCGAGGCAATTAATTCATACATAATATTATGCAAGCTAAACAGTGATCAACGCAAGCCAGCTCTCAAGTGTGACAAGGAAGTGCATTCAACGACTGCAACAGTGTAAAACTTCGACAACGCTTTCAGAATATCATCATTTCACAAATACAAATTTCGAACCAATAAGTAAGTTTCGAAGATTTCACCTACAAAATCAGCACGCGTATACAACAAATGAGCAAATCTATTAGTCAACGATAACATGATTAAGACTGTAAACCTCAACCTGAATCGCTAATGTTATCAAAGCAAAAATTTGTAGTGGCATACACACACATATGTACACTGACCAAAAGAAACAAAGACTAGAAGAAATGTGAATGTAGCAAATTAACATAATCTTGTATTTTATTTAAAGCATATATATTTGTAGATATATAAAATAAGGTATCAGGCGCATCTATCCATAGTTCACCATCCAATACAAGTTTAATTTTATTCTTAAGTTGCAGCAGTTTGGCAGTTAATTGAAAAAGCAGGTTGTGATTAAATTATAATAGATTTGGCCACCATTGGGGAAGGGTTCTGGACCAAAAAAGATAACTATTGGACCGTGTCTCGACACTTCATGAATATTGCATGATCTTTAATTTCTTTAAAAATGAAGAAAATTTTACAGTAAAAAGCAACCTGTACTATACAATATAATAGATAACTTGCAATGAACCCTTGAGACAGGCGCAGAATTTAAACTACAGCAGATATAATGGAAAATGAAGCCAAAAAGCTGTTTCGCGTTTACTTAAATTTGATACTTGTTTCAAATCTGTCAGAAGTCGTGATTTTATATGGCGATATAGAACGTACAGAAAATTATATATACAGTATAATTGAAACATGTAATTCCAAAATCAAACTATTGAAAGGGTAGTGTCTTAGTAAGCTAGGGTTGTTGAAAATCTTATTTTATCCTGTTATAAATGCGCATCATTTGCATTATACTAAATTATCCTTTGTCAGAGTGTTGTATTATTTTAAATCGTTTACAATACTGTACTAAAGCTATAGATAAGTAACGTAATTCCGCGAAGTGATTCTCCACTCTTGCCTGGAGCATTTCATAAACAAATTATCAGCAGAGCAATAATTAAAATGAAAAGTGGGAAAAATAAATGTCGATTTCTACCGTTCCACAAAGTAAAGGTAAAATTGATGTCAAATCCACCAACCTTTTTTACAACATCCCATGTACATGGACCGTGATCCAATGATCGATGCTCTCCTTCATATCCTTCATCGACTTCCTCGGAAAGAACGCCTTCGTAGGTATATACCATTCTTTTAACAAGCCTTTCCAACTCGCATGAAAGAGGGTGTTCTTCATCTTCGGTGGTTCCGTATTGCAGAGCATCGAACACAACTCCTCCGAATGATTCAACCATCTGAAAAAAAAAAAAAAATAATATAGTCTAGTACAGATCCTATGGTCGCAACGTGTAGACAAATACACACCCAAAAAGTGTTTTCCTCTCGAAAGATAATAGATTGACAACACAAAAAAGAAACCCAACTTGAAAGCATAGTGCAATATGTTAGGCGCCAATATGTCATTGTAATTGAACACAACATCATGCTTGTAGAGGTTGAATTGTTATAACATTTTCCCCTCTTGTACTTGAGCACTAATCGTCATTCATATTTTATAAACAAATTTCAGTCGCTGTCACTCACAAAAAAAGATTAAAATTCATGGTCGCACATTTTCAAACATGTGTATTTAGACATTTGCATTATTAAAATTTAAAACGCAGTAAATTGCGGAGCTTCGTGTATTTTTCGAGTAAATTCTCGACTCGAACTATTTGATTCAACGTTTGCCGCCTGCATACCATATCTGATTTACGATAAAACAATATGGCCGACAGTGAAGTGTACACGGTGAAAAGTCAGAAAACTTGCTGGGTATATCATGCTACTGCTCAGCTGATCGATAGAACATCATTTACTGTTGATATTGGTGGCCGATTTTGAATAATAATAGTCGCTACCTATACAAAGGGAAATCGAAGACCAGTAATTTTAATAACTACCCAGCTGATTTATCAGCTTTGAGAATCGATTTCACATTATGTTCTACGGATCTGCATCTGACGCCGGTATTGATTAGGGCAGTTGGTACTTGCCCCCAACTAATAAAAATCATTGAAAAGAACTGTCGCTCTGTTTTTTTTTTTGCAATATCTGCCTCATAATTAACATCGCTTAATAAAATATTTTTTGAGTGATGTATTGCAACTTTGCTTGGAACTTGTGAAGAATTTATTCGAATTTAGGATGGACATCTCATGTGACCTCGGCATGACCTAAAATACTTGGAAATTAGGATTCCACATTTTTCATGAAGACTCATGAATTATTGAGACTGTGGTCAGACGGGGGCTTATATTTTTATTTGAAAGTGTATCCTTTGGTTCTGGGTCATCAGAGAAACAGGCACAGCTTTTTATTAATGTGGACTTGTTGATCATATTTGATTTAACCCGGAAACTTTATTATTTTATTTTCCGGCAAAGGCTTAATTAGTAACTGGATTATCGCATCGCATAGTCAATACTTGCGACTTGCGAGGTGGCTTCGGCAGGTGTTCTGCTGGTATGCGTATTGCGTAGACAAGTCTATGGTTTGGCAGTCACATGCGACTTTTTGTACAAATCGCATTTTTTCGAAAAACAACTAAGAACGCTAATAGAGTGTGAAGTCGATGACGCAAATCGATATCCCTAACACTTCGTTTCTTCGTTCAAAGTCGATAAAATATGCAATCAAAGAAATTCCATAGTTAAACCAAACAACGCCTGATGTGAAAACATACAAACAAGGCAGTGATAATAGCAAGGTTAAATCCGAGTACTTCGAATAAAAATACGAACACATGATGCATTTGACGCAGGGCAGAAGAACAGGCAAATTATGGGCCTTGATAACCCACCAGACAAAGTTAGTAATCAGAGTGGTGGCCAATTAAACACATTATTAGAAACTGAGGAGGAAATTAGCCATGCGATGGAATAAAAGAAAGCAATTAGAAGCGCATCGATATTTATTATCGAGTTAATCCCGAGGCAAAATCTGTTTGCACTTATGGTATATAATCTCGTGATATTTCATGGCGCAATTCGTTACATGCTGATACGAACATGGTCCACTGTATGTGATAAACATTGTATATCATGACTGGCTAAGGAGAAGAGCACGGAGATGGCGAATTTGAGTTGATTAAAATGAAATATTAAAAAAATTAACAATTCTAATTTGATAATGGCTCCTGTACTGTGAAAATGACTATAACATCAACGGCTCACATTGATAAAGATAAGAGAAAATAAAAGGTGGCCATCACAGAAATTATGATTGGGGAAATTTGCATCCAAAATAAAACCCGGGTTCAGTCTCACAAGAAGCAAATTCCGAATACATGGCTAATCTAAAATATTGATGAAATATTGAGTGCCTTTCTTCGCTGCTTGAGTTTTCTTTCTCATTTTTAGGATAATCCTTCACGATACCCAAATTGATCCGAAGCGCACTTTTTCAGCAAATTTCTTGTAAAATAAAATCAGTAAAGATGGAGTCATTGCATCTTGATTGAGTTGATTAGTGCGACCATTTACATCGCACTGTGGTTGAGCCTATCGTGGAATTATCAGGCGAGAAGTCAACCAAAAGGAGACGAACTGCGATCACAATCGTATGGAGTAGTTCAATCAATCATTAATTTTTAAAGCAAAATCAAGTTACAATCACTTTAATTGAAATCTCTCTAAATTTTAGTGGTAATCCACGAATCATGACGTGACGAGAATAACAATTTTCAGCTTTGGGCGTTTAACAAAACAGCCACAAAGGGGTGAGGTAATGTTTGCTTAAAGACGGCAGGTGAGTTTGCGCAATAATTGCTCAAATTCCAGACTTGCGTAAGATTCAATGGCACTGAACATTGAAAGTAATTTACTTTGATGATGAATTACCTACCCCCTACCGGTCATAGGATATATATTTAATTGTTAGAGCCGCCGATTCTATAAACCTGTTTTTAGTAGACTACTGACAACGTTCGATGATAAGTTTTTCATAGCGAGCAATGATCATTATATGTACCATATGATGATGACATCATACCTATCATTAAGCCTAGCGGGCATTCAGGACCTGTCATACTCATATTAAGACATGTCGTTGATTTTGTCCAGTCGACGAATACTGGATTTCGATTTTCAACCATTAAATAAATTCGCGTACAAATTCTTATTGTGGTTATTTAATCACACGCAAATATATAAAGCATGCCCGTTGATGTTATTGTTTGAATATGGTTTACGACCACAAGCAGTTTCCCGCGCTGCCTATGTTTTTAAACGCCAACCAATCCGAACGACTGATGAATTGATGATTAGAGCATGAGGGTATGTTATCATAACAATAGTAATTAAATTGAACGACTGTCATGATAACACAAATAAAGGCGTTTAGTGGGAAACTGATTGTTGTCACAAATCAAGTGTAAATTTGAAGAATCAACTCAAATACACACATAGCTGTATTGTTGTATGTGGATCCGTATCGGGTTTATCGTAAGATCTGGCTTTAGATTAATCACTATACAGGTGGAATAAAATTAACAGAAAAGGGCGCTTATGAAATTGATGAACGCCAATTAAAGTTATTTGGATATTCAAGGTTTTGCGCCTGATGATAAAAAATAAATAAGTATTCGTGTCCGAGGCTGAGCGTAGGTTAATTTCGCGGGGTGGCAACCCTAGGTATCTAAGGAATGTTTCAGTCCCAACTTCTACTGATACAAGGTCAGGGACCGGGATACATCGACTAGAATTAAATCTTTATTTAAATCATTCTTTTAGGCAGCAAATAAATTGTGGGAAATCCCGTCTACCGTTTGTTTATATCAAATGAGAGTTCAAATCGAGTCACGAACAAATTGGCTGTTCAATTATATAGTTCACCAGTGTTAATGTAAAATCTTTAACTGACACCGTTGTCACTCGAAATTGATCCCGAAAATTGAGTAATTCAAAATCATGTAGAGAAATAAAGTGTACCAGTTGGTTTATCTTTCTATGGCCCGAAGATAACCCCTTTTATAATATAATTTGTCTATACAAGAAAATTAGTAGGTGTAGTAATAACCTCGGGCAAAGGGCATGGGCGTACATGTATTAGTCTTTACACTCATACTCACAGCTACGAAAGCGGCAATTTTCACTTTCTACTGTACAATTAGCGCTAGAACATTAAAATATAAGAATAAGTGATGCAGCCGTATTTACCAAAACCTCGACCATACTGTGCAGTCACACTCACAGACATGATTTTCCAGAACTTGCACATGTACTTACTAAGATCCAATATGGTACAACGTTGGATAATTATTGACGATTGAATAGATTTAGGTTTAATCCCTGATACACAATTGTATATATTTTAGCACGGTTACATGACGATCAATCCGAGTTGCTTCATGAACGCATATCCGATTATAAATCACCAATCATCAAACACATTTTTTTGTCGAATAAATCATTAGCATGGCGATAATCCGTTAATAATATATATTATAGTCTGATGAAAAATCTGAAGAAGCGGTAAATCCTAGTCCATTACAACGCGCAAGCAATGGAAAATGCAGTTTGGAAATAATATTTCAGCTCAAGTTTAGGCAGATTCGATTCCATCATAACATCACAAATAACCTTTAAAACAGAAAAATCAATGATGTCGTAATGGGCTTCATCTTGTTCTGATAATTACAAGACCTCATTTCAACACGGTCACATTCGGGCTAAAATTAGAATGCGTTCTGTATCTTTCGAGTCATACAAAAGTATTCTAAAGACAGAGATGCTGAGAACGCCGTGTTTGTTTTCATTTATCGCCTCCAATAGAAATGTACGATAATTAGTAAAAAAATGGTTACGTACGATCATATTATTTCTGATAACAGGTATTGTTAAATTGGTAAGTCATCAGTTTCACAAAAGTATAATAATATCTTGTAGACGAGTAACATGATTGCGTTTCTCATAATCTGATATCTAAGGTCACCAAAAAAAGGTTTTAATCTAGCCTAAAGCTAAAAAAGGGATTTCCACGAATAAGTTTCGAAATCCTTATAAACAATATAAATAGAGAATTCCTATGATTGATTTCGAAAAGTAAATACTTAAGTATCCACCAACATGAATATCTTACATACCTCCCGTTCGCTTTTAGTTCTTTCAGTGCTTCTAATTGATATTTCTCCGTCGATATTGATATATATTGATTCCAACGTATTAGCTAATGGATAATCCTCAACGTGTGGTAGTTCTTCGAATTGTTTGGCATATTGATGAGAGATTGCCCACGACTGCTCTTCGTTTATCGGACAATTAAATCCACGTACAATTGCTTGCAAATCCATCCCGATATTTTCAGTAAATCCAAGGTAACCGACCAGCGGTACAGGTAGGTCGGTAACTAGACTATGTACAGTGGCCTTAGCTTCTAAGTAATTGAAGAGGTCTTAGGCTCTAATTATACATCTGTAGATATTAAACACCTGATAGAATTGACAGTGGGAAATGAATAAAACCTATAGTGACGTTACCGTACCTTATTTTATCCGCCGGACCTTCAACTCAAGTCCTAAATGCTAACCTGGTACAGAAAATACAGCACTTGCTGACTAGATTAGCTTCGTTCATTACTCTATATTAGTGGCAAAGCCAAACAACATGATTTCCGTGCTTGAAAGCGAAGCATTCTTCGTAAAAACGAACATCTATTTAGACCGCACGAACCTGCCCGCGAAGCGTCGTATCTCGTCTGAAGCAGCTTTTTTAAATTATAATCGCAATTCGATTGTCGATACGCTCGAGCTGTTTTTACAGCTGCTCTGTGGGTCAGTAGCGACACCTGGAGGATATGATTTGCGCACGCCTAGAATTATCATGAATGTTTCCTCGAGAACCGGGTGGGTTTCTTGTTTAATTCCGTAACAATTACAAATCAGCAATAAGGTATCAATGACGCAATAATAGGATTTTCTGCCGCTGCTCAGATAGATATTCAAGCGTTGTTGTAAAGTAAACGTTGCCTCTTTTCGGTAGTTTTGCGTGTTCGTCAATTTTTAGTTGCGTTCCCAAAAATAGTTATGGATCAAATAACTTAATTGTCATTAGTTCATCCAGTTACATTCACCGAAAATTGATCCCGGAAACTCTGCCAAAGACTAGTCTAAAACTAACTATCAGTACCTATAAGCGGCACGTGGTTTGTTGTTTATTTATTGGACACGTTTAGTGGCCATAACGATCGTTTCAATATTATGTTGTTGTTGTTGTTGTTGTTCTTGTTGGACACGTTTAGTGGCCATAACGATCGTTTCAATATTATGTTGTTGTTGTTGTTCTTGTTCTTTGACACGTTTTTAAAAAATCGCTTTTTTCTTCAAATACTGGACCAATTGCTTTGAAATTTTCAGTGGTTAAAGATTAATTTCTTCGCTAGAAGGCTATTACTTTTATTTATTTCAAAATTTTGCGTGAATTCTATGAAATTTGATATTTCGTCTAAAATTTTGCTGTATTATTTTTTATCCATGGGAACACGGATTTTAGTCAGTGTCATGACTGGCTGTACGTTTTGATTCTGCAAAATTCTTGCTACTGGAAATTCAGAACTTTTTTGAGGGTACCGGTAGCGTCAAAGGAACCGGTAAAGACTGATTCGCTTTGGTCTAACGTGTCCATATATTTGTGCGTAGCTCTTTTGTTCTTTGACACGTTTTTAAAAAGTCGCTTTTCTCTTCGAATACTGGACCAATTGCTTTGAAATTTTCAGTGGTTAAAGATAAAATTTTTCTCCAGAAGGCTATTACTTTTTTTTTTCGCTATGACGTCATCAAAATTACGTGTCCATATATTTGAGCATAGCTCTCTTGTAATAAAAATGATAGTTTTGAACACGGGGCAGTTTCTAAGCAACAACACTCCAAAACTCTATCAAATCAGCACTAAAAATATTTTACAATGATAAAGTATAGGGAGAATCTTTCAGGGGTCAAGACTCGGGGAAACGTCCATAATTGTACTTATTGTTTGCCATCGTAAACTTGATTTAAACTTGATATTGCAAATAGTCAAACTGGGGTAACGCAATGACAAAAATACTCAGCGCCTTACTCTCGGAGTTATTTTCTACACTTTGCTTTCTAATGTAGTCGTTTTTGTCGAATATTTTCCAAAATAAATATTTTTTGAGATTGGGCAGCGAAGACTGCATGGGTCGTTTTGAATAGTTGAAATCGAAGATAAAGGTTTCTTTGGATTATTGACTCAATGTCAGTTCATTATACAACTGAAAATGTTGTGGCGTTAAATTGGCATTATTGCGGTATATTGTAATGGCATATTTATTAGGCAATCGGTCATATATATGAATTATTTATACCTAATTAATTAATCTTTCCTTGTCCGTTCATGATTATAATTATGTCGCGTTAGACATGCCCCTAGGCGGCAGTTGGAATAACACTTTTGCAGCTTTGTTGAAGCACAGATATCGTGGCAAGAATACGCTTAAATATCTGCAATAGTTCTTTGCCAGAAACCTATGACAGAGATTTCTTTATAGTAGCCTATATATATACGTTTTATTTCAGATATATATTATAATTAAATCAGCACCTTATTATTGATGGAATAAAGGGAGAATGGCAAGAATATTGTCACGATTCACGAAGTTGATATGAGAATTGGAATGGATATTGCACAAAATTAAATTAAATTTATCATGTGGACTAACTTCGACTCCTGTATTAGCCATTAGGATTTCTGAACACTGGGAGTCCTGCCATATTCCAAAATTGAAATATTGGTCATTGAGCTACTATATATATTTTTATATATATTCTACTATTTTTATAAGTTGTTGTGACACCTTCACCCCGAGCAAGGCTTTCTCTAAGACAGTGCAAAATTCTGGGGAGGAGCTGCTATTTTTGGGAGACCTCGATGGTTCGGTTTAGCCTTGCTCATCTAATTCAATTTCACGTCCTGGATGAGGAGTTAGACACGGAGTTTGAACTAAAGTTTAAAAACGTTATATTATAGCAACTGTGTCGGTTTCACCAGCACCACATGTATTGATCCAAAAGCGAGACGTCAATTTGTGTATATATATTATAATATATACAATTATTTATATAAAATTTTTCAACAACAGCACACATTTTAATTTATAGAAATATGATTAGACAGTGCAAAACGAAATACACGGTATGAACGACGGGAACAGCACTGCAGGAGATGGCACAGCAGAGCGGAATTACATTACATTAACTAGCTTCATGATGAGATTTTTGGATGAGGATACGACGCTGTACTTTTCAATCAAAATTGTTTTATTTATTGAAATCGCTATTGGATACATTGTCAATATACTGCTGGTTACTTTGCTTTTATATAGCAGAAGAACAATGCTTGAAATTTCTGTCAATATACTTCTCATGAGCATGGCTGTTGTTGATATCGCCCTCCTTACCGTATTGATGGTGACAGAAGGTATTTACTTTCGACGGAGAGGATTCAGTTATGAAAACGACATCGTTTCAATGGAGATCAAGCTCACGGCCATAGCCGCGGGCGTGATTTTCTCCTCTCTTACGGTGTCAGCACTGTCAGTATTGAAATTTGTAGCAGTATTCATGCCAATAGAAGCAAAGACAAAAATAACTAAACAGATTGGATGCTACATTGTTGCGGCGGCTTGTCTGATAACTGCTGCTGTTACGTCGCCGCTGATCGTAATGAAGGCTGAATCTAATAACTTGAGGATGAACGATGCAACCACTAAAGAAAAATCAAGCGCGGCAGAAACCGCAATATTTTACTCCATGCTAATACAGTCTATTGCACCAGGCCTTGCAGGAATTACAATGGTGACGACATATATTCCAATTATCTATCGCTTGTGTCACAGCAATATTGTGAAGACAAAGTTATATCAAAAAGCGGCGCGCCATTTGTCTGTCATTGTTATTGTCTTCGTTTTCTATCTAGGATTTTCTGCATCTGCAGATATTATATGGTATAATCTGGCAACATCCCATACATCATTGCTCCCTCCCGTATCTTCAAACGTTAAAAAAATGATTAAATATGTTATAATTGTGTCTCCAGCTTCGTCGGTATTTCATGTTATTCTAAATCCCATTTTGCACGCTCTTATAACAGAAAATTACATGGAACTCTACGAGCCTTTATTTTGTAAATGGCGTGTTTTATACAATTTAACTTCAATGCGACCCGAAGAAACCATAAACGCAACAGCTAAGAATGTTGGCGTATATATTGATTCGATCATGTAGCTTTGCAAAAACATGAACGCGTGAATTATACTTCATAAAGAAGCAACATCAATCAGGGCTTTTTCCACTTTTCAGCTATACCTTGTTTAGGTTCACTATCATTGTTGTCGTTTTTGAGGGTTTCAGACACATGACTTATTTAAACGATGCCAAACAGGAATAAGCCGGCGGATCGCCCTTAAAGTGCTCTCTAATAAAACAGCTAATGGTATATGCTAAAAATTGCTGGAATATTTTATTAGAACAAATTTGTTAAAAACATATCTTAATTGAGGCATTTCTACACGGGAATTTTTATTTGTGCTAACCTCAGCGGAAATGTTGTCGAGTACTTGAAACATAAGGAACGCATATTATAACTGATGGTGTTATTTTTAATTTGTTTTTCAAACAGACACTTCAACTATACCTCAATATTTAGATTTTGTGAAAACGCTTCCGAAAGATCGAGAGCTTTTCTTGGTAGACGCCTTTGTGTTTTTTACCGAAATAAAATAATAATAATATATTACAAACCGAATAGTGAATGCAACCTAATAGCAGTTATTATATGTTTTTGATTACAAGAATTCTACATTTTTCGTCTGTTTGTATATATTTTTTCTTTTTGCAACGCTAATACTTTTTTATTTTTTCTGAGAGTGTCAATAAATCTTACAATGACAGACTACTCAGCTAAATCAAAACTTTGACGCATTTTTAAA
This sequence comes from Styela clava, assembly GCF_964204865.1. Lineage (NCBI taxonomy): Eukaryota > Metazoa > Chordata > Ascidiacea > Stolidobranchia > Styelidae > Styela > Styela clava. The sequence continues at coordinate 19,976,725 of NC_135262.1, forward strand.
AATCATATTAGATTCATCCCATGAACTAAACTAATATCACCGATAAAATGCAAAAACATCCATTTCGAAAATGATAGGATTTCAGATATTTATTATGTGTGCAAAAAAAGAAAATTATAAAAATCACAAGGCATCGAAGTCATACTATATATGAAAGCTTGTTGAATTTCCTCAAATTAAAAATCTATGATAATCATTGACTTTAAATCTTGCTTGAAAGATGAGGCCAGGAGTTTGAAATATCAAGTATATACTTTTGCTAATTATGGGAATAATGGGACTCCAAACAATCAGAGTCGTCAAGGTCTCAATGCTTCAAGACGCGCAACTCTAACAAAAACTTTCATATATGACATAAAATCTCAAGTCCTGTTTTGATGAAGACGAAATCGACGCACTGTAACGCAGATTTGCATCCAAATGCAACAAATGAACGAATGAGACTGTAATGACTGCTTTAAAAATCAGATGTGCTACTGGTGTGAGTAGGTATGTGTCCTGTTGATTTAGAAAATTAAGTTAGAATGAAAAGTTTTCAAAACTTGTTCAATGGAGAAACAAACATATTTATAATGTATTATTTTTAGTATAATAATATCATTGTAGGCTGCGACCTATACTTGTATTTGTGATATATATCCTTCATTTATTTTCAATAACAATTTGATAGTACACTTTGCGTTCGCGTGGTTTAACTTAAAACTTGGCCCGTTTATTCAACATAATATTCTTGATTCGATGAAGATAAAAATGGAAGATTTATCAACGCAATAAAGACTTCGTACCCTTCTACTATATTAAGTAAAATAGGTCGTGCTGTGGTGTGCGATCCGTCTTTGATATGATCATTGGCTATACGTTAGCAGCGAGTTTGCAACTGGCCAGACAGCAACAATTGCCTCTCATGTTTTTTGCTATATGGTTGAAGGCGTCACGGCGAAATGGAACCGGTTAATTGGTAATGGGTGACTTTTTCATCCCTCACGCGATGCACTTCTGATATATTTAAACAGACAACAATTTTTTCAGCATATTCCAATACGGGAGCATCTATTGATGATGATACCCTATGGAGGGTAACACATGAGCTTGTGGTGGAAACGGGGTTTTATTCTATATTGCATAGCCAGTAATATGGGTCCCCCTAATCGGGCTATGTGGCAATCTGCGGGTGTGTCATGCTACAGGTAGGATTTTCAATGGGTAGTGCTGTACTGGAAATGAAATCCTTTTACTTTTTAAATATAGGACTATCTAACAGCAGAAATAAACTGTCTATGTTTTCAGGACGGCAGTAAACTGAAAAATTAGACATTCACACGACGGGAACTTCCATTTGCATTTCGCGGTAGGGCTGGGCATTTCGAATCGAATGGTAAATTATTCGAATCGATTCAGAGCCAAATTTCGAATCGCTTCCATCTTTTTTTTTCACCAATGGTCGAGGTGAATTTCTCAATTTTTTTTATTGGAGCCATATTTTTTCAACGCAATTCTGATACAGTATAATATATGACTCTTTTCTGTAGTGAGTTATTGACGAAAACGTGTTTTTTATTGTGTGTGAACGCTCAGTAATCTGCCTGAGTGATGTATTTTATGTTTTCAGGAATTTATGTGTGTTGAGAACCTAATACAGTAAGAATGTTACATACAATTTTATTTTCCCTAAGTATTCGAGATTCGATTCAAAAAAAAATATTCGATTCGATTCTGAAATCATCAGTTATTCGAAAATGCCCAGCCCTATTTCACGGCCGAGGTTCCTTATCTAATAAAAAAATGTATGCACTTACAACAGCTTCGGTGAGTAAACCCGTTGGAAATTTCATCTAAACACAATATATGAATAGCTTTATGATTGCCTCATTGAAACGGCTATAGTCTACTCAACTTTTTAATCTATATTTGCACTGGAATCTTTGCAGTTAGATTCGTGCTTTGTGAAAAAGCTGGTCGAACATCAAGGCACAAAAGAGATGGAGCTCACGAAGACCACGTGTTTTCTTCTCCATATGAGGAAATGCGCGTTAATATGGCTTGACAGGTAGAATATTTTTGAGATTTCTCTCTTAAACTATTCGATTATTTTATGCTGTCATAATGTTTTTAGCTGTAGTTGATGATATTCATAATTGTTAATTGCAATAACTGTTTTGTTATAAATAAGTGATGACCCACGCTATCGCTTCATCCCTGAAATCACCCGAAAAGAGACCGGTTCTTTATAAATTATGCGGGCACAACAGCATTCTTTCTTGAGATTGTGAATAATAACTGGTTTGAGCTTATAAATTGTCGTCACTCAGGCACCACACTTTATTCAGATTCGAATAGCAAGTTGAAGAAGAATACTGATGTTAATGAAAATACTTGTTTTGAAAGAATGAAAATTCGAGCGACTCAGTTTCTGCTTCACATCACTGACATAAGTGGTAGCATCACATTGTACATCTTTGAAACTGAATACAGGGCATCAATTATTTCAATATATGCGTGTTGTTAATACATTTGATACTGGATTGATTATCTTTGTTCTAATGTATCGAGTAGAATAGTATCCTAGTTTTTCAATATTTGTCTTGAATAATGAGAATGTCTATAGAAAAAAAAAGCTTAGGGCGAAACACGGTCCCACATCCAGTTACCAATGCGGATTTGGATCAAATTTCGTTGGCCAGCTCAAAATGTTTAAGATGTATCGTGATGGTTAGTGGAAATATTAACGGATGAGCCATTACGGAAACCACTCTGCGCCGAGGAGACAAGCAATCATGTTTTATCACTTTTCAAGGTCTTGTTTGTGCTTCAAAACATCGCTTTTCCTGATGACACTTTTAAACCTGTGTTGAGAGAAATTAAGTGGTCCACAATTGTTTAGTTATCACTTCACCAAGAGTTGGTTGTTAGCGTTAATTATTATATAATAGGTAAAATTTGTATTGAACATGTAGGTTTCAATAAAAATGTTGGCTTTTCTAAGACAATCACATATTAAGGAATAAAATGATATAACACCAGGCATAAACGCAATTATTTTTATTCAGGGTAGAAGGTTCGGTATTCCTTCCGTCTCCAATTCATTTCAGAAATGCTCTGAAGCACGTGATAGTGTAAGGGTTTCCCAAACTTTTTCAGCTTCCGCCACACTAACACCAAGATTAAAAAGTCGCGGCACACTTATTACAAATCCCCTATCTGTAAATATTATGCGTTTATATATGCAGAATCCTGAAAATGTAAATGAGGAAAGTATTTTGTTGTACTATATATATTGTATTTTATATTTTGTACTGATATACTGACAGAAAATTCGCATGGCAAAATTTGTGGTAAAATTAAGAACTCTAAATATTTCATGTAAAAAATGAAAGTGATATTCCCTTCTTTATATTCCCTTAACTGCTGGCACTTTGAAAAAGATTGTTTAGTTATCGTCTAGCGACTTTGCTTTGAACAAATTTGCATTGTTGGCTTGGGGTCGAAAAAGTTTAACGTCTTATATATTCAGATATTAAAAAGAAGTGTGGCATATCACATCACCTATCGGTGGACATAGAATAATAAATCGTTATGCTGGGTGACCCAAAAAACGGAACCCATACAACATGTTCCAAATGAACTGAGTTCCGTTTTTGGGTCACCATATATATGTGTGATACCGAACTACACACATTACTGATTGCAATGTAATAAAGTTCATGTTGCATTTTTAATTATTGTGAGAAATTCTCAGCAATTTTGTGAAAATTCGCGGCACACTCTCAAGACCTTGGTGGCACACAGTTTGGGAAACCCTGTGATAGTGGGACAGTATATATATGGATGTGCTGACGTCGTCCAGCTATGGTGTTGATAATACTTCTCATTTACTGAGCTTCATTAAAAATCATTTACCTTTTGTGAATTATGAAAACGGCGAAGACATATCTCCTAACCTTCTCGATGGTACCGCCACTCCTTTGATAGACGTTATCGGGGGTAACGGATTATATTTTTAATTGGATGGTATCATCGCAGGGAAGTTCTTAATGAATGCCCATTGTGTATGAGTGCTTTCGTCACATCAGACATAAGCATAATAATCCAGAAGACAGTGGCAATACTTTCCACATCGATATCCTATAACTCCAATTAAAATCTGGCACACCGACAACTTTACCGCTTATCTTTGCCAACCAACTCCGTCAATTTCTGATTATTTCGTTGGCTTTTCCCGATGAAGGGTCGCAACATGGAAAAAGTTGTATTTTCTCCGTTACCAGCCCCAGATTTTGTTCCAGATTGCCATTGTATGGCAGCGCATTCTTTAAAGTGATTCATTGAAGCGAGATTTAGGATACATGCACGGCACATAACATCAGTTGCATATTTTAAGCAGTTTGGAAGCAGAACGTCAGCGCGAACCACTAGTATTGAGTGATAAGATTTTGGTTTGTGTTTTTATTACGTTATGTTTTGATAAAAATAAAGCTATCAGTTTATTTTGCATAATATATATATAATTTTGTGGCACGTAGCCTACTCAGTCAGTTACTTAAACCCTTGATTAGTGACAGAAAATTGAATGCATCTTTGCATTTGTGATTTGATCAATTCATTGGTGTCTCTGCTGTCTGAATTTTTATCAATATTGCTATTGTTGTTCAAACTCAGTTAATTGATATATTTCTCTATTGTGTTAAAATATCAATGTGAGCATTTTTCCGAGGTTGTTGCGTATTTCATTTCATTTTAATCACATAGTATTGACTGTGACTTACTATTACTAGATTTTATATAATATAGATCAGGGGTGGCCAACACAGTCGATCGCCACGTCTCGAGCTGTCGATCGCGTCTGATGTTGAGTGAATATTATTGAAATACCCCCAAAAATTGCCTCGAACCAGTTTTACAACAGGAAGTATACAGTACTTTACATGCGCAAAATACACATACAGTATTTGAGTCTGGGCAAGCCCGATAAAGCATATTATTACGTAACAAATGCAAGTATTTTCCGCGGCCATGCAAAATGAAGTGCTGAATATCGCGTGGGTAGACCAGCGTTTCCCAAACTGTGTTCCGCGGAACACTAGTGTTCCGCAAGCATCTTCCATGCGTTCCGTGGAAAAGGGATTAAAATTACTTGTCAAGTTCATTATAAAGTTTACAGCAATCTTTTTGATTTTGGTATAGGAATATAGGCAAACGCTGGTCTAGACTGACAAACGATCCTACAATAACTTCCGCAGTATGCAGAATTTATTTTCTCACTCCAAGAGTAGTGTGATAAATTTTATTCGCAATGGTAGCAGTGGCATCAAATGCCCAATTTGTTCTAATTCTAAGCAAGCGAAGCATCGCGTTTAGGGGAAATTGTAAATTACATACTGAAGTTTGAGCAGCCATGTAACATTCAGGCAGTGGCGTGTAGACGCAATGTGCCGCCTCTGGATATTTGCACAAAATGCCGCCCCGTAACACCGCGAGGATGGAGGAATCTCGTCTATCTACCACAGACAGGTTGTAAAGGTAGCAGTTGATTCGATGATCTCAAGGTCCCTTCCTGTCTCCTCGCGAAAGCAAAATGAATTGAAAACTAATCTAAACTTAACTACCGAGGCTAAATTGACAGAACAATGCAATGAGCATATGTATATATGCTCATTGAACAATGTAATAGCTTACAACAGCGATTCCCAAAGGGTGCGCCGCGGCGCATTAGTTGATAGGTGTTGATAGGTGCGCTGCAAAAATTAACAGAATATTTTAGATATTGTATTTACTATAAATGCTTTTTTGATCCTTATTTTAAATGCTGTGTATATATATCAACGACTAACATATATATATATATCAATAAATTTATTTTCCTTTACTATGCCGTTTACTTCCTGTTACGTGGTGTCTGCCTCTATTGTAACATAACAATCAAGGGAAAAACTACTTGGTGCAATTTTGCGAGCTGCAGTTCATATATCTACTGAACCGAGTTTAGCGAATATGGGTGATTTTTCTAGCAATTTTCAAACGAAAATTGAGCAGAGAGGAGGGAGAAAAGTTGATCTTTTGCCTTTATTCCTCATGCCTTATTAAAAACTTTATAATGCATAAAGTACACATTAGCGATAACAAAATTGAGTTTATTTAAAAAGCTGCATTTTTTTCGTGTAAGTGCGCCGTGAGTTTTTTTCCGTGATAATTGAGCGCCTCGTGAACAAAAAATTTGGGAACCGCTGTCTTACAAGTTCAACAGCATGAGTATCATATTACCGTCAAAGATACCACATAGTGAGTCACAATCTAAAAAAATTGCAATCTAGTTTAGAGCAGGGGTTCCAAAAGTTGATTAACTGCGGGCAAAATTTGAAGCAGATGGATATTTGCGGCCCAGAAAAAGGATGTGACAAATGTGGCGCAACGATACGGCTGGTGAAAAATAGGCTGCAAGCTTGATATTAGTTACACCTTGCATCGCAGTTTGTTTTGTAATAAAATCAATAATTATAATAGTTAGGCGATGGAATACCCGAAGAATGACAAGCACGACTTTCAGCAACTTTGCAACTGATAGCGACTAATGAAGTTACTTGCTCATATGGCATACGGCCTCGTATAAATGGTTACTTATTGCTTGTTCAGTTATAAAAAATCATCCCAATATATATAAATACCAACATAATTTAGTTGTGTATTTTTGTATATACGTGTGATTAGGGTTGGCTCGAAATCAGATGTCGAAACGTGGCTCCAATTTGATACATTGTATTTGCAATACCGCATTCAAGCGATTATCTGTCGGTCTGAACCGAAATTTGGATTTGTAAGGGTTCATAATTGTGCTATTAGAAAGACTGATGCTAGAAAATTTACTTTTTATATTAGGAGAAATGACTTCCGAATTGCAGCATAGATTCGCGGAAAAATTCCTCTTCAACATACGGGCGCTTATTTTTAACGATGTTGTGGGATACAATAGAACTGGCCGATAACGTGGATTCACTTCCATTCCACGTTTTATGATCGTTGTTTGACTTTTGTATGAATTTATTGAAGAATTAAATTTTTAAAAACGCCGCTCACGCTTCAACTGATCATAATTTGAAGAATGCTTCGTCTCATAATGACGCTTAATGTTATATTCCTTCAGAACTCGAATATTTTGTTGGCAAGAAAGACAAATCGCTGAAATTTAATTCTTTCTAATAAATAAATAGGAACACTGCCATTTATCCAAAAAACGTCTGTTCTTAGTGTCTAGTTTTCGTTTTTTTTTAACATCTTTGAGCTTTCTTAGTTTAGGGCTGATAACAAAGATACTGCCGTGTGTAATCCTAATGCCGGTACGTATAGTCGTATACATAAGATACCGGTATAAATAATTGAATTATTACGATTACACGCATGCTCAAACTGTGATAATGATGTAACAATTGGCAGTATCTAGAGCGCAAGGTAAACACTTGTCTTGAAGTGTTAAACGTACTACGCTCTACCGCTTCGTTTAGAACAGGGGTGTGCAAAGTGCGGCCCGCGAGGGAAAATTGTGCGGCCCGCGAAGAAGCGCCAATTTTGAATGGTGTGTGGCCAGCTATTAGTTTTTAATTTAGTTTGATCTGGTTCCCTTTGCGCTGCAAAGCTTATATTCGAGTCCAATTTATTATCTATGTCTATGAATTTACAATGTCCTAACAGCGAAGCGAATAACGCGATTCACAAAGCTGTCAATTGCCGAGCAGCGAACATTTAAATGAAAATACGGAGCAGACGCTAATGAATTTGTTAGAACAGGCAATTGAGGATTAGGCAACTGGAAAGCAGTTTGAAAAAATTCAATATTAAGAGATACAAAAGCTAAATGAGTTTTGGTTTCACTTTCAGCCTATCAGTTGATTTTGTTTAAATCTAATCTAGAATAAGATTTGACAGCAAAGTATTTGGAAATGGATCTTGGCGTATTATATATACCGAAAACATCTCAAACAAGATAACTTTCCACATATATATGAAAAAAGTTATGGCTTCAAATATGGCACTTTTGAGTTACATATTTTTTTACTAAAATGGACGTCATATCGAATTGCTGGCACTTCCATTTAAGCAAATTTGGATAAAAGTAGTCGGGAAAAGAATCCAGCAGCAAATTTCTCACTGAATTCGAATTGGATATGACAATATATTTGAATTATAGTTTTAAGAAATTTATGCGTTTTAACTTTATGATGACGACATGAGTTTAATAACAAAAAGATTTTATTTCGTGCCTGCAACTAATAGAAAGCTCATGTTAAGTGAAGGTGCGGCCCGCGGTTTTACCCAGTTATTGATATTTGGCTCATCTGCGAAAAAGGTTGCACACCCCTGGTTTAGAACGTTTTGTCACATTTTTCCGCCCTCCAGCAACGTGCCGCCCCTGGATTTATCCACAAGATCCGATGATGTTTGAGCAGGCCTCGTTTTCCCAGTTTTGCGTGTTATTCCAGTATTTGTCAGTTTGTAGTTCTGTTTTCAAAAAATAGTTTTATGACCTAATTTGTCATTTTGCTCTCCGAGGAACTTTAGTTTGGTTTAGTAATCGAAATTCTCGCGAACGATGTGATTAACTAGGCTAAAATTATCTATCACAGTAGACTACCACCTGTGTAAGCGGCACGTGGTTGAATAATTTTAGTAAAAACGATGGCTTCAAACATGTGAACCAGTTTATAATCGCCAAAATTTTCTGAGGTATATATATTGCAAGTTTAAGTAGAAACATGTACATTTATCACCTTCTAAAGCGGTACCATGTATTGTATAATATTGAATCGAAAAAATAGTGCTCTCCGCTTAATATTTCCTTTTTTTGGTTTTTGAATTTTTTATGTAGATTCCAACTTGACTGTATTATGTCGGATATACATTCTAGTCCTGCCATTCAATAATCATTCTTACTTGTAAACCCTTGATCAAGCTGAAGTGAAAATCGTGAGAAAAGACATTTGGCATGGCTCACTGAATCAACTGATGGCTCTAAATCAGCATATTGCAAACTGCAAATCTATTATTGTGATAGGAGTTTCATGAGGTTTTTGTACTTGTTAAAATTGTTGGCTTTTTCTGGCTTTTATTTGACTTGATTTGGCTTTTTTTCATCACTGGGATATGGCTGTCACTTTAAATGCTTTATAGCTAGATTCATATGTAAAACTTGGAGTCTGGATATTAGCTATTAAAACGTTTTAAATATTATCCAGTGCAGCACTGGGAAATAAAAAAGCGATGTGTGTAATTGTTAAACGAATAATATTTAGAATCAGATGTATGGCTGATAAAACTTAAATAATATGCCTGATATGAAACCCAAGGGATTTTTATTACAAAACTGCTGGAGAGAGCATTATAATTGTATAAAGTAAATGCCAAAGTTTTCCTATCCTAAGTATCTCACATAACCATCTGAAACAGAGACTACCTCCTAATTTGACTGTTTTGAAATGCGTGTCCTCGATGTCAGTCGGCAACATACGACATACATTCTGTCAGCTGTCATAAAATCCTAAAAAAGCAATTCTAAAAAACATTATCGGCTGGGCAGAAAGTCAGCTACAAAACTTTAATGTCAAGTCTGAAGGTGGAACAATAACACAGAAACAGCCAGCAGTGTAAGTCCGTCATTTAAATGCTGATGTGGAAAAAATTTTTGCTACAAAATGTAACTAAGAAGCAGTCAGCAATGTAATTAAGTTATTTGAATGCTGATGTGGGGAAGCATTTGAGCAACAAACTGTAAAAAAAAAACTAAGAAACAGCAGAAAGACAGATTCACTGAATGCAATACTAGTTATCATTGAATTTAACCCAATTCGAAATAAACCATTTTAGCTGTTGCACGTCGCATAAGGAACCTGTTTCGGTTTCAAATAAATATGTACAGCAGAAACATATTTAAATCCCTCTGAAGCAACTGTAGCAATAACATCAACCTCAAATGATGTTCGAAATCTACTATGATGTAATATAATAAACTTTCTTATTTTGTTTATTTTTATTAAATTTAGTAACTTCATATTTAAATATATTTTTTGGATGTTTTGTTTTACAATCTAGATGTGTTTGGAGGTCAAACTAGATGTTTAATTCGAACAAAAGTGGCAGTCCTGGTGACGCTCCCTAGATCTCGGTTCGACCTTCTTCATATTCTAGGATTGCGGATTTGCACCGCAAAGTTCTAATTGTCTTTTTGATATATTTAGAGTTAATAATATTTACTTAAATTTACTTAACTGTTTCCCAATCAACTGTCAATCGTTTTGTAAGCGGGATCTACACAGTCAAGTATGTATTTGAGTTCGTAGTTGTCGCTTCTCGAAGACGTTTCGAGATCCCCCGCGACTCCTGTCACACGATCATAGTTAGTGTTGACAAATAAATGATGATTGTAGGGCAGGGGTGGGCAACTTCTCTAGTCGGCGGGCCAGATGTGGGAAAAAGAAGTCCTCGGTGGGCCGGATTAATACAAAAAATACTTCGGTATCCAATCTTTGTTAAATGCTCGACACTCTCTGTCAATTTTACGTTTCTTGAGATATTTCATGGTTAATAAAACCTAATATTAATATAAAATCTAAAATATATTTATAATCTGAATATAAATATAACTGATAACAGTAGTGGGGATGTTTACAACGCTCTCTGGGTTTGTTTAACAAGTGTGCTAACGCAATGGACCTTTCTCCGAGCATCGACTTCCTTGTCTACTTCGTGACATTGACCAATCAGCAAAATTCAAAAAGTTACGCAACAGCGGTCCCTTTTCGCATCCGCTCAGACACTTCTCTCACTCAGAGAGATTTTCAGGCGTGGTGGTAAACATTACCTCGTTTTCGCGTTTTTGTAACCTATTCGTTAGTTTTCAGTTGTGTTTCGGAAATTCAAATATAAATCAGATAATTCAATGATCACTCTGTCTTCCTAAGAGTTTTAATTTAATTGCAGTAATAAAAAATTAGTGTAGAAATAACTGTGATAGACTAGGCCAAAATTCTTTACCAGTACTTTTAAAAAAACATATTGTTGTATGCGATGAATCATAATGATGGTTTCAAACACATACTCCATTTTACAAGCGCCAACTCGCGAAACCACTCTTAAAATAAACCCCGATTATTTTGCAATGGTAAAGTATAAGAAGACTTTTTCGGGGGTCAAAGGTCGGGGAAAGGTGCATTGTTTGTTCACTAAGAAAAATTGTTTATTTCCCCAGCTCGCACTGACAGTGCGGTGAGAGTAGAGCGATCGGCAACTTTCAGGAATGATGCGTCGACCACATTACAGAGTGTGGTTGAATACAGTCGGCGGGCCGGTTAAAATCTCGTCGCGGGCCGTATGTTGCCCACCCCTGTTGTAGGGTGTTTGTGTATAATAGCTTTTATTATCGGCCACGACTGGTATTTTAGTGTGTTAGACCGGTGTGTGTTTCTACGAATTTAGTTCTAATTTACATGATTTTGATAAGTTGTTAATTTCAATTGTTGACATGTTTCTTGTCGGCACATTGAGTGTTGTAAATACTGTTTTTTTTTTTTTTACAAAACCTTGAAGTGTCGAAATCAGCTTACAATTAAATTAAACAGATCGACCATTCAAGAATTATACCCTGGTGTGGGCCGCTCCAAATTTGAGGTCTACATTATCTTTGTGTGCCACAAAACCTTAATTTGCCTTAGTCTCAATTTTTCGGATTTACAAAATTGTACCTTTTGAATATATTTAACAAAAATTTAAACCTTATACTAAAGGCCCATAGAATATCAATATTTTGGTACAGCTTGTTTTAACATATCGGCATATGTTTAATGTATTCTTAAGATATGTTTCCAACATCAAATTCCACAGATTGTGAAGACATATTCGCCTGCTTATGTATTATAAAAAGGAGGTCATGTGAGGAATATCAATATTTTTGATATTAGTAACTCGTAATGGAATTTTTAAGAACAAAAGACTTATGTTTGGTTTGTCATCCACCCCAGAAAAGTATCAGAACTTAAACAGAGACTGTGAAAAACTGTCGAGGTGCTGCAAATAGGGATTTGTTCCGAAGAATTGTTTTAAAACAATTGTTTTAAATCCATTTTTTTTGCCTGTTTTGTTCAAAATGGCTGTACTACATGATTTTTTGTAATGAATAGGTTGAAGAAAAATGGATGTAAAAACTTGCCAAGCGCACCTTATTTGCAATAAATCTTTCAAACCGCCACAAATATCGATAAAGGCTCATGCACATCTTCTCAAGCTGTAGTTCAGTGGTTGGCGCAGTAAGACGCAACCGATAAGGCGCTGCTGCGATGAAACCACGTTGCGAAAATTGAAATGCGATAGAATAAATGAGTTTATATAACCTTGAAAAACTCACTTCAACCTCAAAAAACAAAGTATGTTAAGCATAAATTAACCGAACAGTATTAACCGTAACAATGACTTCATTTTATGAGAAAAATGTCAATACATGACCTCGAAATCCATATTATGGGGTCATAACAGATTAGTTGTGACGTCTTTGCATTAGAGGACTCTTACAAATAACATAGGCTAGGTTAGGGTGTCTCATCGTTCATATCAGTAGATTACCGCCGATATAAGCATATTCTTCATTATCGCAACCCACTCGTTTTGCCGAAGGGCTGCACTTGATCGAATTGCTTTTGTAGTAGGCTCGTGAGCTAATTTTCATGATTTTTCTTACTCAAAACGTCTCTCTGATATCTCGGCTAAACATTCCGGGTGAAATCTTATGACTTTGATGGAGATATAAAGTGGCGATAAATGTACGCAATAGTGGTAAAAGTCAATATAAAAAATTTTACTTCCATTTTTGAAATTAAAATTCTGGCTGCGTGTGCAGCTGCCAGAGTGCAACGTTTTGGCGTAGTTTCGCGTCGATGCAAGGGGTATTTCATTGAAAAATACAGAAAAATTTTGATTTAAAACAAGCCCTTGTTTTAAAACACGATGTAATTTTTAGAATTGATAAAAAACAAAACCCTAGCTGCAAACACAGCACACGATTGACAGAATGCGAAGGAGCACGATCAAACATTGTTTCATGCTCTTGATAAATTGGACAAAGCTGTTGTGACACTGAAAGATCATTTTATTTTTTCATGGACTCACAATTCAAGGTCTATGCGAGGCATTTACGCGTATTGCTTAGGAAAATGCCAAATTTGATATGAGTGAGAGGCCTGAACATTCTTTAAAAATGAAAACGAGAGTTGCAAATTTCTCGTAGTTTTCGAGTTATTTGACAAAGTACTCGGATTTCATATTCAATTTATGACGAAAGAGTTTTATTCTTTTATGCCTTGCTGATGATCATGCTAAATTAAACTATTGAAAAATACATTTCCCGATGACACCGTCACATATCTTTCAGATGCAAAGTATATTCAATTGGGTCAGGGTCGTCCAAACTTTTTGGCCGAAGGGCCACATGTAATTTACCAATAATTGCGCGGGCCACTTAACATGGTAGTTAGGTTCTAGTTTTGCTACGGGCTAATGAAATAACAAATATTTACCCTCACACCGAAGTTTCACAATTATCAGAACAATAAAACTGTTGTTTCCCAATATATGGCGCCATCAATGGTTATTCCCGAAAGTTTCGTCAAAGACAAGCCAAGACGCTTAATCATTTTTATAACAGCTCCTAACAAACCAACGTCTCTAGCCGTACCACTAACAGGGAAAATGGCTGCGAGGTATCATAATCATAATTGTTTCCTGTTCAAAGCGAAAGATTATTCGCATCGTTCTTGGATTTCAATTTCCCTCCATAGCTAGGTAACTCGTTAGCTATCGTTTAATCTTACGAAACGCCAGAGTAAAAACAAACTTTCCATGGTCCGTTGGTTTTGAATTGGTGGTCAGTGCACGTGAATTTTATGCGAAGCGATATTTTAAAATTTACGCGCGGGCAGATTGAAGGCATTAGGACTGACGCGCAAATACTGATACTCTCGTTATATAGATATAAGGCAGATAAAAGGTCCGAGTAGCTTATAGTTGCTAATATATAGGAGTTTGTTTATGACTGTTTCACGCATAACTTGATTTCCTATTGGGTTTCTAGAAGGCAGCGAGTATTTAGATTCTTCAGTAAAATTTGGAATTCTCAAATTAGGGAATGTGTTGTACTCGCATTATCGCTTTATTAAGTCAATTATTCATTCATACATTGGACAGATTAAATGAAGAACTTCTTTGCAAAATCGATTTCAAACCTGAGGTTTACTAGTGATGACGCTGAGCCTGCCGACTTCTACTTTTTCGTGGTAAGAAGATATGATATGACGGTTAAAGAGTGTTTCTTGGAAAATATGCGCTTTTTTTTTTCACGTGTAAACAAAACTGTTAAACACGGATTTACCCATTATAAGGAGATAATTTGCCTTAATAATATAGTGTCAATTTTTAGGCGAGTGGATGGAACTCGCTCCAAGTAAGAGCTACACAAGCCGAACAAAAAGTGTATAGACTACATTCAAAAAACGTGATTTTCTGGTTTGACATATCGTATTTTAATTTCACATAAGAAAGGCGAATAGTATACAGGAGATCAATATCAAAATTGCAAACATTGTATTTAATGAGTTTTTTCAATTGTTCGAAAATTTGCATTCACAATTTTGGATGTAGCTCTTCAAAACCATAATGAGTGCAAAATGTCAAATATTTGAAGGAGTTTGCCGGAAATCCTTGTAGATTCACGATTTTCAATTTTCTTCGCATGTTCCATTCCTGTTTTAGCCTCATTATTATTTTTTTTCAGAATTCCAGAGGCAAGTGTGGATTCGTCGTGTACAGGCTGTTATGGATGGTCATAGTGTTGGCGTTCTTTGCCGCAGAACTTGCTTGGGAATACCGCAACAACTCACTTTAAATGCTTTATAGCTAGATTCATATGTAAAACTTGGAGTCTTGATATTAGCTATTAAAACGTTTTAAATATTATCCAGTGCAGCACTGGGAAATAAAAAAGCGATGTGTGTAATTGTTAAACGAATAATATTTAGAATCAGATGTATGGCTGATAAAACTTAAATAATATGCCTGATATGAAACCCAAGGGATTTTTATTACAAAACTGCTGGAGAGAGCATTATAATTGTATAAAGTAAATGCCAAAGTTTTCCTATCCTAAGTATCTCACATAACCATCTGAAACAGAGACTACCTCCTAATTTGACTGTTTTGAAATGCGTGTCCTCGATGTCAGTCGGCAACATACGACATACATTCTGTCAGCTGTCATAAAATCCTAAAAAAGCAATTCTAAAAAACATTATCGGCTGGGCAGAAAGTCAGCTACAAAACTTTAATGTCAAGTCTGAAGGTGGAACAATAACACAGAAACAGCCAGCAGTGTAAGTCCGTCATTTAAATGCTGATGTGGAAAAAATTTTTGCTACAAAATGTAACTAAGAAGCAGTCAGCAATGTAATTAAGTTATTTGAATGCTGATGTGGGGAAGCATTTGAGCAACAAACTGTAAAAAAAAACTAAGAAACAGCAGAAAGACAGATTCACTGAATGCAATACTAGTTATCATTGAATTTAACCCAATTCGAAATAAACCATTTTAGCTGTTGCACGTCGCATAAGGAACCTGTTTCGGTTTCAAATAAATATGTACAGCAGAAACATATTTAAATCCCTCTGAAGCAACTGTAGCAATAACATCAACCTCAAATGATGTTCGAAATCTACTATGATGTAATATAATAAACTTTCTTATTTTGTTTATTTTTATTAAATTTAGTAACTTCATATTTAAATATATTTTTTGGATGTTTTGTTTTACAATCTAGATGTGTTTGGAGGTCAAACTAGATGTTTAATTCGAACAAAAGTGGCAGTCCTGGTGACGCTCCCTAGATCTCGGTTCGACCTTCTTCATATTCTAGGATTGCGGATTTGCACCGCAAAGTTCTAATTGTCTTTTTGATATATTTAGAGTTAATAATATTTACTTAAATTTACTTAACTGTTTCCCAATCAACTGTCAATCGTTTTGTAAGCGGGATCTACACAGTCAAGTATGTATTTGAGTTCGTAGTTGTCGCTTCTCGAAGACGTTTCGAGATCCCCCGCGACTCCTGTCACACGATCATAGTTAGTGTTGACAAATAAATGATGATTGTAGGGCAGGGGTGGGCAACTTCTCTAGTCGGCGGGCCAGATGTGGGAAAAAGAAGTCCTCGGTGGGCCGGATTAATACAAAAAATACTTCGGTATCCAATCTTTGTTAAATGCTCGACACTCTCTGTCAATTTTACGTTTCTTGAGATATTTCATGGTTAATAAAACCTAATATTAATATAAAATCTAAAATATATTTATAATCTGAATATAAATATAACTGATAACAGTAGTGGGGATGTTTACAACGCTCTCTGGGTTTGTTTAACAAGTGTGCTAACGCAATGGACCTTTCTCCGAGCATCGACTTCCTTGTCTACTTCGTGACATTGACCAATCAGCAAAATTCAAAAAGTTACGCAACAGCGGTCCCTTTTCGCATCCGCTCAGACACTTCTCTCACTCAGAGAGATTTTCAGGCGTGGTGGTAAACATTACCTCGTTTTCGCGTTTTTGTAACCTATTCGTTAGTTTTCAGTTGTGTTTCGGAAATTCAAATATAAATCAGATAATTCAATGATCACTCTGTCTTCCTAAGAGTTTTAATTTAATTGCAGTAATAAAAAATTAGTGTAGAAATAACTGTGATAGACTAGGCCAAAATTCTTTACCAGTACTTTTAAAAAAACATATTGTTGTATGCGATGAATCATAATGATGGTTTCAAACACATACTCCATTTTACAAGCGCCAACTCGCGAAACCACTCTTAAAATAAACCCCGATTATTTTGCAATGGTAAAGTATAAGAAGACTTTTTCGGGGGTCAAAGGTCGGGGAAAGGTGCATTGTTTGTTCACTAAGAAAAATTGTTTATTTCCCCAGCTCGCACTGACAGTGCGGTGAGAGTAGAGCGATCGGCAACTTTCAGGAATGATGCGTCGACCACATTACAGAGTGTGGTTGAATACAGTCGGCGGGCCGGTTAAAATCTCGTCGCGGGCCGTATGTTGCCCACCCCTGTTGTAGGGTGTTTGTGTATAATAGCTTTTATTATCGGCCACGACTGGTATTTTAGTGTGTTAGACCGGTGTGTGTTTCTACGAATTTAGTTCTAATTTACATGATTTTGATAAGTTGTTAATTTCAATTGTTGACATGTTTCTTGTCGGCACATTGAGTGTTGTAAATACTGTTTTTTTTTTTTTACAAAACCTTGAAGTGTCGAAATCAGCTTACAATTAAATTAAACAGATCGACCATTCAAGAATTATACCCTGGTGTGGGCCGCTCCAAATTTGAGGTCTACATTATCTTTGTGTGCCACAAAACCTTAATTTGCCTTAGTCTGAATTTTTCGGATTTACAAAATTGTACCTTTTGAATATATTTAACAAAAATTTAAACCTTATACTAAAGGCCCATAGAATATCAATATTTTGGTACAGCTTGTTTTAACATATCGGCATATGTTTAATGTATTCTTAAGATATGTTTCCAACATCAAATTCCACAGATTGTGAAGACATATTCGCCTGCTTATGTATTATAAAAAGGAGGTCATGTGAGGAATATCAATATTTTTGATATTAGTAACTCGTAATGGAATTTTTAAGAACAAAAGACTTATGTTTGGTTTGTCATCCACCCCAGAAAAGTATCAGAACTTAAACAGAGACTGTGAAAAACTGTCGAGGTGCTGCAAATAGGGATTTGTTCCGAAGAATTGTTTTAAAACAATTGTTTTAAATCCATTTTTTTTGCCTGTTTTGTTCAAAATGGCTGTACTACATGATTTTTTGTAATGAATAGGTTGAAGAAAAATGGATGTAAAAACTTGCCAAGCGCACCTTATTTGCAATAAATCTTTCAAACCGCCACAAATATCGATAAAGGCTCATGCACATCTTCTCAAGCTGTAGTTCAGTGGTTGGCGCAGTAAGACGCAACCGATAAGGCGCTGCTGCGATGAAACCACGTTGCGAAAATTGAAATGCGATAGAATAAATGAGTTTATATAACCTTGAAAAACTCACTTCAACCTCAAAAAACAAAGTATGTTAAGCATAAATTAACCGAACAGTATTAACCGTAACAATGACTTCATTTTATGAGAAAAATGTCAATACATGACCTCGAAATCCATATTATGGGGTCATAACAGATTAGTTGTGACGTCTTTGCATTAGAGGACTCTTACAAATAACATAGGCTAGGTTAGGGTGTCTCATCGTTCATATCAGTAGATTACCGCCGATATAAGCATATTCTTCATTATCGCAACCCACTCGTTTTGCCGAAGGGCTGCACTTGATCGAATTGCTTTTGTAGTAGGCTCGTGAGCTAATTTTCATGATTTTTCTTACTCAAAACGTCTCTCTGATATCTCGGCTAAACATTCCGGGTGAAATCTTATGACTTTGATGGAGATATAAAGTGGCGATAAATGTACGCAATAGTGGTAAAAGTCAATATAAAAAATTTTACTTCCATTTTTGAAATTAAAATTCTGGCTGCGTGTGCAGCTGCCAGAGTGCAACGTTTTGGCGTAGTTTCGCGTCGATGCAAGGGGTATTTCATTGAAAAATACAGAAAAATTTTGATTTAAAACAAGCCCTTGTTTTAAAACACGATGTAATTTTTAGAATTGATAAAAAACAAAACCCTAGCTGCAAACACAGCACACGATTGACAGAATGCGAAGGAGCACGATCAAACATTGTTTCATGCTCTTGATAAATTGGACAAAGCTGTTGTGACACTGAAAGATCATTTTATTTTTTCATGGACTCACAATTCAAGGTCTATGCGAGGCATTTACGCGTATTGCTTAGGAAAATGCCAAATTTGATATGAGTGAGAGGCCTGAACATTCTTTAAAAATGAAAACGAGAGTTGCAAATTTCTCGTAGTTTTCGAGTTATTTGACAAAGTACTCGGATTTCATATTCAATTTATGACGAAAGAGTTTTATTCTTTTATGCCTTGCTGATGATCATGCTAAATTAAACTATTGAAAAATACATTTCCCGATGACACCGTCACATATCTTTCAGATGCAAAGTATATTCAATTGGGTCAGGGTCGTCCAAACTTTTTGGCCGAAGGGCCACATGTAATTTACCAATAATTGCGCGGGCCACTTAACATGGTAGTTAGGTTCTAGTTTTGCTACGGGCTAATGAAATAACAAATATTTACCCTCACACCGAAGTTTCACAATTATCAGAACAATAATACTGTTGTTTCCCAATATATGGCGCCATCAATGGTTATTCCCGAAAGTTTCGTCAAAGACAAGCCAAGACGCTTAATCATTTTTATAACAGCTCCTAACAAACCAACGTCTCTAGCCGTACCACTAACAGGGAAAATGGCTGCGAGGTATCATAATCATAATTGTTTCCTGTTCAAAGCGAAAGATTATTCGCATCGTTCTTGGATTTCAATTTCCCTCCATAGCTAGGTAACTCGTTAGCTATCGTTTAATCTTACGAAACGCCAGAGTAAAAACAAACTTTCCATGGTCCGTTGGTTTTGAATTGGTGGTTAGTGCACGTGAATTTTATGCGAAGCGATATTTTAAAATTTACGCGCGGGCAGATTGAAGGCATTAGGACTGACGCGCAAATACTGATACTCTCGTTATATAGATATAAGGCAGATAAAAGGTCCGAGTAGCTTATAGTTGCTAGTATATAGGAGTTTGTTTATGACTGTTTCACGCATAACTTGATTTCCTATTGGGTTTCTAGAAGGCAGCGAGTATTTAGATTCTTCAGTAAAATTTGGAATTCTCAAATTAGGGAATGTGTTGTACTCGCATTATCGCTTTATTAAGTCAATTATTCATTCATACATTGGACAGATTAAATGAAGAACTTCTTTGCAAAATCGATTTCAAACCTGAGGTTTACTAGTGATGACGCTGAGCCTGCCGACTTCTACTTTTTCGTGGTAAGAAGATATGATATGACGGTTAAAGAGTGTTTCTTGGAAAATATGCGCTTTTTTTTTTTCACGTGTAAACAAAACTGTTAAACACGGATTTACCCATTATAAGGAGATAATTTGCCTTAATAATATAGTGTCAATTTTTAGGCGAGTGGATGGAACTCGCTCCAAGTAAGAGCTACACAAGCCGAACAAAAAGTGTATAGACTACATTCAAAAAACGTGATTTTCTGGTTTGACATATCGTATTTTAATTTCACATAAGAAAGGCGAATAGTATACAGGAGATCAATATCAAAATTGCAAACATTGTATTTAATGAGTTTTTTCAATTGTTCGAAAATTTGCATTCACAATTTTGGATGTAGCTCTTCAAAACCATAATGAGTGCAAAATGTCAAATATTTGAAGGAGTTTGCCGGAAATCCTTGTAGATTCACGATTTTCAATTTTCTTCGCATGTTCCATTCCTGTTTTAGCCTCATTATTATTTTTTTTCAGAATTCCAGAGGCAAGTGTGGATTCGTCGTGTACAGGCTGTTATGGATGGTCATAGTGTTGGCGTTCTTTGCCGCAGAACTTGCTTGGGAATACCGCAACAACTTAATTGCTCATTTCCCGTTTTACCTGACTTCATGGTGCGAACTTCTCGTAGTGATATATGTGATTTGGGCATGGGCATTGGCGCTCTACGGCAGACATGATGGTAATTCACATGTGGATTCCGGTAAGTTGGCTTTAACTTCGGAATGACGCAGAGAAGAGTTGTATAAATTTCTGACTGCTGATTTTAATTTTGACAGATTGGATATCTTTATCATGCTCGATTACTTTTCATATTCACCACAGCAAAAATGTGGAATGTTTTCAATTGATTACATTAAAATCGTAACTTTCTCTAATTAAATTGAAAAAATCATAAACTCTGGTTGAATATTTTTCAGAAATTCCGTCAATATCTGGATCTCACTCGAAGGAAGAACAACTCCAGTCATTAAGAGAATTTCAGCCAACCCGCACTTCGTTGCATTCACAGAAAACCAAATTTACCAAACTTTCGGCCATCAGACCTGACCCTCCTAATCGTTTGGGTGAAAATAATATACTCCGATGGTTTCACAAAGTATTTTGGTTTTTATACGAAGTTACCTTTGTTTCATCAATGAGTGTGACATCAATTTATTGGATCTTTTTGCATAGCGGAAATCAGGGCGCAAATATCGTGTTCAATCTTTACCGACACGGTTTAAATTGTATAATATTGACGTCTGATGCGCTTGTAACTCGTTATCCTGCTCATTTTGCACATTGGCTATATAGTTATTGTTTGGGAGTCTTCTATGTCTTTTTCACTTTCGTTATGTATAAAATTTCCAAACATATTGACCCGCATAATTCAATAATACCTCAAAAGATATATTGGTTTTTAGATTGGGATTCTGGTTCCTTTGCCCCCGTTTATCTTTGCATTGGTATGCTTCCTGTAACATGTCTGATTCAGGGTCTAATAATATTGTTACATTCCATACGATTGAAAGTGTTTTCCTTATGCAAGCCCTAATAGGCGTTGAATAATCGTTTCGCACACTCGAGTTTGTACCAAAATAACTTTGTTTACGTTACAACATTTTTGGACACGGAGTGGTCATATTGATCGTTTTGTTATTATGTTGTTGTTATTAGTATTTTTCTTTCTGTCAATATGGGAAAACAGCTTTCCCTCTTTTTGTTCTTTCCATGCTTACTTCGATAAACAAATGCAATAAGCGCCAATAAAATTCACGATTAGGGCACAATTATGAATGTCATTGATTATATTTTGTTGTATTGTGATATTTGATCTTTGACGATGATGATATTCAAGTTTGTGACGTTTCGTTTGTCTTTACTAACGTTTGTGCTACATTATGGCACATAGTCTTTGTTTGTGCAAATTGTGATTTTCATTATAATTGGTTTTGCTGCTGAACATTAAGCTTGTAAGTTGTATACAATCAGGTCAATATCATCATGAAACGATCCTTAGAGAATTTCACGTGTCTGAAGTTCTTGGGAAACTTTAGGCGTAAAATCCATAGTACATTCACAATAAATGGTTGAGAGCTCGCGGCAAACTGAGTTTGACGGCTGGCAAAATCCGTAAATTCAAATAAATTCAGTTTCTAATATTATCTGAAAACCACACAGCGACGCAGCATTTCGTAGACTGAAATCATACCATGTGTTATCAAAACCTCATTTAAATTGACATCGGTGGGTAATAAATAAGCCCGTTCAGAAAATGCAGGACGCATCATTTTGATTTGAATCAAGACTGCAGTTGTTTGAAAATAATTTCGCACACAATTCTGCTCTCTAGATGGCGTCGTTAATAAGGAGGAATGCTAGATCTGCCGCTGTTTTGACATTATTGATTATTCTCCAAAAATCATGGAATCTGATCAGCGATACGTGTTTTTGTTAAATTTTCATATAGTGTATTTTCTGCTGCACTTACTAGTTAGAAGTGAGTCGATAGCAGTGGAAAGATATATTTCTTTCTACTGGAGCATATGCCGGAGAAAAATATGGCGCAGAATGTGGATTCAGTTGGTACTGTAGATGTATATGACATACCATATCACTAATGGGATCTCTAAATGAGTCACAACCATCTCTCTTTATTAATGACAGGAGATTGGGCAGAAATTGTGTAGACAAAGGCAGAGACTAAACACAGCTCAAGAATAGAAGGCAAATGTAACGGGTTATTAAAATATCGAATTGAAAATGAGATAATTTTCCAAAAGGTCTGGGAAACCGTCTGTTATTTTTAGTCAGGTATAATGATAGAAATTAAAATTTCCCAATATTACAATTTTGGCAGATGGACCGAAAATGAATTCTGTTAATAAATGAATAAATAGTCTTGATTATGAAGGATATCTGTGAACAAAAAATAGAAATGATGTAGAGCTGAGTAACATTACATGAAGGCATAAAATGAATGTTTCGTGAAATCACAACCACGGCAGTCCACTGCAGACGCTGAGAATGTGATATTAGAGACAAGAGTTGTCTCGCTAATAGCAAGTATGTCAAGCTCGGCCCAAAATGACTTCAATACGCCAAAATTATTTCAAGTCCGCGGACATTTACAAAGCAGATGTGTATGACATATCACACCAGCAAATTTTTAGTTAGAATCGCGAGATTTGAATCACTTATATATTAAAACGGTGCACAGGACCGCGGGACTCTGATTTTGATGACTTGTATAATATACTTTATCAAGATGTGCTTACCGTCTTTTGCCAAAACCGTAGCCTATAGAGTAGATGGGAGTCGGGACCACTACTCATCACTACAATTTTTGGCTTCCTACGTTTTAATTTCCATGAAAACATGTTGCATTGCTAACTTTCATAGCAATAGCAAAAGAAGCACTCTGACCTGACAACAGCGTCGTCAAAAACGCCAGTCTGCGATATCTTTGCATGGTGATATCGAAAAAAACGGTTCCATTACATTTGAACCCACGTACATTTGAACCCACGACAATTGCACCTGTATGCTATTGCACCTATGGAATTTTTTTTTGTTTCACGGATAGTTAAACCCATACTAACCCTAACCCATGGGTTTTAACACCCGCATATAGATTGAACCCGTGGATATTCGCATGGGTTCAAATGTACATGGGTTCAAATGTACGGTCACCAAAAAAAACATTTGTTTTATACAAGTAACAATGCTCAAGTACATGGCCACGAAGATCAAATCTCAAAACAGTCCTCCTATGAATCAAAATGAAGCAGAAAAATTTACAAGTGAAATACTGGAGCCGTAGGCCTTCGTAGAATTTAAAAAAAATTGTAATCACATTATAGCGACTTTTCTCATCCTCAAGTATTGAAATTGATTTATGTAGTAGTTAGGCTACAGTGCATCTAATATATAGCAACCAAGAACCAACTTTTTTCAAGTTTTAAAAGTTATATGCACAATAATATGTTTCTTTAAGTGCTCTTGTTTTGTACAATAATGAACAAAATTGTCCAATTCCTACTTTTGGAAATCGGAAACGCATAATACTTCAAATTCATTACCAAGATAATATACACGTCAACCTCTAACTAAAATTCCGCAGCCGTGAAGTTATGAATCGATGAAAAAAAGACTGATACTGATGGTATCTTTCTATAATAATGATATAATTACACAAGGATTAACACACAAGGAACTTCAATATAGCGTAGGAAAACATCGCAGCAAAAACATTTCTCAATTGCATCATTTTACGTCCCTGTTCTAACACAAGTAGGTGGTTCGTGATATATGTGAACAAAGTTTCTGGGAGTCTTGATGAAACTAGTTTACAACGTCACAGCTCTTTCAAAAATGTTTCGTTATTATCTGCAATCGTCCAAAATAATAATTGTGTGAAAATTTAAAAAATCATTTTACGAAAATTTTTGTGAAAGCCATTAATTAACGAGCATCAGCCTTCTTCATATACTTGGTATATCTTCTTATTCTGAAATTTAGGAGAAGCTATAGGTAAGTGGAAAGTATCTCGTTTCCGGTAACGCACGCTTAGTAACTATTTACGTGAACTACATATACATCAAAGCGATTTAGTTAGTCGCCACAAATACTGAAAAATGGAAATCGATTCACCAATATACTCATTAGTCTTGCTTAGTTGAAACAATCATATATATTCTGTACATTTCTAAACCACGCACAGATTCGATAATATCATGCTATGTTTTTGTAGTATGAACGATGACTTACAATAAAATTTTCATTTCCTGAAAAACGAATAAATTGATGATAATGGTACAGTATTTGTATGTTTGTTGTATTGCTTTGGCACAACAGGATTACAGCATGTAAAAAAATCCACGAAAAACAAAATACCTACCCTAGAGGAGAAGATAAATCCTATTAAAAACCTGAGTAGCATTTTGCTTCTCATTTTTATTTCACTTCTTATAATTTTTTTTGGGCTTTGAAAAAGAGTTTTTGTCCATACACAATGGTGCTTCGTCATTATCAAAGATAATTAGTTTTATCCACTGTTTTTGTCTGGGAAGTAGTTAACGTGGACACATAAAATTCCCATCCAAATAAGTTATTTAAAAAGGGGTTGCGGATATCAGTATTCATCTAGAACAATTATTCACATCGAGGAAATGTGAACAAGTGATTTTATCTTGTAGCCTCCTTACTATATTCATGTATTCATGTTTATTTAAATACCTCTTATATATTTTTAAATATAGTGTTTACTGTTTAAAGTCAATGCTTCAAACTTACATATTTTATGATGAAGTTGTAAACGTTTTTTTGAGCTATTTACTGTCTGCGGTTCTGAAGTGGATATTTGAATACTACGAAGTACGAACTCACACACTCCAAATAAAATTTTAATATGAAATAGTATTTGCATGAAGTTATTTACGACCGGTCGTAAAAACAATATTGTACAATGTACATGAAACAAATTTCAAATTCATTGTACAAGAATCTAAAATATGTGGCTCATAGGATTCTCACCCCTTCACGCATATTTATTAGTTTGTTTGAATAAGTCAATAATGCTGGGTCTTTGGGCTGTAAAACATTCTTTGGAATGTGCTACAAACAGACCTTCGCAAATAGCAGATCGCGGGCATATAGTAAACAACGGTATTTTATTTCCCATATTCATATTTTAGTCAATGACAATTCAATGATAAGAGAATGAGTGACAAGTAACAGATTTTGACTAGTCATATTATACTAGTCAGTTGCTTAGCCTGAAATTCGGAACAAATACGTGAATAGATGTTGCCAAATTGACTTGAGTCCATTATCAAGATACTACGTTGGCTTGCATGGATGCTCTGTGAATTTTGTAGCACAAACATCATTGAAAGAATATGAGAATAAGTAGGCTATACAATCATTTTTTTTATTCATTTATTTTTGAGTGTCGTGAAATGGACGAGAAAAATATATTTTCAGCTTCTTGAGAAGAGTTACCAACATGCTAATAATCAACCGACTAAACTTCCACGCTGATATAAATACAAATAAACTGACTGGTAGTTTTTCCACTTTCGATGACAATATTATACCGATATGGATAAATAACTGGATGAGGTTTTACATGAAATAAAAAATTATTTTTATTATATGCTTTCTCGTATGGTTCTTGTAAGTGAATGCAGAAGAGATGAAATTAGTGTCAGAATAGGGAATTTAATGATGGAAACACGTTTTTGCGATTCGTAACTGCATGGCCTACAGGAAAATGGGCATATTTGGGATTACATACTCTGATTACATATTCGAAGTAAATTCTGTGCATTGAATAATGAAAATGCTATTTTTGATGAATATAACATGTTTCGTAACTTTCAACCTTGTAGAAGTATTTATTGAGACATAGTAAAATAGCTGTGAGATATTCAAGGCAATCCTATGTAATATAGACCGTAATCCACTTACGATTGTTTGAAAAGTGGCCTCGAATCGAGCAAATTCCTTGCAATCGATCAGGAAAATAAATCTTTATCTTTGCCACTTGAAAGAAAAAATTGCTATATAAGTAATAACTATAAAATTACAAAACTCACCGTCAGTCATAAGCTGATTTTGCTCATTTTTTATTTACCCTTTCTCTCTAGCTTTATTTATCAATATGTTGACGTCGTATCATGACGCATTTTCTGGTTGACTAAAACAAACAACATGTGAAAATGCGCTTTAACATAAAAAATTGCTCATTGCACTCACTAGAATAAAGATTAAACGGATTTTTCCCAAATCTTCCTGCTAAAAACCCCTACTGAAAAATAACAAATATGATGCCGACGCGCCTCGACAAGATGATGCACCGCACTGAGATATTGGGTAATTCCACACGTCCCGGTGGTCAGCACTCTGTTATTTGTACTTAGAGCATTAATTTCTAGTAAATACAAACAGAGTCGATCTTAATCTCGACTCGTAAATAGTATGCAGTTAGAAACAGAGGTTGAGCAAAGTATTGCCAACAGCCTACGCAATTTGCAGATGTACCAATGAGACTGTATAAAACTTAAATTATATACAATCATTTTCTGATACATTCATCTTTTGCCAGGTTAAAATTTCTCACTTGTCTCACATACGTGACTTTAATTAAAACAAATCTTCTACCGTTGATCAAGTGTTTGCCATTGAACATACTTTG
This sequence comes from Styela clava, assembly GCF_964204865.1. NCBI lineage: Eukaryota > Metazoa > Chordata > Ascidiacea > Stolidobranchia > Styelidae > Styela > Styela clava. Next base: position 20,003,993 of record NC_135262.1, read on the forward strand.
CTACGTCTGAATCGGTATACCCCTGCTGCACAACAAACACAGTAAATTTTTAAATAAGAAAAAATACGTGCAAAGTATGCCAAATATATATTTGAGGAATATTGACTTCCAGTCATGCATATCCAACAGCGACTTTGATTATTATATTTGATTATGAAACAATTTTTTGTCACTCAGTGGACTGGGTGCTATGGGTCAACTTCCTTGTGAACTCGAACAGTAAAACACAACCGCAGATATACTCGGTGCCGATGGTAAGTAAGTCTAGTCTATTTCATAGGCTGTAGTTCTAGTTTTAGCTTCAAATCTCAGGAGATTCCTTGAATTTCATAGAACCTGAAATTAGCTATCTGAAATATAGGGCGTCGCGATTTATGCTGTTCATTCAAGCTCCGAGATAATACAATATATAAATTCAATAATATTGTTTGCAACGTTGATCAGGTCTCGGACTCTCGGTATGAATTACCGTATGAATTACTCATGCCAAAACGTCGGAAAAGCACGGAAAACTAGCTTAGCGACCCAATTCAATATTTTTCAAATTTGGTAAGACGTAACATAAACCCTTGATTGACCAAACCTGAATATGAATCTATCTACCCAAAATTAGAGAGCTTCAATTTATATTTTTGATTATAAAACGTGACAGACAAAATGACCGCATAAATTTTCATTATTTCTAAACTGGGGACATTCTTCAAGTCAATCATCTCAGAGATACTGCGCGAATACCTGTAAATATATGGTACATTTCAGACGAGACAGTCAGGATTTGCAGAAAATAATCCCGAGAACACTAATCAGATGTAACCTACCTTTATCGTTACTCAGCGTACCAACGTGTGCCCCATGAAAAAAAAAACTTTAACACTGATCGGATCACGATTTTGCTGTTGAGCAAGAGAATTGAATGACTTTCAACAGCAAAAATTTAACAAAAGGACTTGTTTTCCGGGTTACGGGATGATCGGATTTACGTGCTGCACCAACGCTGTACTCATTTGTGCAAATAATCGCGCCTGCCCAGCGTAGAAAACGTTGCGAATTGATTCAATAAAAATGGTTTTTAGGATAATAATCAATTTTTACATGAAATATTTTAGATTTAGATAAAATACTTTTATCAAAAGATTATTCATAAAAATAAAACTGTCGAAAATACTTTTTAATTCATGTCATATCGAATCAAACCAACCTGAATCTAGTTTAAATTAAGTGAAATTTAGCACGTATCTTAATCAAAATTGGTATCTTTAGATCAGTGCATATCAGTTCTACACGATATACTACAAACCTTTACATAACGGCCGATTAATAACGCCGCTGTGCGAAATATACTCTCATGATTAACAAAAGTCCGCAGGAATATAGCAAGGGTATAATCGAGGCAAAACTGAATGGCATTCGCTTTCGTGTAGTGATAAAAAATATGACAAAAATTGTGGAAAGGTGCTGCCTAATATATTGTAACAGCTACATGCGCCAGCGGTATTCGAGAAGATACAAGATACATTTTAGGTTGATAAGCGCAAATTATTGAAAACATACTCAGAAACATGTTTCTTGCTTTTACGTTTTGACCTATTACTCCGATTCATCGAATACGGCTAATGCCGAACTTGTTCCTCCCCTACTATTTATCATCTAGTTGAACGTGATAAGAGTTCCTCGTGATAAAACTGTGTAAATGTAATATATCCATTCAACCTAAATAAAAACTGCAAACTTACTTGATTAAACTTTAAAAATTGCTTTGCGACTAGATGCATTCATTGGCCACAGGTACCAATATCAGTGATTAGTAATTTATTTCTTCACCATGCGGAAAATACACTAGATATACACAAATAAAAGGAAACATAACATATCGCAGGGTGAAGGGAGACGCAACATGCATTGTACTTGAGATGGGGGTTAACAGAGACACTATTGCACACACAAAGACATCCAATTTAGCCTAAATAACCTCTATAATTCTAACCTTTATAATAAGTCGTTCAATATCTATAATACTTAAAATAGCACTCTCGGACAATGCCAAAACCACTCATCATACAGAAACCAAGGGAATCCAGAAGTGAACATGCAGTTTGATTTCATCACTTGATGAGTGCGTGAGTTGTTTACATTTTAATTGTTTACATATCATTTACCGTTAAACTCTAATCACTCTAATTAATTTATTACTTCTTTAATTGCCAAGTCACTGTCTTTGTAAACTTCATTTTCAGTGCGTGCAAAAAGATGTATAAACTGTAAACTGTGCTGTATAGCGTAAATAGGTTATACATGTGGTCGGCAATTACAGCTAATGGGAAATATACGAGTCAGTATTAAACATATTTCATGAACATCGTGACCTGATAAGCGATGGGAATTTACATAAACATTGATCCTCCGAGTCAAAGACATATCAAGTAAGCTTGTCTAAATACAATATTTTGTTTGCACTAAGTGCATAAATATGTGTATTTTAGCAGTTAGGTAGAAATGCATTTAAATGAAGATTCATCGGCACAATCTGCACCTTATTTAGGATATGTTTTGCTTTTCGCAAATTGCTGTTTATATAGGAAATGAATTTCGTTGACAATACCTGGTAAGAATTGACAATTGTCTTACATTTGTAAATAACCTACGACAAGTAGCAAATTGTTTATTCCATCTGCCTTTGACGTGAATTTTTCGTTCTTATTTTCCTAATATTTTATTACTTTGTTGCCGGTCTGTATGTAGGTATTTACCGTACCGGTTCGCGGCGTAATCGTTTTGCGGTTTGCGCACAAATCGTTATGAGAACATGAGGCAGGCCGCAAAACAGAGATCCATGCCATTCGAGTCGCTGAAGACATTCTTTACACAGGAGATTCCGCATGGACCACTCTGACAACATATGTACTAACTCGAGTAGTTCACGTACTGTTAAATTGAATTAACGTCAATTCTATTATCAACTTTTATCACAGAAATATCAGTAGATTTTCGCATCAATTAGTTACTTGGATCTAAAGATCATGATGGTGGGTCAATTTGTTCGCCATCCCCAGCGTATAATATCATTAGCTCGCGAATATACATTTTACGCCTGTTTATACAGAAAGCCTTTCGACCCTGCGTCCGGCAAGCATCAAAAGTTATTCAGAAATGATTTAGTTAGAAATAAGCCAACTTATTTTGTGAAATTGTAAGATAATCAACGTGATTTTTCAATATTTATGATTTCTACTTAATACCAAATAAAATTAAATTTTGTGACTTCGATATACGATAGTTGTTATTTTTTATCGTTGATAATTCTAATTGGTATTGGTTTCGATGTCACTGCATACTGAGACTATATAGACAATTCAAAAGTATTTATGGTTTAAATCAGCGGCTCCCTAAGAATATGCCGCGACGCACTATATTGCGCTCCGAAAATTAACAGAATTGATTTCAACGTAATTAATAATTAATAATAATTAATATATGATTGAAATTATGATTACATATTGTATTTATTATAAATCTTTCATTGTGTCATATTTTAAATGCTGTGTCTATGAATCAATAAATTCATTTTACCTTTCTATGTCGTTTACTTTCTGTTACATGGATTCTGCCTCTATTGTTACGTAACACCAGAGACGCCACTTGCTGCAATTTTGCAACTACAGTTTATTATTTGCTGAAGAGTTAATATTGCCTTTATTCGTTAGCAGCAAGTTATTTTTTCGTGTAAGGGCGCCGTGAGTTTTTTCCCTGATAATTTGGCGCCGTACAAACATGAAATTTGGGAATCGTTGGCTTATAGTATTCCCGATACAAACTAACTTTTAACTCCAAGTTAGCGTTTAAAACTTAGTCTGTAGCATTCCACATGGAATTATACGAGCTTGATTAGAACAAATAGTAACAGTAATCAAGTACAGAAAGACGGCAATCCGCCATTTTATATCAAATACGTGTACTTGCAAGGAAGATTTTGCGCTTCTAATATTTAAGATCATCTCAACGGTATTAGATCAAATATCAATACGAGAATATCGGTCAGAGACCGAAGACTTATCGATCGAAAGTTAGGGGATCCCCCAAAACAGCGCTCTTACTCCATAGTGAAACCTTGTGTCCCATCACTAATTAATCAATAACTCGCTAATTATACGGCATAATTCGCTCAAAATCAATAGGTCCTTCTGGTCCGAGATATGATGAATGCACATGCAATCGTGAGATATCGCGTGCATCTAACAGACATACATACATACAGACAGACAGACAAATACCTATCAACATACTTACAGATTAAAATCGATAAGTAATAATTTAGTTTGACCCAAGGCACAGTTCTGATTGCCTTACAAGTATTTCTTTCGTATGTATATAAGGTTTATTAATTTGCTTCGTTCCCTAAATTGTCTCACGAAGGGTGACAGATTACATACTAACAGTAAGATAAACGAAAAGGGTCAATGACCAAGTTCTCACCGTGGTAAAAATTCACCCGTTTTGTTTCAAAATATGTATTGCCGTCTATGTTGAATTGCAAACAGGAAAAATCGTCATCAAATTTTGCTGGCGTTGAAGACCATATGCGAATTATCGGATGTCGTTTGGCGTTATATCTATAAAGATGTCGACGAGAAACACATCAGGACACCAAGACAATCAAATCAATGACCGGGTCTCTCCAGCTTTGGTTTCTACTGCCGTTCTTTGTATATAGATCAGCAATCTCATAAAAATGCTGAGTTCGAAGCGATACCCAACTTAATGAGAATACAAATATTTACATTGAGCCTGGGAAACTGAGGAAACTATGACGATTAATTAAAGCGATAGACGACGTCATCAGCTTTTAAAGTTTTTGTATTAATTGAAATTTACGTTAGTTGTAATATGTTATAACACAAATAAACAATGCAAAAACAAAATACAAGAAATTATTGCTACAGTGCATGAAATGAAAAAGAAAACGTGATGAATTTTGAATAAAATAAATACTCTTTCGTTATATCTCTGCGAATGTGACTACAGATTATATTTTTCTTGTCGGCATGGCATTCAATTCTGTCTAATTACTCTTTAGCCCCAGAGTTTATTTTTTAAAACAGTGTCCAAATCCGACATAACCTATGCCTATAGGGGCGTATCACAAAGTACCGCCGATAGTACCGTCTTATTGTATTTCTTTTTTTAGATTCAACTGAGTATATTGTTTTTAAATGTTCGAAGTTTTTGTGATTGGTAAGTTCTTCAATAAAAAAAAATCTTCTTCATTCATTCCAGCGTATACCTTCTATATTTTGCTATAGTTTTGTTTCGCCGTCATTTTCGTCTTCATAATTCAAGTTCGTTTTTCCTGTGAATATTAAGATATTAAAATCATTATAGCTGGCGATAATTTTAGCTGGCGATACGGTTTCTATGGGATCTAATCATCCTTTTTGTCCTCTTTTGTGGAGATGGGCCCGTATGCACTTAATGAAAAGATACTTCAGCAAGATCGAAGTTACCACTAACACAAATATATTTCTATATTATGCTGAAACATCAATTTGAATTATGCATGTCTAAAGACGAAACGTTAGAAGATATTTTGAGCTAGTGTGCAGCACGACAATTGAATCACTTGGAACGATTATTTTAGTCTTGGATTTTTTTAACGATTTGTTGGGAATTGATTTTGAAATTTGGGTCGACAATCACTACATGTCTGATCGGACATATTGCACTATGACTATATGACAAACACATCTCCTCGTGACAGCATGCTTCGTCATAGTTTAATAGAATGAACTGATATATTGAAGAATAACATGCGAATTTCTATGATGCCAATGAGAAAATTCAGCCTAATAATATGGAACGCCACTTTATTATATATTTAGTCCTTACATATCTAGTCTAGTCAGTACAACATTCTAGATACATACAATATCCTCAAAGCTAAAAGAAGAAAAAATCGGCTAGAAATGACGTATCCCAGGATTGCCATAGATGCCATTTCTTACTTACATGGCTTGAAGCTATTGGTTTTCAAAATCAGTTTAACGGCCAAGCATCGAAATAGTATAGTGAATTGCTATCTCATTTATTGACACATATAATGAAGAAACTCTCGTTGTTGAATATTGTTAGAACAATTTTCGGCGTATATTATACAATAGAAATGTTATTCAATATTTACCTGAAAGTCCATTCTCAATTGAATAAACACCATCATCCCACACTCCGGTATCAGAATGATCGCTGGCATCCTTAACATAGAAAGCCGGATTTTTTAAAAATGAATAATTACGCAACGTAATGCTTTGTTAAGTTTATACCATACCAGAAAAACAAAAGAATCAACATGAAGATGACGATTATGTTATTAAAAAAATCACTTGTTTGTTTATTAAATATACTTGTTTCAAACAACTATGTTTTTGAGAATTTAATTATGTCAACTTTGTCAACAAAATTATCCGCTGCTGTTGTGGTAGTTTTCTTATCATACCTCGTGAAGTTCGCCATTTTGCTCTTCGTCAGCTTTCTGTGCATGTGTTGGCGATCTTTTTAGCAGCCTTGGACCCGCAACCCCAATGAGAAATACTCCTACAGGAGCTGTAATGAGGATTAATAGAACCGAAACTTGCAGAATCTGAGAATATTAGATTAGCACAGTTGATATTTGATCATAGATCATTATAAAATCGTTTGGGTATCCACTTACTATCAACGCATACTCTTCGTCCTTTTTGCATTTTTCGTATGTGAAGGCTTCTGTTGTGTTTTCAACAATGCAATCATCTATGGCTTTAAACACGTGCCTTGTAACTGCAGCAAAATAAATTTAAAGGTTTGAGGAAAAATATTATCAAAAATGAGTCAAAACAAAAACTCTGATATGCAAGAATATATACTTTTCGAAGGCAAATTATTATCAATTGAAACGATTCTAGCAGATTATTAAGAATGTCATCTCTCAGACAGACAACAAGAGCACATCTGTAATAACTTGAGCGACATTCTTTCAACTTTTAGAATTTTAACAAAAATGCATCTAATATACGTAGGGGTCGTAGACCGTTCGGGTTGGGGGATTTGAAAGAGATGGAACAGGATATTCATCTCAGTGTTAAACCGCAAGAACCTGAAAAGAAGACTTCGTTTCTAAATTTTACTTCTGGTTCCACCATCTGTGTCATACTATATCCAGGGGACGATTTTGTTTCACATACAGCGCAAAGTTACCACCACAACACCATCCTCATTAATGATACTGCCGTTTATTTCAATTTGATGGAGATCTTAATAAAAGTTTGATCACCAAGCAAACCTGCATTTGTCACGTTTGCGATTGCGCTTTTCGTTGCTTCCGTTGGATGTTCACAATACGATTTGGACAAGATATCTCCACATTCCAAATGGACTTTATTCAAGGCTGTACCTCCAATTGCTGCCTGAAATAAAATAAAAAGAAAATTTCAAATAATATATATATATATATATATATATATATATATGTCACATTATCTTCGTTCCGATGTGCATTTTTCGTTAGTGAAAAATGCTACGCGTACCTGAACGGTCGCTTTCGGAATCCATGAAATCGCCGTCATAAATTTCTCTTTGTGACTCCACCCCAGAAACGAAACAGCATTGCCAGCGACGGTCAGTCGGATAGCGAGACAGATCAGCATACACCCAAGGGATAAAGCTGCAGAATCATTTGAAAACATTTTTTCAATAAAGTGCACTGACGCATTGGTGACAATATAATTTATTTGAGGTTGGCAATTGTTTTTTCAACTGGCCAAAGATTACGATTTTGGGTAGTTGAATACTTTGATGACACCATATTATGATATACCTTTATGACCACTTCCACAAAGCTATTGATATAGTATTGCGTTTGAATATATTTTTTCATTCTATTCGTGTAAATATTTTGTAAATTAAAAAGCCAATATATTGTCACTAAATTGGACGTGCTAGAATACTTGAGTGATGAAAGTTAATGAACATATGCCTTTCGTTTATTATGTTATCCTGTTGTGCACTCAGTCTTACCAAAGTCGCTAAGAAATCTACGAACAATGAGTATACTTCTCACCTACGGTGTGTCCATCCATTTTTGAAAAATCCACTGTGGCTCCTGTCAATCCGAATAATAACGGTTGGAAGAAAAACCAGATTCCTTTAAAGTGTTGAGCAACTGCTTCCTGCAAAACGGTAGGAAATCATATTTAGCGAGCGTGAATGTTGATACAAAGTTCTAGCCAAGCTGATGAAAAAGTACGTAAGTTCTTTATACTACAGTTTGAAAAAAATCGTCGACTGAATCGCGCTTCAATATGGAATCATTATGAGTTGAAGGAGTTGGTTTTGAGTAAATGAGAAAAGAAATACTCAACTATAATTTGTTTATTTAAAATACATTCCAACAATAAAGTATATAAACCCCACCGCCTGATTGTGCTGCCATCCAATTGCAGCTATGAACGAACACAGTAATGTTCCGAGAGTGCCGGCACCGGCGAGTTCAATCGGTCCATCGGTTACGAATATGAAGAAAAATGACAAAGCAATCAACAGGAATGTACGATCACGAACGACGTTGTGCTTTTAATAAAAAAAGATAATCAATTCGAAGTATTTATTTTTCTACGTCATGATAATCGGGCCAACGCACACATTGTTTAAGAGAATAGTATAATTGTGTGTACCTGGCGTCTATCAGGAACCTTCTGAAGAAAGAAGCCACCAACAAAACCCAAAACTATTCCAAGAACAATTTCTGCTACAGCTATTCCAATATTGTATCCGATAGCTGTAAAAATTAATAATGAAACCTATAAAATCACATTGAAGAATAAAATCCTAAATTAAATTTACACTATATAGCGACCATTTCATATCCGACTTCATTTGTAAACAAGATTAATCTCTGGCGGTTTTTTAACTACCTAGTTTACTCCAGGATATTTAATAATTGAGAACTGGTATTTACATGATCCTCCGAATGTAATTGTGAGCAAGATATTGAAAACATTAATTGCAACGATGTCGTCTATCGACGCAGCTGCGATCAGTAAAGACGGTACTCCATGGTCGACCTTAAATGAAATGAAAAAGGGTTATTGATTTAATTTGGATACTGTCATCAATATATATTGCAAATCCGATTTAATGAAGTCTTTATTACTGTAAACAAAATGTTGAAAACGAGTTACCCCATATCCTTCTTCTTGAAACTTTATCATAGATGGGACAACGCATGCTGGAGCGACGGCACCACAAACGAAGCTGAAAAATAAAATATTGCTTGAATTTGTTAATAATAAATTTATATTTTATTCGTAATTAATCAAAATGAGGTTTAATATCCATTCTTTTATGAATACTAACAATATATATGTGAGTAATGAATTTTATATATGTGACAAAATTATAAATATAACTTATGTTATAAACCTGGGAAAGGTCCGGAACAAATCCGAGCATATGAACTAGGATTGAAATAGAACAATGTTTTATTGTTATTAATTGTTTTTGTTCAAGTTGCATTCTCTTTTTTACCAAGAATTGCGTACTGCATCAACTTAATTGTGAGCTAAATCGAATTGTTTGACCACACCCCCTATATATTTGTTACGGTAATTTATGAATAAATGATATTACGTAATAAATCTTTCGAAAGCAGAAGTTTCCAAATATAGTATTATGACCACGTGCACCATTGTTTTGTACTCAACATCACTATTTTTGGCTATTTTTACACAATTCAAACATAACAATGATATTTATTACAATATCATAATTGTCCGAATCAGTACCTAAAACGCTTGGCCGAATTTGGCTCGTGAATTGGACAGCACTATTTTATTTAAAGTACTTATTGACAATTGAATTGCTTTTTGAGGTCAACAAATTTGATGTACAGATATGCACTCGTATGTGTTGAATTTTTTTTGTTCGCTTGCTCGTGACGATTAAGCTGTGATGGAGCATTTTACACAAACCATTAACTGAGAGCAGGTTTTTCATGTCTGTTTCTGGCGGTTTAAATCACATACGCACTCTCGTCCAGTTACCAGTCCAAATTCCAGTTCTGTCTTCAGGTTGGCTAATTTTATAGTTAACTAAAAAAGCGTTGCAGTTGAAGAGACGTGAACAGTGGAGGTAGTGGTAACTGACAGTTTAGCAATTCTCTCGCACATAATACCCACCTGGGCTGCGGTAAAATCCGAAACTTGTATATATATTTGAAAGCACTGAACTAAAGATTATGCCATGGCCAAAATGAAAAAAATCGCCAGGTAATCACATATAATGGTGAATCGAACGCGTTAAATTTATTGTGGTAAGTAATTAATTGGGTTCTTATTTAAGTCTGTAAGAAATTACTGATTGCGCTTGATGATTGCAACTATTGATGCTTTGTGGACGTACAGCTGTCTTACGTTATATTTATCCTTTAGAGATGATTGAAAGAAATTTACAAGTCGTGTTATGATTTTAGAAACTTCAGCATATGTTTCGAACTTGCTATTTGGCACTTGGTTGTCTTCGATCAAAGGATATCTAACGTCATACAGCTGTTTATTTTTCTGTGTATATATATATGCTATATAACATACCGTTTATGGCTATATTAAAGTGCTAGTATATGTGTCATTCATTCAAAAAAAAAATGAGATCGAACTTACCCGAGCATGAAAGACCATTCCCAGGGCAAGCCAAGAATCCAGTGAGCAAAGAGTCCATAAGAACATGCTTCTGTTATACAAGGCAAAAACGACAGTCTCGGAACAACCCAACGAAGATTGTACATTTGCTGAAAGCAACGAGGAATTAGAAAAAAATATGAGCTAGTGCAACCAGGTTTGCATTTTGGTGTGGTGTAATACCTTTTTATCAACCTCGAGTCCAGCTCTACCAAGAATGATTCCAAGGGCCATATTGCGAAGCCTCGATGACCAGAGTTCGTCAATATCAGTTGCTATGTTGATACCAGGTACATTTCGTAGCAAGATACCGATCAGTAGGCTACCTATACAGAAATCACAGAGGAAAAGTTAATCGAGATCAATTCGAACTCGTCCACAAAAATAAAAGGCAACGTCGATACTTACCAAGTAGTGGTGGTAGGGGCGGTAAGTTGGCTGGCATTGGTATGAGCACAATAAGAGCTTCTGCAACCATTCCAAATAAGAAAATCATAAGAATAGCTGAAATTGTAATTTGGTTGAAAATTTATATCTTGAATTTATTAGAGAACCTATATCCGAGAATATAAATAATGAAAAACAGTGATGAGCATTAAAAGAATATAACTTGCCATTGCGATTGTCTTTAACGTTCTATTTATTGGTCACAAACGGTACACAATCGCGAAAATGCTTTTTTTTCGAAACACAGTGCAGCTTAGGAAAACACTCTTTCATCTAATATAATATTGAATAGCTCTATAAATAGTTCAATATGCAAAAAAATGTAACGATTGATAAATAACTTATCGCCACGTCTTACCAAACAAGCTGGATCCGGGTAAACCGGGTATAATACATTCTTCTGGGGTTTCAGTGTGAGATGTTGTACTGATAGTTTCATTTTCAGCGTCTTCATTTTCAGTAGCACATGGAGGAAAAGTAACGGACCAGACAAATCCCCACGCAAGTACCGCCATTATAACTATTAGAAATAAAAAACAGTCTAGATTCTAGAATGCGCAAACTTTCATTCGTTTATAAAATGCTGTATGACGTCATAATTCAATTTCGAGTACGTCTACTAAAGATTACTTTCGGTAAAAATGTATCAAGATTTATGGTGTTGTTCTTAGAAATACGACATAGATTTTACAACGAAAGAATTTGCAAACCAGGGTAGACCAGGCATACCGTATTTGATACAATTAAATTGTCTAGCAGTCCGGTCTACCGGAGGCTTTAGAACCGTGTTTCCCAACCGTTTGAATGAGTCCTCAACGAGCAATGACGTTTTAGAAAGTTATGTGGTAGTTGGTAGTATCTTTTTTAGTGTCGCGAAATTCATTGTGCGTTTTATCAGAAGTAGGTACCAGCCAGGTAACGATTTACGTTGGTATTTACATAAATTATAAAAGTCAACTTTATCCTCATAAAACGAATCGAGTTAATAATTATCGATTACTGCGTAGGGCTAGGCAAAATATTCGAACAGCAAACAATTAAAATACTTGGACACGGCACGTTAATCGCGCCTCGCTCGTAAGCGATTGGATTGCACAACGCACTTGACCTTATTGTGCGCCAGTGTCGCATGAGTTTCACATCTTTTTAGCGGGCCATTTGGTAAAATTCAAATCACCAATACAAATAACGAAAAAACTAAAATTTCCGAGCGGGTATATCAATTTGAATATGAAATACCATTAAATGAATTCTATTAGATTTCAACGGATAAGCAGTAGCAACATTTCAGAGGTTTTGATTTGAAGCAAAAATAACAAAACAAAAATACAAACAGAAAAAAGACAGCGAATCCATGAGCCAGCCATACAGATATTGTTATTTATTTAATTTCACGAAAGCGATAAGGGCAATCAAGGCCGACACAAAAAATAAAAATCCGATGAATTTATTTTGAAATTTAAGCGAATTTCTCAGCGAAGCACCCTCGCTATGGTTCCCATTGAAATTTGTAAATGTAGATAATAAACTGATTTCGTATAAATTCTGTTGTTTTTGATATACAAGAGGGGCGGGCGCAGTACTTTTTTTGTTATTATTTGGTAACAATTCTCAAACAATTCTTTTATTACATTTAGATTGTTTTTGAAAGCACAAAAGATCCCAGATACCTAATTTGTATTTATATCAAGTTCGGTGTGTGATAAATATTTCGAATGTTTCTGCCCACATCGGTTGTATAGCTGAAATTAATCGCGTTGAATTCCATTGTAATAGATTTTGCAATGTGAGAGATTTAGATTGGTTTGCTTCTATATAACGTCAAAAAAGGGATTTTGAAGCCAATCAGTGATTGCTGACTACTTCATTTTTATGAATTATCCTTTGATAATAAATTATTTTATTGAAACGCAAAATACTTCATGTAAAATTCTTACTTCGAGAGACTACTTTTATTGAGCCAATTCGCAATGTTTTTTCCGATGGGCAACCGCAAATATTTGCACAAAAGAGTGCAGTCTTGCTGCAGCACGTATCTCCAGTAATCCCATAACCTGGAAAACAAGTCATTCGTAAGATTTTTCGACATTGGCACTCACTCGTTTCGAGCAACCCGTGCTCAACAAAAACAAGACCCAATCAAAGTTGAAGAAATTTTTTCAGGAGGAATACAATGAAACGCAGAGTAATGACGAAGGTCTATTACTTCTAATGAGTGTTTGTGACATTATTTTCGTTTATTCACAAGTATTCCCTCTCTGATATGATTGATTTGAAGTCAGTTTCAAGTTGAGAAATAATAAAAAGTTACAAAACCAAGTAACGCTAAATCATACCAGGCAGTGACTTAGCTTTGTCCATATCCAACGGAATTTGATGAAGGCCAGACTTCCCTGCATGCCATCCTGGATTTGTGATGACTCTCTTACCATCAGTTAAAGTATCTTCTGCGATTTTTACTGCTTCGCTTTTATATCTTTGATATTCAGCGCTCGCCAACACGTGTGTGTTTGTATAACTTGCTGCTGGCATGTTTGGAAATTCTTTATAAATAACATAAATATATGCTCTGACTAGGCTTGCACGTGACTTACGGAATTACGTAATTATTTGGAGTTACGGAAGGGAAGTTACGAATTACGTAAAGTCGTAATTATTGCATTGAAACGAGCTTTCTTCAAAGCAGTCAATTTCGTCGATTGCGAAAAATGAAAGCTCAACAAGTAGAAGAAGTTAGAGTTCCGGTATTCGCAGCCGTTTTTCTCACTTTTCTCTCTCTTGTTACGTAGGTGAAGGAAGGCGTGACGCTTTGCCATTTACTGACCTATTATCAACGGCATGGCCAATGTAAATTATTAACGTAGTTAAGAGGGAAGAACTGAGTAGGGCCGTTTGACGCCAACACACCTGGTTTTAACTTTCCCGTAACTTAACCGTAGATAAGGGATAGAATTGCGTTGAGACCGATTGACGCCAACATACCTGGTTTCAACTTCTCTCCCATCTTATCTAGCATGGCCGTGGCCAAGACCGATGGACGCTAACACGCCCGGTTTCAACTTCTTCGGGTGAAATGACTAATGAACGCAGGAGATCAATCTTTAAAACATGGTCTATCAAACATTTGTATCCATTTTACTTTTATTCATTATTTACTTGTTCCAGTTTTCTGTTACTTATGGTATATATGTTCCGTTTCTATTTTATTCTATTTTATACTCACGCGTTTAAATAGTGGGAATTCCCCACCAAGTGTGGATTAGCAATGCTTAACCATTCTTTATTGTTAATATCAACACTTGATATATGAACATGGAATATCATACTGTTTTTGGCTGTTTTATTTCAGACTTGGGGTATAAACAGGAAAATATCCATAACTTTTCAACACGACGATCTTGTAAAATTTAACGAAGAGCTTTCGCGACGAATTGGAACCAAATAAGCGAAAAGAGCGATTGATCACTCGCGCCAATACCTCGCCGTGATAATTAATGTCGCGCTAATCAAATAGCAATATGACGACAAAAGAGAGATTGCGTAATGAACCAACGCAACTTCGTCTTCTCGGCATCGGTAAAGCGATTGAGACGGCAGAGAAACAGCAAAACGACAGATTCCTCGCGGACCGCTAAAAATTTAACTGCTATCATATATAATCAAATATGAGCCAGTGTGTTTATTCTGTGCGAGATCCATTTTCTATTACAAAATCTTGATGTTCTGTTAACGGTTTCATCGTTATATATTAGTCCGGACTTGGCCTTGCTCATGATGTTTTTCACAATTCCTCTCAATATTTCGGCCATATATGATTAACTGTCTTACCAAATAACAAACTTATTTTGATTTATCTTCGACTTGAATACCAACGGCACTCGACCATACTTGTGTCAATCTTGGCCGATAGGATCGCCGACTTGAGTTAGCAAATAAATGTCGTGAGTGTAAAATAAATGTCACAAAATGCATTGTTTTGCGATATAACTTTGTATTTTCGGAGAAGGCATATCATATAAGTTCGATATTTAAATTATACTTAAATAAATAATATTTGATCTAAATTTATCGCAAATAATGTTATAAACATTCAGTCCGCGAAATGATTAAATGTAAAATGAAGCATGGTAATCGGAATATCGACATCAATAATTATTATTATAAAATGCTAACAAGGCAGTAATGTCGGATAATGCAGAAGACGCTGCAAAAACAAGTCTTCGTCGCGAGGAAATCGCAAGTATAATCAAACGAGAGAATACGCTCGTCGTTGGTTAATAAATTAGAAACCGCAATTTTTATTCAGTACTAAGGTGGTTTTAAAAAACTATCGTTTCCATAAATATCCGTATACCAGTGTCGGTAATGATAAAATAAAATTGATCGCATAAAAATGGGACGGTTAATTTGCGAAGGTGATAAAGGAAAACCAAAGCTAACACAAAAGATAAAAATCAGAATAAAATTAATTTGAATTCACTCCTTGATAGTTGTCTTTAACATCTGCCGACGGCGTGTAATACTGCCAAGAATAAGAAAACCCAACTTCAATGTCCCATTCGGAAAAGAAGTGGATTCAATTGGTTGTTATGATAGGTTTAAATGTGTGGAAAAATATCGCAATTACGGGGTCATTACGTAATTGATTTTGTCGTAATTACGGAATTGATTTTTGTCAATTACGTGCAAGCCTAAATTGCTCTCTAATTGTGGGTAGATGAATTCATATTCGGGTTTGGTCCTGGGTTTAAGTCGAACCCAATTTCTAAAAAAGTAAATCAGGTCGCCTTTTATTTGCGCTTATTATACCTAAGCTAGTTTTCCGTGTTTTTCAAATTTATTACCAAGAATTTTAATACGTAAATTATACTGCGACTTGATAAACGTTGCAAACAATAATAAAATATTGCAATATATCACCGAATTAACGGCATAAGTCGGGGCGCTCTATATATCAAAAATAATTAATTTTAGGTTCTCTGGAATATGGAGAATTCTTTGAAATTGACACCCAAAACTAGAACTACAGCCTATGAACTAGACCTACCATTGACATCTGATATATCTGCAGTGGTCTTTTGCTGTTCAAGTTCAATAGGAAGTTGACCCATAGCACTCAGTCCACTAAGTGACAGAAAATTGTTTTATAATCAAATAAAATAATCAAAAGTTATGCACGACTGGAAGTCAATATTCATCAAATATATACTTTGCATTTTTTCCCCTTTATTTTTGAAAATTGTTAAGTTGAATTCAATTCATACTCATCTAATTGTGAATGTCCATATCGTTCGGAGAACAAGAACTTCATCCCCAAAATCTTTGACATGGTACGTCACCTAAGTTCGGCAAATAGCGCTAACTGACATAATATATATTTCTATGGTAGATAAATGACAGATACAAATACTTAGTATAAACTTATAATGGCGCTAATTGGATACTGTTGAAGGCGTCTTATTATTAAATTTACAGAAAGTACAACAATTTTGTTACATACCTGTCGATAGAAGGATGACTTTTGTTGTTCTCCATTGATGAATAATTGATCTGATTCTTCGTTACCAATGTTAATATCTGAGAATACTATTCTTGAATGTCACACTTTTCCGTAAAAATTGGGATACAAAAATTATGAAAAAAACAATATACATATGGAGAAGGAGATTTCAATGGTGGTATTTGCCGTACTTTATCCATTCTTTGTCAAAGTACGTCGCGGGAATTAAATAATTTTTATGATGTAAATTTATAATATTCGTCTTACCAGTATGCTTTAGACAAGTCATACTTGCAATTATATTGGCCAAAACGAATACATTTTGTCTTGAAATCAGACGACCACTACACACTTCCAATCAAAGTATTACGTGTTTATCTAGTTATAAAAATCTTCGTGTTTTTAGGGGCGTACAGAGCATTACAACCGCAATTTATCGCAAATCATAAAAAAAAGAAGTTTTATATCTTGTAATAAAATAAGTTTACAGTATTGCTTTGATCGTGCGTTATATTATGGCTGCTGCTGAAGGTACAACTTTTATTTGACACTTCACTGTCTCTCAAAATCTGCAAAATTTTGTGTCCAAAACATGCGATCAACGAGCATTTATACCCGTCTGTTTTACGAGTCTGTTTGCTCAGCTACAACGGGACTTTCTATTTATATAGAACTATTCATATATAATGAATGGTCTATCTCAGACCTGAAAATTTCAAAAGCTAGTTCTCTTAATAATATTATAAACTATACTGAATATTTTACTATTTATTTATTTTCTGCTTATATATTCACATTTGTAATATTTCGCAAGTATGAACTGCGAATTAATACGATATGAAATATGAGCAATTTAATCTGTTTTCAAACCGCAATATCCAAATTCGATTTGTTCAAAGGGATATTTCAATTGAAAAAATAAATTGCTATAAAATTACTATTCTAAGCATTTAATTGATTCCTTAATGATTTTGATAAACTGATTTTGTGTGTTGTTAGGGTGATTATTCGGTGATCCGTTTACATTGTGTGTTTGTATATTTATTTCACGCTCTAGTTTGGATAATTCCTATATTTGAAAATTTATACTCAATTATATTTACACGAAGTAGCTCATCCTAAGAACTACTTTTTAAATCATATTTTGATCGTATGAACCGAAGGGGAAAACGAATAGCGGTAAATATCTTGTTGTCTATCGCAGAGTGATTCAGCAATATTATTCGTCAGACTATTTTACTATTTACATGACTTGTTTTACGTCATATTATACATATTTCATACTCAAAGAATTTTTAGATTGAGGGTATTGTTACAAACAAAAAATTTCTAACTATATCGCTTTGTGGTAAACGGATAAACACACGATCACAAATAGCAAAACAAAAGCAGATGAATTATGCTAAAAACGTTCGCGAACTCTTTTACATTCTTATCACGAATCCCGATACTTTTAATGTTGGAAGTTTGAAGCCACAAAGAAAATATTTAAGCGAGCTTTGACTGGATAAATCGAGTACAGTGTATACAAAGCAAATTTTTATATACGTATATGTGTGCTTTCTGCGGTAAACAGCTCAAATTTATCAAATTTTCATTAAGATGAAAGGTAACCTCGGGTAAAATTATACTGCCAGGAACAATAGATGCTATGTAAAAGGAATGACTTTGTTGTGCAACAGGGGTATACCGATTGAGACGTGACAAAAGCAAGTATGGTTTAAGCTAGGTAAACAATATGGTAAGACCACGTATGTGAGATGTATATGCGAGACACGTGTGTGAGATTTTAAACTGGCAACAGGTAAATGTATGAGAAAATGTTTGTATATCATTTAACGTCTTACTTATGACGTATTATTGTTGCAACTGAAATTTTCACAGGTTTCGGGAAATCATTTTACTCAACCTGGATTTCTTAATTATCTGTATCAAACTATGTACGAGATGAAGATTGACTAAGTTCGTATTTACTAGAAATTAATTCTGTACATACACGTAGAGTTCTGACCACCGGGACGTGTGGAAATACCCTCAATGCGGTGCATCATCCTGGCAAGGCGCGTCGGCGTCATGTTTGTTATTTTTCAGTTAAGGGGTTTTTCAGCAGAAAGATTTGAAAAACTTTCGTTTTATCTCTATCCTATGAGTTTAATCAGTTCGAAATTTTCATGTTAAAGCGCATTTTCACGTGTTTAAACAACCAGAAGACTCGTCATTTTATGACGTCAACATATTGGTAAATAAAGGGCGAGTAAAAATTAGGAAAAGAAGCTTATGACTGACAGTGAGTTTTGCAATTTTCCAGCTATCACTTTCATAGCATTTTTTCTTTCAAGTGGAAAAGATAAATATTTATATTCATGAACGATTGCAAGGAATGTGCTTCATTCAAAGTCACTTCCCAACTGCAAAATGTGTTAAGTGTTAATGCTACGTTGAGTGTGAGCTCGTCTCCTATCAAGTCTCGACTTGATCTGATAATATTCAACATGCAAGAACTTGTTTCGCTCTAGTAAATTGCGTATGGATTGTTTCGCATCTCATTGTGGGTCTCGCAAAAATGGCAATCAAAGTGGGTCGCGAACTGAAAAAGATTGGGAAGCACTGGTCTATAGAATTGCTTTGGATTCCTTACATATATATATATATATATTGTACTATGTCTACCACATTAATATCAGGAAACATGTTGAAATCATTGAAAATTGCATGGTTCATTTTCATTGTTAGGAATCTCAAAATACATTTTCATCAGCCGATTCCCTTATCGAACACTAATTTATTTTGTTCTGCTTCGACGTACAAGATTCGTAACGAGAGAGCATATTGAAGGTAATAATTTTTCATTTCACGTGAAACATCATCCATCTATTCCTGCCAGTGCGTTTATTTCATCTACAAAAATATGGTTGATGTTTGGTCTTAGATATCGATATTATCTCGATATTCCTTCTTTCAAATATATATCCAATATGCAGCCAAATCGTATAAACATTTTACGGGATAGGGCTGATAAATTCTCTATATAAGCCTACTGCTCATATTTACCATGGATAGGATAGGATAGGATTTACATATTTATCCCGGGGGAGAGGAAAGCCGATAAGACGGCTTATCCATATGGCGAACCACGGCCTCTCGTCCGGTTACCATTCCAAGTCGGGTATGGGATTAGTTATATTGTTTTGTTTTCGGAAGCATGGACTTGGATGGCATATATATACATGGATACCATGTACTACAAAACTGGTCTCATTAATTAAGTATACTGATATTTATCAACTGGAAATTTGTAAATCGATACATCGATTCCATAATTTTCGACTTCCAAAGGCATTCAATAACTACTTTGCCAAGCGGTTTTTACAATTATAACACTGGCTCAGCATCAATCAACATCATCATTCCACGTACCTTGCCAGACTTACACTAAGACTCAAATCTCATTTCAAGTATTAGTGTCTTATTATGTGGAATGCTCTCCAAGTTAGAATACGAAGCATGTTTTATCAACTTTTCAAATCAAAGCAACTAATTTTCTCAATTTCATAATACTTGTCTCCTTTTATGACAAATAATTATTATTGTATTTTTTGTCAATTATTCATCTGTTTTTGCTTAGTTCACATTTGAACTCTGAATTTAAAACATTGTCATGAGCAATGAAAGTAACATGATATGTTAATTATATGTCCAAGAGCAACTGATTCAATGTTCACACGATCGTCTATAACAAAATATTGTTCTAATGAACTCAGGGTTGTCCATAATGAATCGAATATCGAATTCCTAATAATGGCCACTTTTTCGCCGTCAGCAAGGTGTTTCGTTTTCAATGAAAGTCTTCAAACGATTTTCTGCACTTTGATTGTTTGTTATATTCTGTTTGTGCGTGCGGCGCATATTGATGCGACATATTTGCACGGTTGGGCGTTGTACATTGCCGCCATTTCCTTGCAAGGCTTCCGCTTAATTTACGCATTCATATCCAGTTAACGGCGGGAAATAGAGAATCATGTAAAGCTGTAATTAATAACCAAACGCACTCGATTTTAGAAAGCTGTCCAGCTAATCCCATGCCACTCTATCAGTCCCGAACTTCGCGATCGAAAGTCTAATCAAAATTTGATTAAATATTGTGTACGTTCAAAAGGAGCGTGTTAGACGCAATTTAGTATATTTCTTGAAAACGATTGGCCGATTGATGGAGAGTAATATATAACATGGTGGCGGTTAGTGCGTTTCGCATAGATCCAACCAAGGCCAGATATTAAATAAATTATGTTTAAGCGATGTGTTACGATAAATTGTCGGAAAAAATAAGTTGATTTATTCAGAAGTTTAGAAAAATAAAGTAATTCATACTTTTTCCCGCTTTGAGGCAAATAATTTTCATTAATATAGTTAAAAATTCGACCTTTTCAAAGGATGACTTTCTGTTGTGCAAAAAATTCCATTCCGTACCGATACCAACATTTAAAATGCCTTGCCGTAATTTAATTTTGTCCACCGTAACTCACGGTTGCGTCGACTTACGAAAAAATAAAAGCGTCTGCGGACATAAAATGTGTAAACTGCCCGATTATAATTAATTTCTGATTCGTATTTTTGTACTTAGGATAAAATAAAAGCATTACTCTTTTAAAATATCACAGCAATCTGCGAACATAAAATGTGCGGTAAACTGTCCGAACTCCGAATATAATTAATTTTTTTATTTGCAATTTTGCGATCTTGCGAAGTCATTATCGCAGTTAAGAATGCCAAGAACCGCGATAGAATTCCATAGAATACTATTTATTTATTGCAATAACAATTTGATCGGATATACTCAACATTGGTTAGCTTATATGGGAAGAAATTAGAGTGTGTTGGCCCAACGGTAATTTAAGAATAGATAAGAAGATACATCACGAGAACAATCAAATGTTTCAACTCCATTAACTATGAAATATATTTTAAAAACTAAAATAGCATGTGAGCCATGGACACACTGAACTTTGGCGATTTACATTGTCTCAGATATAGTTTCTATTTGCTGGTACTTCGTCTAATTAAGTACCGTACGTATCTGGTGTTTTTATTTAATGCTATAAGAATCATATTACCTATTTTCTTTAATATTTTATCATATTTCTTTCAATGCCTATCCCTCGACACACCGCCACGGGATTTAATTGAATGGCAGAGTTAGCAAATAGGCTATTCCCATCAAGCTATACCGTTCGGAATTTCTGAACTTTGTTTGCCTGGTCAATCGGGGAATACCCCAAGAGATATTCGATGGGTTTGATCGGAGACATTGCATAGCAATACGCCATGTAACTAGCCACCTCGTAACCGTTATTGTGAATCTTTGTTGAACCTTGGGCGTCGCTGCTCGGTAACCAAATTTGGTTTCCCGCGGCTTCCAGTCCCCAGTTGAATGTTTGTTGAATTTTATTTACCTTTTTGAACTTTGGTATATGTTATTTTTTTACTTGATGGAATAAAATTAAATTAACTACGACTATGATATCGGTATATTGTTTGTCATCCGAAGCGGAAAAACTTTACCAGTAAATTTGTATTTTTCAGTGTGGAAGTTCAATCGGGAGATTCTTGGCACGAGGCCGACTCTTCTCAGAGACTTGATGAATATTTACTCATCCATTTCTATATCATTACCAGATTGATATGGTGGCGCTTATTACGACACTCAAAAATAAATGAAGACTGATATTGTATACGCCTTCTCAAATTCTTAATTGAAAAATGTTTTATAGCAAATATATGATCTAATTAGTTTAATCTAACATGCAGTATAAGAAAATAAAAACAGTGTGACTCACAAAATTCACGGAGCCCCCAACGTAATACTTTGGCAAATAGACTCAAGGTCAAGTCGATTTGGCAACATCTATTTGCATAGTTGTTCCTGATTTCGTGCTAAGCAACTGACTAGAATGATATGACTAGTCAAAACTTGTTACTTGTTACCTTTTGGCTTGCTATTTGCGAAGGTCTATTTGTGGCACATTTCGAAGAATGGTTTACAGCCTAAAACACTCAGCATTATTAAATTATTCAGACAAACTAATAAATATTTGCGAGCTATAGGCAACATCTTTTAGATTCTAATATACGAAGAATTTGTAATTTGTTTCATGTACATTGTACAATATTGCTTTTACGACTGGTTGTAAATAACTTCATGCAAATACTATTTCATATTAAAATCTTATTTGGAGCGTGTGAGTTCGTACTTCGTAGTATTCAAATATCCACTTCAGAACTGCAGACAGTAAACAGCTCAGCAGAACGGCTACAACTTCATTATAAAATTTTTAAGTTTGAAGCATTAACTTTACACGGTAAACACCATATTTTAAAATATTATTGAATTTAAATAAACACGAATATTACATAAATACTGTGAGGTGGCTACATGAAAAAAATTACATGACTTGTTCACACATTCTTGACGGATACTGATATCTGTAAGTTCCTTTCAAAAAACTTATTATAATGGGAATTTTATGTGTCTATGTTAATTACTTTCCACACATAAATGGTAGAGAATATTAAGCATCTTTGATAATGATGAAGTACCATTATGTAGACGAAAAACTTTTTTTTAAAAAAATTCTACAAAGGGATATAAAAATGGAAAGATTATTGCTACCCAGGATTTTGATCAATCCACTCCTTCCATGAAGTAGTTGTATTATAGGATAATCTTTAATATCGTCAAGCTAATAACCGAATTGCGTAAGTCATTTTTAGCAGTTTTGAGAAAAACGTAAAAAACTTCCTCATGATTTTGTTATGCAATTGAGAGTCAATAATTTGCTATGGTTCAATTTTTTGATCGTAGCCGGATTTAAGTTAATTTGTATGACGCAGTTAAGTGACGTCATAATTGCGCATTGTGACTTAGGCAGAAATGTGTCTATGACTTGGGGACATACGCAATTTTGCAACTTCACTATATGCACCAGTCCTGAAAACTAAACATTCCAAAAACGAATGTAATTCTCAGTATCTACAATGTCTAATCCTCAAAATAGCTAATCAGTTTCGATTACATTATTTTTTATGTTTAAAAATATATATTTCATCAATATAACACGTTCTGCACACCCACTGAAATAAGACTAAGATTAAATATGAAGAATAAAACAGCAATGCACCCAATATAAAAGCCAACCAAGGTAAATTGGACTCGGGCAGTGAATATCACAAGTGCACGTCTTCCTATTCCTATAGTAAAAATTCAAATTAATACGCGCTAAGCTAGAATCCGAGATGCAAAAACTCGAAAATACTTCGCCGAGGTTATTTTGCTATTGTGACGTCACATCTAATTTTATCAAGGCAGGGGGGGGGGTGTTGGTATGTGAGGCGCATACAGAGTATTTTGTTACAAATACTGTGGGACGAAGGCTACTATCATTAGCAATTTAAATGAAATGCAAATCAAATTATGAGGTATGGTTCATAAAAGCATAATATCATTGAATATATCTATGGGCAAGAAATATAAAGGGACTAGTAAATATATGGTGATTAGATTTCACTATTCGTAGCGACCAATTTATTTATGAAATTTACGTAAATAGTTACTACGCGTGTGCTATCGAGAACGAGATACTTTGCACTTGTATAAACTTTTCTAACCATGAAGAAGGCTGTGATGCTCGTTGTACGAAAATTTTGGTAAAATGATTTTTCGAATTTTTACACAATTTTCAATTTAGGGGATTGCAGATAAATAACGTAATGTTTGAAAACGCAGTGACGTTCTAATTTTAGTTTTATCAAGTATATCAGGAACTTTGTTCAAATATTCCCCGAACCGCATGTCTGTCTGAGGTAATACAAGGGCGTAAAATACTTATACGCGTAGTCACAAATATTCCCCTATACAACTGAGAAATCTTTTTGCTACGATATTGACGTTCGTAATCCTTGTGAATTATATATCATTATTATAGAAAGATACCAACAGTATCAGTCTTTCTTAATCGATTCTAACTTCACGACTGCGGAATTTTAGTTAGAGGTTGACCTGTATATCCTGGTATTAGGTTTGAAGTATTATGCGTATCCGACTTCCAAAAGTATAGATCAGAGTCTGAGACAATTTTGTTTAATATTGTACAACACAGGGCATTTTGAAAAAGTATATCGTGCAAATAAATTTTTAGTAAAATTTAGTATTTTCAAAATACTGGTTGTGGTTTTCACGTAGAGAATATACATGTTTACAATTTCAAATAATGTTATATCTCCAGGCTTGTCCATGGGAATCCCATGTGAAACGTCCCATGGGATGGGACAGCACACATTTGTATTTCCCATGGAAATTCACGGAACCCCACTGCATGTATTGCGGAATCCTAGGGTTCCGCGGAACCCCTGTTGAAGAGCACAGCTCTAATGTCTTGACATCTTCTAAGCGTCTGGACGCTCGTGCGTGTGATTTCATGGAACATTCATTTTATGCCTTCATGTAATGTTTCTCAGGTCTACGTCATTTCTAATTTTTGTTTACATATGACGTTCATATCTGCCAAAATTGTAAAATTAGGAAATTTTCATTATTATCATTATACCTGGCTAAGCTCGAATAGAACAGACCATGCCGGTATGCTACACATAATTCTCTGTTTCACAAACATTCTCGAAAATTATCATATTTCCAACTCGAAATTCGAATAACCCGTTACATTTGCCTTCTATTCTTAAGCTGTGTTTCGTCTCAGCCTTTGTCTCCACATTTTCTGCTCAACCTTGACCTTTCATTGGATAAATTTCCTAAAAGTGGTAGTTCGTTGGCCCTGAAAAAAAGACAACCATCGGACCTCGAGGCCATGGGATGCGGCGCTATCACACACGCAAGATACATTTCACCGCACACTTCAACATGAAGCCCTGTCTTACAAAACTATTCAACAAAAAATCAAATGATTTTGTTACAGTATCGACACTGAATGAGGCGAACAAAAACAGTGTTACAGGCACCAAATATATCACAATCTGTAACATTATAAATTTAAAATAAACCAGAATATACAACTTACAAGCTGGATGTTCAAAAGCAAAACCCATTATATTGCAAAGCATATTTTGCACAAAAATAGATGTGCCATAATGCTGCAAAAGCGTCAGCAAAGGCAGACGAAATGTCACAAACTTGAATATCGCCATTGTAAAAGATCAAATAACCCAATAAAACAAAATACAATCAGTTACATTCAAAATACTGGCTTATTCGGAAATTTTATTGTGGCTCATTGCTTTTATTCCTCGAAGATGGAAAATTGAAGTGGAGACATGTGAAGATCTAAAATGAAGAGGGCGGCCCCTATATTTGATATGGTTTATAAATGAAGAGAAATTATTATTTCGTTAACCAAAAAATAAGAATAAAAATGCTCCAACATAAACAAAGCATTTTTGGTATAAACTAGAGAGTGTGATACGCTTATCAAATTCAAAACACATTAGGGCTTGCATAAAAAAATTTCACACGTTGGGAATGCAACATAATCAGTATACTCTGAATCAGACATATTACAGGAAGCATACCAATGCAAAGATACATGGGGGCAAAAGAAGCAGAATCCCAATCTAAAAACCAATCTTTTGAGGAATTGTAGCAATATTTTGGTCAATATTTTTTGAAATTTTATACATAAGGAACGTGAAAAAACACAAATGACTCCAAAAAAAATAACGATATAGCCAATGTGCAAAATGAGCAGAATGATGAGTTACAAGCGTATCAGACGTCAATATTATACAACTTAAACCGTGTCGGTAAAGATTTGATGTGGCGTTTACTCCCCGATTTCCGCTATGCGGACAATCTAATAAATTATTGTCACAGTTACGGATGAAACAACGGTAACTTCGTAAAAAAACAAAAAAACTAGAATTCCTTCAAGGACTTGAGTTGTTCTTCTTTCGGGTAAGATTCAGATAATGACGAAATTTCTGAAAAATATTCAAGCAGCGTTTATTTTTATTTTTCAATTTAATTAGAGAAAGTTCCGATTCTGACGTAACGAATTAATAACATTCCACATTTTTGCTGCGGTGATAATAAAAAATAATCGAGCATCGATAAAGATATTCAATCTGCCAAAAGTAAAATCAGCAGTGAAAAATGTATACAATCTTCTTTGTGTCAGTCCGAAGTTAATGCCAACTCAGCGAAATCCACATATAAATTACAATCATGCCTGCCGTAGAACGCCAATGCCCAAATCACATAATTACCGGTAAGTCACTACGAGAAGTTCGCACCATGAAGTCAGGTATGAACAATTGAGTTGTTGCGGTATTTCTAAGCAGGTTCGGCGGCAAAAACCGCCAACACTATGACCATCCATGAAAGCCTGTACACGACGAATCCAAACTTGCTTCTAGAATTTTGATAAGAAGTAATAACTTAATTAGTAAATAAATGTGATCATTAAAAAAATCATGAAACGTGCAGAGAACGTTGAAAATCGTGAATCTACAAAGATTCCTGGAAAAATCATGCGAATATTTGGCATTTTGCAATCTTATGTTACATCAGAAAATTTGTATGTAATTTTAGAAACAATTGCAAAGGCAATGCCAAACCAAAAATTTTTTCAACGTGTTACACCTTTTTGTTTGGCTTATATAGCTTTTACTTGGAGCGGATTCAATCCAGTCACCTAAAAATTACCAAAACGACACTATATTTTTAAGATAAAGTGTATTTAATGGTTATATTCTTTCTTTATAGTTTTATTTGCACGGGAAACACAAATAGCGTATATTTTCCAAGAAACTCCTTGACTGTGATATCATATCTTCTTACCGCGAAAAAGTCGGCAGGCTCAGCATCATCATAAGTAAATCCAGGCTTGAAATAAACTTCCCAAACAAATTCTTCATTTACTCTGTGAATAAAAAAATCTACGAATGAAAAATTAGACTTGAAGCGATATCGCGAATACAACAGCTGATTTGCCATCGAGTGCCAAGTAGGCAGCTAGCATTTAGTTTCTTCATTGGCAGGTAGGAATGTTATGCGTCATCATAAAGTTTATAGACGAACTCTGATATACTAACAAGGTAACAACTATAAGCTAGTCGAAGTCTTTATCTGCCTTACATCTATATTACGAGGGTATCGGTATTTATTCGCGTGTCGGGTGCTAATCAATACGTTCGATATGCGCGTGTAGATTCCAAATATCGATTCTTCTAAAATTCACGTGAACTTACTATCAATTCAAAACCAACAAACCATGGAACTCGGGCGTTTTTTAGGATAGGCAACGAGACATCTAGCTATGGTGAAATTGAAATCCAAAGAGCGAAGAGAATAAATAATCACGATCTATGAAAAGTGACACATTTTTCATTATCAGTTCTAGGTGCTATCATGTCTGATCGAGTGAACGAGTTTGGCCCGCTTAAAGATGTATGTTGCAAATTTTACCAGACATTTTCACGAAAACGCAAATTAGCCATACGTAGAAGGTATCACGGCGTAATAACATTTTATGCCGGTAAATGTTTTCTTCTTTTTGAACGAATGTCTCCATCAGCTACGTTACATTAAAGCTATTCTTATTCGCATACGAATGTTTTTAGTGCTGTATTTAAAGCGAATTTCAATATAAAAAAATTACCTATAAAGGAAAGGAGGCATGATGCTCAATTCGCCGCTGGTATTTTTCTGCGAAATGCGAGTGTGCCCACTTACATTAAGTAGGAAAAATTTAAAATATGACTATTCAGAAACATTTTGATCCCAAATAATTTATAGACAAACTTCTGCTATTCATAACAAACGTCAGTACCCATTTCCAGTTGCGAAGATGCGACAATTGTGTGTAAAGATTTATATTAATTATAGTTGCAAAAATGAAGTGATAAATGGGTACACCTGAAGTGTATGTACCGGGTTGAGGCCATAATTTTATTCCGAATTTTCTTATTTTAGTCAGAGGATCCCATTGACAATTATTAACCGCCAACCGCACATTATTCTTAGGTCTTCTTAAATAAATGTAACGTTTTAAAATTTTCACTCACCTTTGCGCGAGCAATATGCAATATACTACGCTTTTTGAAGAATCAGTTAGTCTATAAGACGCTCATCCAACATGTGAAAATTTGATTGGTGGAAGCGTTTTAAGGCCTGAAGTGTAGGCCATAGCCAGCGTTAGAATTCAAAATTTCAAACATTTCAGAAAACCACGCTGAACTCCAAGCCTTGTAACTACAGGTAGTATTTCTAATTTATGTCGCCAGGTAATCTACAGTATCATGACTTAATCTAATAAATCCTATATAAAATAACTGTTTTGGATGTCGTTTCATAATAAAGTCGTCACGTCGAGTCATTCTGATTAAATGAACTTTATATCTGAGAGATATGTGAGTGTGTCATTGAAAAAACGGATTTTTCAAGAATTTAATTTAATCAACATGTTCTTAAGGTAGTAAGGTATGAAGAATAAAACTCTTTCACCATAAATTAAATATAAAATACGAGTACTTTGACAAATACCACTAAAAGAATTTGAAAAATACGTTTTCATTTCCAAAAGAATGTTCAGGACGCTCATGGCAATCAAATTTGGCATTCTCCCTTGGCGATACGCGTGAAGCCCTCGCAATCTAAGAAAAGTTTGGTATAAAAAAAAATTGAACAATATTGAACAAGGGGCAATAACGAAATAACCCCCCCCCCCCCCCCCCCCCCTTATTACAAACCTTTCTTAGATTGTGAGGGATCAAAAATATTGATATTCCTCATATGAAACCCCCTTTTTATAATACATAACTATAGGCAAACGTGTCTTCACAATCTGTGGAATTTGGGAACATATCTTATAAATTCATTTATTCCATCATGCTACAACAAGTTGTATCAAAATATCAATATTTCATGACCATATGCTATGCTTTACAGTAACACTGCCTTTAGTACAAGAAGGTATATAAAGTTTTGCTAAATCTAGAGGTACATAATATTGTAAATCCGACAAATTCAGGCTAAGGTGAATTTAGGTTTTGTGGCACACAAATCATGTCTTGAATTAGATTTATTAAGGTCAAATCGTAACAGGGAGGAAAGGCGATAACACACTCAATCATATGGAAACATTGGCATGTTTATTTAGATAAATATGTGTTGAATGAGTTTCCAAACTTCACAATTTGCGTCAAAATTTGGGGTATTTATTACAGCACTTTTCGTGCAATAGTCGACCAATGGTTTCTATAGTTTCATTTAGGTTTATGAAATTGAGTTATTTTCATTTTAGTGCGTGATGGTACATATTTAAAGAAATAGGTTTAATGTGATCCGATGTTTCCATATGATTGAGCGTGTTATCGACTTTCTTCCTGGTTACGGTTTGACCTTAATAAATCTAATCACATACATAATTTGTGTGCCACAAAACCTAAATTTATTTTATCCTGAATTTGTCAGATTTACAATATGTACCTCTAGATTTAACAAAATCTTATATCCTTTATATATATATACTAAGGGCAGTGGTATTGTAAATGTAAAGCATCGAATATGCTCATGAAGTATTGATATTTTGATACAACTTGTTGTAACATGCTAGAATAAATGAACTCACAAGATATGTTTCAGACTTCAAATTCCACAGATTGTGAAGACATATTTGTCTGGTTATGTATTATAAAGATGCGGCTTTTACCATTTAATGACGCAATAGCTGCTTTTTTAGACCAGTGTGGCCGTCCGGTAGCTCTTACTTCTTGCACACTATCTGAAAGTGAAATAAAGTACCCTTCAATCGAGAAGGAAGCTGCTTCCATTATAGAACCAGTGGAAAAAAATGGTGTTATTTATTACATGGAAAAAAGTTTCTCTTAATTACATATTAACGGGCCCTGTCGTTCATTTTCCAAAAGAATCATAAAAGCAAGATTAAAAATACTAAATCATCATTGTGGAAATTGGAACTTAGTTGCTATAATTTTACTGTTGTTAATTGAGCTGAAATTGATAATGTAGCTCCTGATACAATGTCTCGAATAAGTTGCCTTTTGGCAATCCTGATTTTGACCTAAAAAGTATTCAGGAACAGCTTGGTCACCCGGGTATTAGAAGATTGTCGCATTTCATCAGATCTAATAATTTGCCCTTTCCCGCTGAAGATGTGTATTTGGCTCAACTCTCAGCAATGTGCGGGGCTAAAGCCGCGATATTTTAAAGGCAATTACAAGCATGAGCTAATCAGCGAAACTCGTCCTTTGGAACGAATCAGCATAATATTTCAGGGATCCCGTTTGCGGTATAAAGCAGCTTCTTTTGATAATTGTTGATGAATACAGTCGTTTTCCATTTGCATATCCTTGTAAAGATATGACCTTATACAACGGTGATACAGTGCTTTCCTTCCTTATGTACGTCTACTACTTCGACTCCACATAAACGATTATTGAATATCCGCTCCAGGAAACCCTTATTCGCAGTCATTCTGTCTCTGTATCTGTTTAGCAGTAGAGTCTAAACTGATCGGCCGATCTGGTTGAAATTTCTCACGTGGGTTATGCTACCACCATAGTTATACGCGTTTCACCGAAAGTTTGGATTGGTGTTTCGTTTCCAAAACGCGCCGAATGTTTAAAATTTTAAATTTTTTTTTACAATTTGTCGCCATTATCTCGTAATCCACTCCGAAAATTAATATTCCTAGATTGCTGGCCCCTGCAGAAGTAAATACTCTTTCGAACAAGCCATTTTTGATCTCGTTAATTAATCCATGAACTGGGGAAGCGTTAGGAATTTTGGTGAACATGATTTATTATTAGCCGCTCATAAAAAAGATACCGACAAACGCGCAGCGAACTGGCAGTTTCGGTATCACGGTTACTGAAATATTCTGTTGTTACAGGGGCAATTTTGCGTGGATGGTAATCGTTTACTGAATTGTGGGTCGCCTCATGTATCAGCGGAGATCCTGGACGCCTACCGGCTGGTTTGGTTCTCAACGACGATCGATGCTTTGCCAATTGCTCCCTGATTGGCTACTTTCAAGAGGTAGTGTATTACTTCAGACTAGTAGTCTGAACCTCTCTGCGATGTGGTGGATATTTTGGATGCCAACTCCAAATATGCATTGGTGCGTCACTCAGGTGGAAGAAAAACGACTGTTACTTGAAAGACTTGGCGCCTTGTCCCGACCAATCGAACGCTATACCAACTGAGGCTCCAATTTTCAAAAATGACTTGAATGATGCTGATTTGCCGGAAGCTAGCGACGAATTGAATTCTACTTTGGATGAAACCTCGGAAAATCTTGTAGAAGATGTTGAAAGCCCTCAACTCTGTCGCTCTGGTAGAACACAGAACTACCCGGATTGGTACGGGGGTAGAATCTCTAACTTTATATAAGTACAAAGTGCAGCTGTTTTTCGTTTTATAAATTCCATGAATACTTTATATTGTTCTATATGTTATATGTGATTTTTTTCATTGTTTTCATATAGGTAAAATAATAGACAAGCGTATAAATTGATATTACAAATGTATAACATATTTATTTAACATGATTTCACAATTTCAACTATGACATATTATTCCACTTTTTATTATGTAACGGTAATTCGTCCCGGTTAATTGCATACCCTTTCTCGCTTTCTCTTACACTTTGGATAGTCAACAAAAATGCCAAATATTCGAAAAATACGTTGCAGTTTACATCGATATATAAAAATAACCTAAAAAACATTCTGTTTTGTCCAGAGTAATTGCCGGATTGTCAGTAATCAAATATATAGAAGTATTGATTAACTTGTGCCCGAAAATCATGAGTGATTGGACAGTCAAAAAATAAATGAAATAGGTCTTCAATTGCATTTTCACAATATCCACATAGATTTGAATTCACCAAGTTAAATCCATATAAAATAATATTTAGCACAATAGCTTTCAGAAAAAATTTAGTTTGAAAAGATCTCAATTTAGTTTCAATCGTTGAATAGTAATTATTTGAAAAGTATGACAGCCAATCAAAGTCATTAGGTAAATTTAGATTTTCTTTCCAACCATATATAACTTTCCACCTCTGTTGCTTTTCCGGTGGAATAAATTTATTTTCTATAATACGTTTACACGATGAGCGGCACGTATTTTCACATGTGTGTGATAACATATGTGATCTTTTTGGGTGGGGAGATTGTGTTGAAATTGAATTAGCGCAACCTAATGTGACCAACGTGGCACCATCGCTGAGCGATCTGAAGATGTTAAGAGACGCATGGCAAAGCGAGGGTTTTATTTGGTGCGTCGAGATTGCTACATCTTGTAATTTTTTGTTTTGTTTTAGTATAGCAGTAATGTTTAAATTAAAAGCCTAAAAAACTGTCTAAATGAGTTTTCATAACATGTTTTAAAATAAGAATCCTTATTTCTGTACAGATTTTTCGCATGGATGTCTTGGTGGGCTGTGTCCGCAAGACTAAATTTTGTTTCTACTCAGGTAGTTTGAAGTAAAATGGTGTATTAACCAGGTCTTATTACAACTTGTGAAAATATTCCTAAAACAATCTGCCCAAAATATGCTGTCAGTTAACTTGAAATTTTTCATATATTAATGGAAGTCGAGAAAACGACGCCTACATTTCACATATTCAAGCTGGCGATAATTTATTTTATTCTTCTTATAAATGGAGAACACTAATAACTTTATTGAATTAATATTAAATATGTCGCTTGCTATAGTTTTTGTTAAATACAGATCTAGGGAACTGGTTTTAAATCAAAATAGTTTCGTAGCTGAAACCTATATATTCTCAACGTTTCTCCAGCTCTGATACCTAAGCTTCATTTTTTAAACCTGGAGCAAGGCCCCATATAGTTAAACAGCCAATGATGAAATAGGAAATATATCATTGAACGGAAATACCATTATGCTATACAATGAGATATGTAACAGATTTATGTATATTCTGCTTCTTCAATATTTGTACAAATTATAAAGGTATTAAGTCCTTAACTTTTTAAGATATAGGTTCGTTGCTGATCCGAGTTAATTTGTTCAAATGGGTTATAAGGGTTTTGAAACACAGCCATGTTGAAACGAAATTGTTTCGACTTTCGAAACGGGTATTATGATGTCCTAACAAATGCAACCTGAATTTAGTCAAGGTGTCATTACTCCACTGGTTCACAAGGATCTGTAGCATCGGATAAAGTAGCAAATGAGCCCAACCATTACATGAGATGTTATAAGCAAGGTCGGGTTTAGACGCTAAGAAGCGGGGGCCAAAATAGGCTCTATAAATGTGTCATTGAGCCACAAACATATATTATTTCAAATTGTGTTAAATACGATATTTCAGTCACAAGTAAGACACTCTAATTATCCAAATAGATTAGACAGTAAGTTAGCAACACTTCAATAGGAAACTCAAGGCTATCATAAAAAAGTCGAGGCACCAGAAAAGCCGACGGCATTTTACTCGTTTTTAGTCGCGATACGCGCGTTCAATTAATTTAAAATAGCATATTTTGTTTTTTGGTATACACTTGGGTATATTTATAGACTGTACCCGGTTGAATAACACTGGACTAGATGCTGACTAAATTTGACACGATGTCCGCTCACCTGGCGGTACTTGTGCAGCACAAAGCTGTTCCAATGTTTCGGCATGCTTAGCGGTGATAAAGTCTGTATTTAATCTATAATACAGAAAATACTGTTAAAGCAACACTTATACAAAGCGCACTCTACAAAGTAAGTACAGTACGACAGGTGGGAAAGTGAACGGCGGTATCTGAAACGGAGCGTCCCCTCAAAAACGAGGAAACGTTACGGGCAGCATCGGTCAAAGGTTATGGAAGTTGGTAATTACCAGGCTTGTTCGTGGGACATATTTTCGGTCCCATTCCCATCCCAACTCATAGAAATTATGCCTGTCCCATCCCATGGGATTTCCATTGGAATAAAATTCAATAAAAATTGTTAAATGTAGGCTTGGCGTCCACTAAATAGGACTACATGCACGAAGAGACATACAAAACAACAAAATTTACGGACTTTATATTCATAACTATTTTAAATGTGTCCATCAGCCCCTTCACGAAATATATTGTTGGTGCTGAATATATTTCGCTCTTTATAACTAACAAGAGAGCTATGCTCAAAGATATGGACACGAAGTTTATAACGAAATCTTTCACCATCATTTTTCTGAAAATCATACGCCTTTCGTGTCCCACGGGAAATACAAATGTGTGATGTCCCATCCCATCTCATCCCATTGGACGTTTCCCATGGACAACCCTGGTAATTACGGAAAAGCTTGTGATCGCGTTGTCAGCGCAATATCAGTCGACGAGTTTCGATAAAACTTTAACCCATTTTATCCTGTCAACTTTGAGACACCAGATGCGTAAAAGAAATAATGTGATGGTCTAACAAAACTAGAAATTTCTCCTGGAAAATAGTTATATTAGCTCGAATATCAACAAAAAGTATTTGCTTGCTCAAAATATCAGACTGTATTCAGTGTATTGAATGTTAGCCGGACCAAGTAAAGATTCCAAACTTCATCGTTCACTGTCTGAATCCATCAAAGTAGGAAGCGCCTGACGAAAATTCAGGAGTCATACTGATATAAAAACGTCCCTGAAATGTATTACAAAAGTTTCAGTCTTATTCGATTCTCGAGGCATTAATATGTTGCAATCTCTTTAAGATTCACTAGGCAATTTTTATTTTCGAAGAACAAAGTTTGAACGACTTGAGCTATCCTGATCTTGGAGGCAGATTTTCATGCAAGCACAACGTGATAGATCATCCATCATGGTTTCATGATTTTTATTGTTCTGAAATTTAATAATATACCATGATCTGGTAATTGTCGTCCTCGTGCTGTCACAAGTTTATGTAGCTTGGCCTAGAATGTGTAACTCCGGGTTAATTAAGTTTCTAGCACGGACATTCAAATAATAACATTCCGGCTTTACGTGTTTGTGAATATCGATACGCTCTGTTTCATTTGCATGATAAACGTGAAGTTTTGCGTGACGTGACGTCGCATTATACTTTGTCGGTAACGTAAAGTTGTCGTAGCGACGCATTCAAGACTACAAAATTTTAAATATTTCTGCCCATAATATTTGAATGGCTTAACATAAAATCATTACGAAAGTGTTCAGAGAAAGATATTCAAATTTTCTATATACAGTTTCGAGTACACATTAGGTTATTTCTTAAAGAAATGGAACTTTTTTGGTATTTAAAATTGGCTTTCACTTTCAAATTTCATTTGCACTTTAATAAGTAAATTTTTCTGAGATAATTGTAAAATATATGATCGATATTGAATGCTGGTCATTGGGGCTATTTATAACTTATATGTCATAAATAGCCTCAGGGTCGGATTAAGCCCCTCTGGTGCCCTAAGCACTGAAGACTTTGGTGCCACCTCATGTGTAATTTAATTATAAAAACAATAAACCACATAAGAGTTTATTACCCATTAAAAATAATCACAACCAACAGTATATAAAACAACTTTTACGAACATTTTTAGGTTTTTTAACTGTTATATATAGCCGATATGATATATCGGCAAACACGCAATATCGGGCCGATATATCGGTTGAGCTCTAATCCTGAGGGAGTGTGACAATGAAGATTCATGCCTCCAGTCTCAACGTGAATCGAAATACCAAAGAATACAAGTCACAACTGTAGTTTGAAATTTTACCGGTACCTAGTAGTCTACCCTCAGGGTGGTTCAGGGAAGATTCATGCCTCCAGTCTCAACATGAATCGAAATACCAAAGAATACAAGTCACAACTGTAGTTTGAAATTTTACCGGTACCTAGTAGCAGTATGTTCCCCAGCTTTTCATTTTAGGGGGGGGGGGGGTGTTTCGAAATTTAGGGGGTGGTAAATAATTTGCTATTAGCAATGAAACTATTTGTATCGTTAAAAAAATGGTATGTATTTAAGAAACGATGTACACGAGGGGCTCCACAAGTTGATTGACGGCGAGCCAAAATACACAGCAAAATCAAATGGTAGGGCCAGAAAAGGAGAGCGAGAAAAAGTGCGCGACGACACGGCTGGGGCTGGGGAAAATTTTGAGAAATAAGCTCCAAAATAGGCTCTAAGCTTGATTTTAGATACACCTAGCATTGCAGTTTGTTATGTAATGAAATTAATAATTATAATATTTAGATGATAGAATTCCCGAGAAATAAATAACAAGCACGGCTTTCAGCAATTAATTTGCAACTGATAGTGACTAATGAAGTTACTTGCTCATCTAGCATATGGCATCGTATGAATGGCTACTTATGGCTTGTTTTGTTACACATGTCACATTTTTTGAACATGTTTGTTTGACTTTTGTATGAATTAAGCAATGAATTAAATTTTGAAATACGCGCGTCAACTGATCATAACGGCGCATAATGTTGTTTCGCTGAAGTTTGATTCTTTCCAATAAAGAAATAAATACGCCGCCATTCATCTAAAAAACGTCTGTTTTCAGTGCCTAGGTTTCGTTTTGTGACATCTTCAAGCGTTCTTAATATACGGCTGATATCTAAAATACTGCGGTGTGTAATCCTAATACCCATACGTATACATAAGATACCGGTATAATTCAATTGTTACGAAATAAACGTGCTCAAACTGTGATAATGATGTCAGGATAGACCGTGATTGGCCCGCAGACTGCGGTTTGGAACCCCTCATCTACACTGATAAATATGCCATAGTCGTTATATTTGAATACAATTATAATTGAGTTAGGAATTACAGTGTGGAATCGCACATGGGAATAACAGTGTGGAATCGCTCCTCAAAATTAGGGGGGGGTGTTTGAAATTTTAGAGGGGGTGTTCACCCCCTATAGGGGGGGTGTGGAGAAATCACTGCCTAGTAGTCTACCCTCAGGGTGGTTCAAGGTTGGCTAGGTTGAAGGACCGCAAAAACTTTTGACCAGGACTCGCGCGCCGCAAGTCGGAGAAACCCAAAAGTGATCGAAATATCGCGAGTTTACTCACTTTAAATTTAATAAACAACGAGAGTTTACCGTTCTAATCATACTATTATTATGTTGCATGGGTGGCGTTCTTTTAAAGAAGATATATAAAGCCTTCAGTCATCTTAAAGTTAATTCCCGAGAATTACCGTTGTATTTTGCGCATCTCGCGTTCAATGTCGCTTCAAATTATATTCTTTCGTGACAGATATTACTTGAAATCAAACCGGACACTGTGTGATAGGCGAGGAAATACGTTTCCGCCGTGTTTTCCTTATGTCACCTTTCTTGCGACACTCATTTTTTTACGAATTGTTATATTGAGTAATTTAAAAACTTGCAGCGTGAACAAGCTTAGTGCCATCGTCAAATACCAACCAAGTCCGTCTAAGTTGGTATTTCGGGACCTAGCTAAAAAAAACTGGATTGCACGGCTTTAAGTCGGCTCTGCGTTTCGGCGCTACTGTCACATGGCCGACGCTTGAAAACAAAGGAGTATTTTTACTAAAATAAAGGCACAAAGCGATAGAAAAAGGGTTTGAATCTCGGGATCCCAACCCCAGCTGGAATAGCTGAAAAAACTCAAAAACGTTCCTCCATTAGATACAAATAGGCTATACGCTAAAATTGTTCTGTGAGCCGCACGGAATGTATCAGCATGACAGGGTTTGGACCACCCTGGTATACCTTATCAAAAAACTCGCTCGTGGAACCGCTACATAGTGTAAACAGTAGTGGGAATCAGCCGGTTCGCACCGGTTCTATAGAACCGTTTCACGGAATTTAATGAGATCAGCGAACCGGTTAGCATTACTGGTTACTGTTAATGATTTTTTGTAACAGAACCGGGCGAAAAATATGACCTTTGTGATGGAACCGCCTGACAAAAACTTGAATTCCAACACTGAATGTAAATAGTTTATTGGTCCAATTGTTGAAGAGAAAAGAAATTTTTTTTAAAACAAAAATGAAGCAACAAGAAGAATACTAGAAAGAAAAAACAACAACAAATTAAGAAAACGACTCATAGACCCATTTCGTGTCCAATAAAGAAGTTTCAGTGTTCATTTTTAATAAAGAAGGTTAATATGATACTTGAAGACAAAAAATAAGCGAACATTTTGAAGTTTGAATCGTCTGGTGAACTCGTAATATTTTAATAAACACCGATAAACTATATAAAATTCTGCTCTAAAATTTCTGTGGTGCCCCTCTTTGCTTGGTGCCCTAAGCACGTGCTTATATTGTTTAATGGTTAATCCGGCGCTAAATAGCCCCGATGACCAGCTTCCATATAATGTGAAACTTATTCGAATATACATTGTGGTTTTTAAGATATAAGAGTATAATTTCTCTGTTTGTTACACGAGGCGCAAGCGGGAAAGCCGGCTTGCAGAGGCAGAGAGCGTTCTCAGGCAAGCCGGAAAACCGACTCACAGGATTCAAGCCGTTAAAGTAGTTGAGTTTCTTCAAATTTAGACAAAATATTCTCCGTAAAAAAATCTCTTGCGTTTTTGAAGCAAAATGCTGATGCGTAACATCCATAATTAGAGGAAAGTAGCTACCTTCCTCTTGCGTTTTTTAATTGTTAAACCAATTTTCTTTCATTTACATGTACAAGCTTGTTCAATTGTACAATCTGTTTTCGTGTTATTCTGGTGCTATTTGGTCACTGTATTGTCATTCAGCAGAAACCTTTATTGAAAGAATAACTTGAGGTGCTTTGCAATTATCTTTTCATGTTCCCGAATTAGCTGCCTTTTTGTGGATATCCTTGAAAATATGTGCTATTATACGAGTCAATGCGTAATAATGGTGCCATGTTTTACTGTTTGTAAAAAACTTGTGCTTCGTTTCATTTCGAAGACAAAATTTCGTATATGCTCAGCCATAGTGGTGAATAAATAATACTACCAGAGTCCGTATTAACGGTTCTTATAAGATATATATAAGTCTTGCAGATCCATAAGTCATAGAAGCACAGACATTAACAAATAGGACGTGTCAGAGATTTATACAAATAGCGTGCGACTACGTATAACACAATATTGGAATCCATTCGATTTGGAACAGATTTGGGAAATTGACGGTTATCCAGGGGAAGGTCGCTACGCTACCCGCGAGGGAAATGTAAGGAAAAGATTTGAGTATAAAAAAGCGGATGTTATATAATGAATTTGATGGTTGCACCGGGGTCGTTGCGCCGGACGAATGGCGGAAATTCGTCCGGCGCACTGCCCCCAGCCACTTTAGTCCATTAAGTAGTTTAAATAATACGTCAGAAACTGATCACTCTTAATGGAAATCGATTTCTATCAATTTTAGGGTCCGTGTTCACTCAACCGTGACGAAATTTTTTTGTCATTATCTTCACTTTATATACCTTGTATGGCCCAAATATTACATCCCCATCTATTACCATTCTCGAGATATGACCTAAAATCACTGGAGCGTGACTGACATGTGGGAGAAAAAAAATTCTACCTAAAACTGATTCGAATGATTTTTCCGATCATGCCCATGCCTTCAGATTCTTGATAAGATCTCTCTGAAGCCGGCTAAAGGCCAAAATCACTAGACCGTGACGGAGGCATGGGAGGAAAAAAATTCCTTGAAAAAAGTATTAAACTAATTTTTCTCAACCTACCTATGTATTTTTTTCTCTCAATATCTCAAATCTTAAGCGCAACATTCCGAACTCACTGGACCGTTACGGGGAAGGGGAATCCCCAAAGTTCGGGTGGTAATATATTCTATTAATTAGTCCCTTCGATATTTATGCATCAATTTGCCCAAAAACCGATTCCAAGTGCTCCTAATCGCCCCAAAACCCTATTGCTTGAGTGGGCGTGGCTTTTCACACGTTTTCTCACCACTGGGGGGGTGGTGGCAGTGCCCCCACCCCCAATAGTACTTGTATAAATTCCCAATACTCGGGCAAACGCTTTCTGGCCCCGGAAACGAAGCTAAACGGCCTCTAAACACCAAAATCACTGTAGCGTGACTTGATTGACAGCTGATTGACCAATAAACAGCCTTGAGCCCCTAAAAGCCCGTTTTGGCCCTTTTCCTCTGGCCCGATCGTTCCCAAAAATTTTCTGCGTTATACCGACACTGTCCCCGACCTACATGCCAAATTTTGTCCCAATCGGCCCGCCAGTTTTTCTCGAAATGGTAACCCGTAGGCCCTTAGCAAATATACTTTATACCAGTCCTTTCGTGCAACGAATTCTGATCCATACTGTGCTATAGCACTAAACTGCTATATACTTGCCTGACCATCCAGGGTCGGTCGCTTCGCTACCCGCGAGGGGAAATGTAAGAAAGAGATTTGAGTATAAAAGAGCGGATGTTTCATTATGAGTTTGTTGGATGCACCAGGGTCGTTGCGCCGGACGAATGGCGGAAATTCGTCCGGCGCGTAGCCCCCAGCCACTTTAGTTCATTAAGTAGTTTAAATAACACGTCATAAACTGATCGCTCTCGATGGATGTCGATTTTTATCAATTTTATGGACCGTGATCACTCGACCGTGACGAAATTTTTTAGGCATAAACTTCACTCCAACTACCTTGTACACCCCAAATATGAGACCCCCATCTATTACCGTTCTCGAGATATGGCAGAAAATCACTGGACCGTGACTGAAGGCTACTAGAAAAAAAATTCCGCTGATACGTGATTGGAATAATTTTTCTGATCATGCCCATGCCTTTAGATTATTGATAAGACCTTCCAGAAGCCGGCAAAAGGCCAAAATCACTAGACCGTGACGGAGACATGTGAGCAAAAAAATTTTCTTAAAAAAGTATTAAACTAAACTTTCTCAACCTACCTATGTATTTTTTTTTCTCAATATCTCAAATCTTAAGCGCAACATTCCGAACTCACTGGACCGTTACGGGGAAGGGGAATCCCCAAAGTTCGGGTGGTTATATATTCTATTAATTAGTCCCTTTGATATTTAGGCATCACTTTGCCCAAAAACCAATTCCAAGTGCTCCTAATAGCCCAAAAACCATATTACCTAAGTGGGCGTGGCTTTCCACACGTTTTCTCACCACTGGGGGGGTGGTGGCACTGCCCCCACCCCCAATTATACTTGGAAAAAATCCCAATACTCGGCCAAACGCTTTCTGGCCCCGGAAACGGAGCTAAACGGCCTCTAAACCCCAAACTCACTCTTGCGTGACTTGATGGACAGCCGATTGACCAATCAGCAGCTTCGGGCCACTAAAATATCGTTTTGGCCCACTTCCTTTGGCCCGATCGCTCCCAAAAATTTTCTGTGTTCATTTGGTAAGTGTCTCCCGCTACATGCCAAGTTTCGTCCTGATCGGCCCGTCGGTTCTTCAGATAATAGTGATTTACGAGTGCTCCCAGAGAGTACTTCCAGCTTTT
Source organism: Styela clava (assembly GCF_964204865.1). Taxonomy (NCBI): domain Eukaryota; kingdom Metazoa; phylum Chordata; class Ascidiacea; order Stolidobranchia; family Styelidae; genus Styela; species Styela clava. Next base: position 20,046,069 of record NC_135262.1, read on the forward strand.
TGTCTTCTGTGCAAAGACTTTTGATCTATACTGTGCATACGCACTAAAGTGCTACCGGGTTGCCATACCATCCAGGGGAGGTCGCTACGCTACCCGCGAGGGTAAATGTATAGAAATATTTTTAGTAAATTAAGAAGCAGATGTTTGTTTGAAGTTTGTTGAAGGGCCCGGGTCGTTGCGCCGGACGAATGGCGGAAATTCGTCCGGCGCTCTGCCCCCGATCCCTTCAGTCCATTAACTCTTTTGTTCCGTATAACTTATATATTCGTATTACCATCCTTGGTCATAATAGTTATTTTCGGACTATTTTACGTTTATGATCATGTTTTGTGAAGTATTCCGCACTAACTAAATCATTTTGAGCATCCAACTATGATCCGTGCTTGATCTGTCAACATTTTGTTTTTTTGTAAATTTTTTATTTTACTACTAAGTCAATTTTATTTGTGTAGGCATTTCAAAGCTTAGAGATACACGAAAGTATTTGTCATTACTTCAAAAATAAGTCATTTGAACGAGCGGGAAACAATTTCGCGCACATAATAAACAAACAAAGATTCCAGACAACTATCGTGGACATGCTCTCACATATCATTGATTATTTCGCGTTTCGCTTCGCTTGCGAAGCTGAGTCTGGTTTTTCTGCAAAGGTGACGTAACCCTCTTTCAGAAGAGCGCTTGGAATTTCGTTTCTTTGTAACACGTGTTCATCGAAGCGATAAGAGTGTGAAACGTTCTCTCAAAATTTTTTGAAATTTCTCTCTTCTTACACGCGTAGGGTCGAACAGCTTCGCCTACGTCATTTGGGCGCGTTTTAGTAGGAAGACGCGAAAATAAGCTTTTTAAAGAGATATTGGGGGTGTTCCTTGTACGTTTGGTTAACTGGTCATTGCATATTATAAAATAGTACATAAAGTCGATTGTATACAGCGGAAAAAAAGGGTTAAGAAGTTCAAATACCACGTACTAAACTGATCACCCCTAACCGGAGTCGAATTTTCCCAATTTTGAGGTCCGTGATCACTCAACCGTGACGAAATTTTTTTGACACAAACTAGACCTCAACTACCTTGTATGACCCGAATATGGCACCTCTACCTTCTACCATTCTCCAGATATAACGTAAAATCACTGAAGCGTGACTGAGGAGATGGAGAAATAAAATTTTCTCCAAAATAGATTCAAATAATTTTTCTAAACATGCCCATGCCTTTACTTTCTCAACAGATCCTTTCAGAGGCCTGCAATAAGCCAAAATCACTAGACCATGACTGGGGAGTGAGAGAAAAAAAATTTCTTGAAAAAAGCATTAACCTAAATTTTCCCAACATACCTATCTATTTTATTTCTCGATAGCTTCGTTTTTAGGTGCGCAACCTTCTTACGCCACTGGAGGGCGATTGGGAGGGGGAATTCCCAAAGTTGAGGTGGTGAAATATTCTATATATTGGTCCCTTTGAGATTTGAGCACCACTTTGCCCAAAAACCAATTCCAAGTGCTCCTAATAGCCCCAAAACGATATTACCTAAGTGGGCGTGGCTTTCCACACGTTTTCTCACCACTGGGGGGGTGGTGGCACTGCCCCCACCCCCAATTATACTTGGAAAAATTCCCAATACTCGGGCAAACGCTTTCCGACCCCGGAAACGGAGCTAAACGGCCTCTAAACCCCAAACTCACTCTCGCGTGACTTGACGGACAGCCGATTGACCAATCAGCAGCTCCGGGCCACTAAAATCCCGTTTTGGCCCACTTCCTTTGGCCCGATCGCTCCCAAAAATTTTCTTTGTTTGTTTGGTAACTAGCCCCCGCTACATGCAAAGTTTCGTCCGGCTCGGCCCTGTGGTTCTTCAGATAATAGTGATTCACGGTCGCTTAGAGTAGTTAGCTGTAGCTATTGACTTTCGTGCAACGAAATTTGATTCTATACTGTGCATACGCACTTTCAGTGCTCTCGGGTTGCCTAACCATCCAGGGGAAGGTCGCTACGCTACCCGCGAGGGGAAATGTATGGAAATATTTTTAGTAAATTAAGAAGCATATGTTTGTTTGAAGTTTGTTGGAGGGCCCACGTCGTTGCGCCGGACGAATGGCGGAAATTCGTCCGGCGCTGTGCCCCCGACCCCTCTAGTCCATTAAGAAGTTCAAATACCCTGTAATAAACTGATCACCCCTAACGGGAGTCAAATTTTCCCAATTTTAAGGTCCGTGATCACTCAACCGCGACGAATTTTTTTTGACATAAACTAGACCTCAACTACCTTGTATGACCCGAATATGGCATCTCTACCTTCTACCATTCTCGAGATATAACGTAAAATCACTGGAGCGTGACTGAGGAGATGGAGAAATAAAATTTCTTACAAAATAGATTCAAATAATTTTTCTAAACATGCCCATGCCTTTACTTTCTCAACAGGTCCTTTCAGAGGCCTGCAATAAGCCAAAATCACTAGACCATGACTGGGGAGTGAGAGAAAAAAAATTTCTCGAAAAAAGCATTAAACCAAATTTTCCCAACATACCTATCTATTTTATTTCTCGATAGCTTCGTTTTTAGGTGCGCAACCTTCTTATGCCACTGGAGGGCGATTGGGAGGGGGAAGTCCCACAGTTCTGGTGGTGAAATATTCTATATATTAGTCCCTTTGAGATTTAAGCATCACTTTGCCCAAAAACCAATTCCAAGTGCTCCTAATAGCCCCAAAACGATATTACCTAAGTGGGCGTGGCTTTCCACACGTTTTCTCACCTCTGGGGGGGCGGTGGCACTGCCCCCGCCCCCAATTATACTTGGAAAAATTCCCAATACTCGGGCAAACGCTTTCCGACCCCGGAAACTGAGCTAAACGGCCTCTAAACCCCAAACTCACTCTCGCGTGACTTGACGGACAGCCGATTGACCAATCAGCAGCTTCGGGCCACTAAAATCCCGTTTTGGCCCACTTCCTTTGGCCCGATCGCTCCCAAAAATTTTCTGTGTTTGTTTGGTAACTAGCCCCCGCTACATGCAAAGTTTCGTCCGGATCGGCCCTGTGGTTCTTCAGATAATAGTGATTCACGGTCGCTTAGAGTAGTTAGCTGTAGCTATTGACTTTCGTGCAACGAAATTTGATTCTATACTGTGCATACGCACTTTCAGTGCTCTCGGGTTGCCTAACCATCCAGAATAAACGTCTGCCTGCGGCATACGACGAGGGAGGCTGCGGGCGCACAAATGGTCGGTTCGGCCCAAGCCGGGTATGTCCGTGACGCTCTGGCCGCCATCCGTTGCGTCGGACGGATCGCGGCATGATCCGACCGACGCCATTGACCCCCCCTAACATAAACAGTACTGTCCGTATGGACGGGAGTCTATTTTTATCAATTTTAATGTCCGTGATCACTCGACCGTGACAAAATTTTATAGGCATAAACTTTATTCCAACTACCTTCTATAACCCAAATACGAGACCCCTATCTATTACCGTTCTCGAGATATGGCCTAAAATCACTGGACCGTAACTGAAGGCTACTAGAAAAAAAATTTTGCTGATACGTGATTGAAATAATTTTTCTGATCATGCCCATGCCTTTAGATTCTCGATAAAACCCTTCATTAGCCGGCAAAAGACCAAAATCACTAGACCGTGACGGAGGCACGGGAGCAAAAAAATTCCTTGAAAAAAGTATTAAACTAAACTTTCTCAACCTACCTATGTATTTTTTTTTCTCAATATCTCAAATCTTAAGCGCAACGTTCCGAAGTCACTGGACCGTTACGGGGTAGGGGAATCCCCAAAGTTGGGGTGGTAATATATTCTATTAATTAGTCCCTTCGATAAATATGCATCACTTTGCCCAAAAACCGATTCCAAGTGCTCCTAATCGCCCAAAAACCATATTACCTAAGTGGGCGTGGCTTTCTACACGTTTTCTCGTCACTGGGGGGTGGGGGCACTTCCCCCACCCCCAAACATGTTTGGAAAAATTCCCAATACCCGGGCAAACCGTTTGCCGGCCCGGAAACGCAGCTAAACGGCTTCTAAACCCCAAAATCACTCTTGCGTGACCTGATTGACAGCCTAGAAATGGCAATGTCGCACATCCTTACTTTTGGGCCACTAAAATCTCGATTTGGCCCACTTCCTCTGGCCCGATTTTTCTGAAAAATTTTCTTTGGTATATTGGGACCCTCAGCTATCTTTTGACACCACCCGCTTGTCTCTAGGACTTGTGGTTCTCCGTAACATACCCTGATGAAACGCTTCGTGTAATAGACCTTCCATTAATATCTCTGGCCGCTGGCTTTTGTTTTTTGTTGTGGCTATCGCCACCCATCACGAGACGTGGGCGGGAGAACATCCAGGGACGGTCGCTGCGCTACCCGCGAGGGGAAATGTAAGGAAGATATTTGAGTATAAATGAGCGTATGTTTCATTATGAGTTTGTTGGATTCGCCAGAGTCGTTGCGCCGGACGAATGGCGGGAATTCGTCCGGCGCGTAGCCCCCAGCCACTTTAGTTCATTCAGTAGTTTAAATAACAAGTCATAAACTGATCACTCTTGATGGATGTCGATTTTTATCAATTTTAAGGTCCGTGATCACTCGACCGTGACGAATTTTTTTAGGCATAAACTTCACTCCAACTACCTTGTACACCCCAAATATGAGACCCCCATCTATTACCGTTCTCGAGATAGGGAAGAAAATCACTGGACCGTGACTGAAGGGTACTAGAAAAAAAAATTCGCTGATACGTGATTGGAATGATTTTTCTGATCATGCCCATGCCTTTAGATTCTTGATAAGACCTCTCTGAAGCCGGCAAAAGGCCAAAATCACTAGACCGTGACGGAGGCACGGGAGCAAAAAAATTTCTTGAAAAAAGTATTAAACTAAATTTTCTCAACCTACCTATGTATTTTTTTTTCTCAATATCTCAAATCTTAAGCGCAACATTCCGAACTCACTGGACCGTTACGGGGAAGGGGAATCGCCAAAGTTCGGGTGGTAATATATTCTATTAATTAGTCCCTTTGATATTTAGGCATCACTTTGCCCGAAAACCGATTCCGAGTGCTCCTAATCGCCCAAAAACCATATTACCTAAGTGGGCGTGGCTTTCCACACGTTTTCTCACCACTGAGGGGGCGGTGGCGGTGCCCCCACCCCCAATATTACTTGGATAAATTCCCAATACTCGGGCAAACGCTTTCTGGCCCGGTTACGGAGCTAAACGGCCTCTAAACCCCAAAATCACTCTTGCGTGACTTGAAGGACAGCTTGATTGACAGGTAGCCACGCCAGGGCCACTAAATGCCCGTTTTGGCACACTTCCCTTGGCCCGATCGTTCCCAAAAATTTTCTGTGTTCGTTTGGTAACAGCCCCCAGCTACATGCCAAGTTTCGCCCGGATTGGCCCGCCAGTTGTCTGGGAAATGCTTAATCATATACGCTCAGAGGTTATAGTTTAGCTATTAACTTTCGTGCAACGAATTTTGATATATACTGTGCATACGCACTTTCAGTGCTTTTCCTTGCCTGACCATCCAGGGACGGTCGCTGCGCTACCCGCGAGGGGAAATGTAAGAAAGAGATTTGAGTATAAAGGAGCATATGTTTCATTATGAGTTTGTTGAGATATTCTCGAGATATGACCTAAAATCACTGGAGCGTGACTGACATGTGGGAGAAAAAAAATTCTACCTAAAACTGATTCGAATGATTTTTCCGATCATGCCCATGCCTTCAGATTCTTGATAAGATCTCTCTGAAGCCGGCTAAAGGCCAAAATCACTAGACCGTGACGGAGGCATGGGAGGAAAAAAATTCCTTGAAAAAAGTATTAAACTAATTTTTCTCAACCTACCTATGTATTTTTTTCTCTCAATATCTCAAATCTTAAGCGCAACATTCCGAACTCACTGGACCGTTACGGGGAAGGGGAATCCCCAAAGTTCGGGTGGTAATATATTCTATTAATTAGTCCCTTCGATATTTATGCATCAATTTGCCCAAAAACCGATTCCAAGTGCTCCTAATCGCCCCAAAACCCTATTGCTTGAGTGGGCGTGGCTTTTCACACGTTTTCTCACCACTGGGGGGGTGGTGGCAGTGCCCCCACCCCCAATAGTACTTGTATAAATTCCCAATACTCGGGCAAACGCTTTCTGGCCCCGGAAACGAAGCTAAACGGCCTCTAAACACCAAAATCACTGTAGCGTGACTTGATTGACAGCTGATTGACCAATAAACAGCCTTGAGCCCCTAAAAGCCCGTTTTGGCCCTTTTCCTCTGGCCCGATCGTTCCCAAAAATTTTCTGCGTTATACCGACACTGTCCCCGACCTACATGCCAAATTTTGTCCCAATCGGCCCGCCAGTTTTTCTCGAAATGGTAACCCGTAGGCCCTTAGCAAATATACTTTATACCAGTCCTTTCGTGCAACGAATTCTGATCCATACTGTGCTATAGCACTAAACTGCTATATACTTGCCTGACCATCCAGAAGAAGACGTCTGCCTGCGGCACACGACGAGGGGGGCCGCGGGCGCACAAACGGTTGGTTCGGCCCAAGCCGGGTATGTCCGTGACGCTCTGGCCGCCATCTGTTGCGTCGGACGGATCGCGGCATGATCCGACCGACGCCATTGACGCCCCCTACCATAAACAGTACTATCTGTATGGACGGGAGTCTATTTTTGTCAATTCCAAAGTCCGTGATCACTCGACCGTGACGAAATTTTATAGGCATAAACTACACTCCAACTACCTTCTATACCCCAAATATGAGACCCCTATCTATCACCGTTCTCGAGATATGGCCTAAAATCACTGGACCGTAACTGAAGCCTACGGGAAAAAAAATTCCGCTGATACGTGATTGGAATAATTTTTCTGATCATGCCCATGCCTTTAGATTCTCGATAAAACCCTTCATTAGCCGTCAAAAGGCCAAAATCACTAGACCGTGACGGAGGCACGGGAGCAAAAAAATTCCTTGGAAAAAGTATTAAACTAAACTTTCTCAACCTACCTATGTATTTTTTTTTCTAAATATCTCAAATCTCAAGCGCAACATTCCGAGCTCACTGGACCGTTACGGGGAAAGGGAATCCCCAAAGTTCGGGTGGTAATATATTCTATTAATTAGTCCCTTCCATATTTATACATCACTTTGCCCCAAAACCGATTCCAAGTGCTCCTAATCGCCCAAAAACCATATTACCTAAGTGGGCGTGGCTTTCTACACGTTTACTCGTCACTGGGGGGGTGGGGGCACTTCCCCCACCCCCAAACACGTTTGGAAAAATTCCCAATACCCGGGCAAACCGTTTCCTGGCCCGGAAACGCAGCTAAACGGCTTCTAAACCCCAAAATCACTCTTGCGTGACCTGATTGACAGCCTAGAAATAGCAATGTCGCACATCCTCACTTTTGGGCCACTAAAATCTCGATTTGGCCCACTTCCTCTGGCCCGATTTTTCTGAAAAATTTTCTTTGGTATATTGGGACCCTCAGCTATCTTTTGACACCACCCGCTTGTCTCTAGGACTTGCGGTTCTCCGTAACATACCCTGATGAAACGCTTCGTGTAATAGACCTTCCATTAATATCTCTGGCCGCTGGCTTTTGTTTTTTGTTGTGGCTATCGCCACCCATCACGAGACGTGGGCGGGAGAACATCCAGAATAAACGTCTGCCTGCGGCACACGACGAGGGGGGCTGCGGGCGCACAAATAGTTGGTTTGGACCATGCCGGTTTTGTCTACGACGCTCGGGCCGCCATCCGTTGCGTCGGACGGATCGCGGCGTGATCCGACCGACGCCATTTGCGCCCCCTGACATAGACAGTTTTATTCGTATGGACGGTTAATACCAAAATAGGTCGCATTGTCGAAAATTCTAACTTTTCTGATTGAAATATCGACATTGCGACAATTTTGTAGCAATGTCGAAATTTCCGTCCAAGAATGTCGCAATGTCAATTTTTCATACCAGATTAGGGTTGTTCTGCAAATTATATAGTTTGTCGCAATGTCGATTTTTAGTTGTTGAATTTTCGACAGTGCGACAAAAAAGGATTAGGGTTGTTATGCTAATTAGATAGTTTGTCGCAATGTCGATTTTTAGTTTTTGAATTTCAGTCTGTTTTCATCGATTTTAAGGTCCGTGATCACTCGACCGTGACGAAATTTTATAGGCATAAACTACACTCCAACTACCTTCTATAACCCAAATACGAGACCCCTATCTATTACCGTTCTCGAGATATGGCAGAAAATCACTGGACCGTTACTGAAGCCTATGGGAAAAAAAATTTCGCTGATACGTGATTGGAATAAGTTTTCTGATCATGCCCATGCTTTTAGATTCTCGATAAGACCTCTCTGAAGCCGGCAAAAGGCCAAAATCACTAGACCGTGACGGAGGCACGGGAGCAAAAAAATTCCTTGAAAAAAGTATTAAACTAAACTTTCTCAACCTACCTATGTATTTTTTTTTCTCAATATCTCAATTCTCAAGCGCAACGTTCCGAAGTCACTGGACCGTTACGGGGTAGGGGAATCCCCAAAGTTGGGGTGGTAATATATTCTATTAATTAGTCCCTTCGATAAATATGCATCACTTTGCCCGAAAACCGATTCCAAGTGCTCCTAATCGCCCCAAAACCATATTACCTAAGTGGGCGTGGATTTCTACACGTTTTCTCGTCACTGGGGGGGTGGGGGCACTTCCCCCACCCCCAAACATGTTTGGAAAAATTCCCAATACCCGGGCAAACCGTTTCCCGGCCCGGAAACGCAGCTAAACGGCTTCTAAACCCCAAAATCACTGTTGCGTGACCTGATTGACAGCCTAGAAATAGCAATGTCGCACATCCTCACTTTTGGGCCACTAAAATCTCGATTTGGCCCACTTCCTCTGGCCCGATTTTTCTGAAAAATTTTCTTTGGTATATTGGGACCCCCAGCTATCTTTTGACACCACCCGCTTGTCTCTAGGACTTGCGGTTCTCCGTAACATACCCTGATGAAACGCTTCGTGTAATAGACCTTCCATTAATATCTCTGGCCGCTGGCTTTTGTTTTTTGTTGTGGCTATCGCCACCCATCACGAGACGTGGGCGGGAGAACATCCAGGGACGGTCGCTGCGCTACCCGCGAGGGGAAATGTAAGGAAGATATTTGAGTATAAATGAGCGTATGTTTCATTATGAGTTTGTTGGATTCGCCAGAGTCGTTGCGCCGGACGAATGGCGGGAATTCGTCCGGCGCGTAGCCCCCAGCCACTTTAGTTCATTCAGTAGTTTAAATAACAAGTCATAAACTGATCACTCTTGATGGATGTCGATTTTTATCAATTTTAAGGTCCGTGATCACTCGACCGTGACGAATTTTTTTAGGCATAAACTTCACTCCAACTACCTTGTACACCCCAAATATGAGACCCCCATCTATTACCGTTCTCGAGATAGGGAAGAAAATCACTGGACCGTGACTGAAGGGTACTAGAAAAAAAAATTCGCTGATACGTGATTGGAATGATTTTTCTGATCATGCCCATGCCTTTAGATTCTTGATAAGACCTCTCTGAAGCCGGCAAAAGGCCAAAATCACTAGACCGTGACGGAGGCACGGGAGCAAAAAAATTTCTTGAAAAAAGTATTAAACTAAATTTTCTCAACCTACCTATGTATTTTTTTTTCTCAATATCTCAAATCTTAAGCGCAACATTCCGAACTCACTGGACCGTTACGGGGAAGGGGAATCGCCAAAGTTCGGGTGGTAATATATTCTATTAATTAGTCCCTTTGATATTTAGGCATCACTTTGCCCGAAAACCGATTCCGAGTGCTCCTAATCGCCCAAAAACCATATTACCTAAGTGGGCGTGGCTTTCCACACGTTTTCTCACCACTGAGGGGGCGGTGGCGGTGCCCCCACCCCCAATATTACTTGGATAAATTCCCAATACTCGGGCAAACGCTTTCTGGCCCGGTTACGGAGCTAAACGGCCTCTAAACCCCAAAATCACTCTTGCGTGACTTGAAGGACAGCTTGATTGACAGGTAGCCACGCCAGGGCCACTAAATGCCCGTTTTGGCACACTTCCCTTGGCCCGATCGTTCCCAAAAATTTTCTGTGTTCGTTTGGTAACAGCCCCCAGCTACATGCCAAGTTTCGCCCGGATTGGCCCGCCAGTTGTCTGGGAAATGCTTAATCATATACGCTCAGAGGTTATAGTTTAGCTATTAACTTTCGTGCAACGAATTTTGATATATACTGTGCATACGCACTTTCAGTGCTTTTCCTTGCCTGACCATCCAGGGTCGGTCGCTTCGCTACCCGCGAGGGGAAATGTAAGAAAGAGATTTGAGTATAAATGAGCGGATGTTTCATTATGAGTTTGTTGGATGCACCAGGGTCGTTGCGCCGGACGAATGGCGGAAATTCGTCCGGCGCGTAGCCCCCAGCCACTTTACTTCATTAAGTAGTTTAAATGACACGTCGTAAACTGATCGCTCTCGATGGATGTCGATTTTTATCAATTTTAAGGTCCGTGATCACTCGACCGTGACGAAATTTTTTAGGCATAAACTTCACCCCAACTACCTTGTATAACCCAAATATGAGACACCTGTCTATTACCGGTCTCGAGATATAGCTCAAAATCACTGGACCGTGACTGAAGCCTACTAGACAAAAAATTCCGCTGATACGTAATTGGAACAATTTTTCTAATCATGCCCATGCCTTTAGATTTTTGATAAGACATCTCGAAAGCCGGCAAAAGGCCAAAATCATTAGACCGTGACGGAGGCACGGGAGCAAAAAAATTTCTCGAAAAAAGTATTAAACTAATTTTTCCCAACATACCTATGTATTTTATTTCTCGATAGCTTCAATTTTAGGTGCGCAACCTTCTTTTGCCACTGGAGGGCGATTGGGAGGGGTAATTCCCAAAGTTCAGGTAGCTAAATCTTCTATTTATTAGTCCCTTTGAGATTTAGGCATCACTTTGCCCAAAAACCAACTCCAAGTGCTCCTAATCGCCCCAAAACCATATTACTCAAGTGGGCGTGGCTTTCCACACGTTTTCTCACCACTGGGGGGGCGGTGGCACTGCCCCCACCCCCAATTATACTTGAAAAAATTCCCAATACTCGGGCAAACGTTTTACGGCCCCGGAAACAGAGCTAAACGGCCTCCAACGCTTAAAATCATCAAGCGTGAGTTGACTGACAGCTTATTGACCAATCAGAAGCCTCGGGCCGCTTAAACCCCGTTTTGGCCCCCTTCCCTTGGCCCGATCGTTCCCAAAAATTTTCTGTGTCCGTTTGGTAAGTGTCCCCAGCTACATGCAAAGTTTCGTTCGGATCGGCCCGTCGGTTCTCCGGATAATAGTGATATTGCAGCGCTCCCAGGTAGTACTTGCCAGCTATATCTCACGATCAACGTTTTCTGATTTCCACTGTGCTTTCGCACTTGCGTGCTCTCGGGTTGCCTAACCATCCAGGGGAGGTCGCTACGCTACCCGCGAGGGGAAATGTATAGAAATATTTTTAGTAAATTAAGAAGCAGATGTTTGTTTGAAGTTTGTTGGATGACTCGCGTCGTTGCACCGGACGAATGGCGGAAATTCGTCCGGCGCTCTGCCCCCGACCCCTTCAGTCCATTAAGAAGTTCAAATACCACGTAATAAACTGATCACCCCTAACCGGAGTCCAATTTTTCCAATTTTAAGGTCCGTGATCACTCAACCGTGACGAATTTTTTTTGACACAAACTAGACCTCAACTACCTTGTATGACCCAAATATGGCACCTCTACCTTTTACCATTCTTGAGATATAACGTAAAATCACTGGAGCGTGACTGAGGAGATGAGGAAATAAAATTTCTTCCAAAATAGATACATATAATTTTTCTTAACATGCCCATGCCTTTACTTTCTTAATAGGTCCTTTCAGAAGCCTGCAATAAGCAAAAATCACTAGACCATGACTGGGGAGTGAGAGAAAAAAAATTTCTTGAAAAAAGCATTAAACTAAATTTTCCCAACATACCTACCTATTTTATTTCTCGATAGCTTCGTTTTTAGGTGCGCAACCTTCTTACGCCACTGGAGGGCGATTGGGAGGGGGAATTCCCAAAGTTCAGGTGGTGAAATATTCTATATATTAGTCCCTTTGAGATTTAAGCATCACTTTGCCCAAAAACCACTTCCAAGTGCTCCTAATAGCCCAAAAACCATATTACCTAAGTGGGCGTGGCTTTCCACACGTTTTCTCACCACTGGGGGGGCGGTGGCAGTGCCCCCACCCCCAATTACACTTGGAAAAAATCCCAATACTCGGGCAAACGCTTTTTGGCCCCGGAAACGGAACTAAACGGCCTCTAAACCCCAAAATCACATAGCGTGGCTTGATTGACAGCTCAATGTCGCGCATCCTTTAATTTTTCCACTAGAACCCCGTTTTGGCCCACTTCCCCTAGTCCGATCGTTCTGAAAAATTTTGTGTGTTAGTTTGGTAACTTCCACCCGCTACATGCCAAGTTTCGTCCCGATCGGCCCTCCAGTTTTCTGGGAAATAGTCAATCTCACAGTGCTATCGCTTTATAATGGAGCTATTTGTCTTCTGTGCAAAGACTTCTGATTTCAACTGTGCATAACGCACTAAAGTGCTACCCTTTTGCCTTACCATCCAGGGACGGTCGCTGCGCTACCCGCGAGGGGAAATGTAAGAAAGAGATTTGAGTATAAAGGAGCATATGTTTCATTATGAGTTTGTTGGATGCATCAGGGTCGTTGCGCCGGACGAATGGCGGAAATTCGTCCGGCGCGTAGCCCCCAGCCACTTTGGTTCATTAAGTAGTTTAAACAACACGTCATAAACTGATCACTCTTGATGAATGTCGATTTTTATTAATTTTAAGGTCCGTGATCACTCGACCGTGACGAAATTTTTTAGGCATAAACTTCACTTCAACTACCTTGTACACCCCAAATATGAGACCCCCAACTATTACCGTTCTCGAGATATGGCAGAAAATCAATGGACCGTGACTGAAGGCTACTAGAAAAAGAATTCCGCTGATACGCGATTGGAATAATTTTTCTGATCATGCCCATGCCTTTAGAATATTGATAAGACCTTCCAGAAGCCGGCAAAAGGCCAAAATCACTAGACCGTGACGGAGGCATGGGAGCAAAAAAAATTTCTTAAAAAAGTATTAAACTAAATTTTCTCAACCTACCTATGTATTTTTTTTTCTCAATATCTCAAATCTTAAGCGCAACATTCCGAACTCACTGGGCCGTTACGGGGAAGGGGAACCCCCAAAGTTCGGGTGGTAATATATTCTATTAATTAGTCCCTTTGATATTTAGGCATCACTTTGCCCGAAAACCGATTCCAAGTGCTCCTAATCGCCCAAAAACCATATTACCTAAGTGGGCGTGGCTTTCCACACGTTTTCTCACCACTGAGGGGGCGGTGGCGGTGCCCCCACCCCCAAAAATACTTGGAAAAATTTCCAATACTCGGGCAAACACTTTCTGGCCCCGGAAACAGAGGCAAACGGCCTCTAAACCCCAAACTCACTCTTGCGTGACTTGACTGACAGCCGATTGACCAATAAGCAGCTCCGGGCCACTAAAATCCCGTTTTGGCCCACTTCCTTTGGCCCGATCGCTCCCAAAAATTTTCTGTGTCAGTTTGGTAACTACCCCCCGCTTCATGCCAAATTTCGTCAGGATCGGCCCGCCAGTTCTCTGGGAAATGGTAATTCAAGTGCTCTCACCTAAGATACTTCGTACCAATGACTTTCGTGCAACGAATTCTGACTTCAACTTTGCATTCGCACTTTTAATGCTCTATGTTGCCTGACCATCCAGGGTAGACGTCTGCCTGCGGCACACGACGAGGGGGGCCGCGGGCGCACAAACGGTCGGTTGGGACCATGACGGTTGTGTCTACGACGCTCGGGCCGCCATCCGTTGCGTCGGACGGATCGCGGCTTGATCCGACCGACGCCATTGGCGCCCCCTGACATAGTCAGTTTTTTCGTATGGATGGTTGATACCAAAATAGGTCGCATTGTCGAAAATTCTAACTTTCCTGATTGAAATATCGACATTGCGACAATTTTGTAGCAATGTCGAAATTTCCGTCCAAGAATGTCGCAATGTCAATTTTTCATACCAGATTAGGGTTGTTATGCAAATTATATAGTTTGTCGCAATGTCGATTTTTAGTTGTTGAATTTTCGACAGTGCGACAAAAAAGTATTAGGGTTGTTATGCTAATTAGATAGTTTGTCGCAATGTCGATTTTTAGTTTCTGAATTTTAGTCTGTTTTCATCGATTTTAAGGTCCGTGATCACTCGACCGTGACGAAATTTTATAGGCATAAACTACACTCCAACTACCTTCTATAACCCAAATACGAGACCCCTATCTATTACCGTTCTCGAGATATGGCCTAAAATCACTGGACCGTGACTGAAGCATACTAGAAAAAAAATTTTGCTGATACGTGATTGGAATAATTTTTCTGATCATGCCCATGCCTTTAGATTCTCGATAAAACCTTTCATAAGCCGGCAAAAGGCCAAAATCACTAGACCGTGACGTAGGCACGGGAGCAAAAAAAATCCTTGAAAAAAGGATTAAACTAAACTTTCTCAACCTACCTATGTATTTTTTTTTTTCAATATCTCAATTCTCAAGCGCAACGTTCCGAAGTCACTGGACCGTTACGGGGTAGGGGAATCCCCAAAGTTGGGGTGGTAATATATTCTATTAATTAGTCCCTTCGATAAATATGCATCACTTTGCCCAAAAACCGATTCCAAGTGCTCCTAATCGCCCAAAAACCATATTACCTAAGTGGGCGTGGCTTTCTACACGTTTTCTCGTCACTGGGGGGGTGGGGGCACTTCCCCCACCCCCAAACATGTTTGGAAAAATTCCCAATACCCGGGCAAACCGTTTCCCGGCCCGGAAACGCAGCTAAACGGCTTCTAAACCCCAAAATCACTCTTGCGTGACCTGATTGACAGCCTAGAAATGGCAACGTCGCACATCCTTACTTTTGGGCCACTAAAATCTCGATTTGGCCCACTTCCTCTGGCCCGATTTTTCTGAAAAATTTTCTTTGGTATATTGGGACCCTCAGCTATCTTTTGACACCCCCCGCTTGTCTCTAGGGCTTGCGGTTCTCCGTAACATACCCTGTTGGATCGGAGTCTGTGATTGACCTTCCATTAATATCTCTGGCCGCTGGCTTTTGATTTTTGTTGTGGCTATCGCCACCCATCACGAGACGTGGCGGGGTAGCATCCAGAATAAACGTCTGCCTGCGGCACACGACGAGGGGGGCTGCGGGCGCACAAATAGTTGGTTTGGACCATGCCGGTTTTGTCTACGACGCTCGGGCCGCCATCCGTTGCGTCGGACGGATCGCGGCGTGATCCGACCGACGCCATTTGCGCCCCCTGACATAGACAGTTTTATTCGTATGGACGGTTAATACCAAAATAGGTCGCATTGTCGAAAATTCTAACTTTTCTGATTGAAATATCGACATTGCGACAATTTTGTAGCAATGTCGAAATTTCCGTCCAAGAATGTCGCAATGTCAATTTTTCATACCAGATTAGGGTTGTTCTGCAAATTATATAGTTTGTCGCAATGTCGATTTTTAGTTGTTGAATTTTCGACAGTGCGACAAAAAAGGATTAGGGTTGTTATGCTAATTAGATAGTTTGTCGCAATGTCGATTTTTAGTTTTTGAATTTCAGTCTGTTTTCATCGATTTTAAGGTCCGTGATCACTCGACCGTGACGAAATTTTATAGGCATAAACTACACTCCAACTACCTTCTATAACCCAAATACGAGACCCCTATCTATTACCGTTCTCGAGATATGGCAGAAAATCACTGGACCGTTACTGAAGCCTATGGGAAAAAAAATTTCGCTGATACGTGATTGGAATAAGTTTTCTGATCATGCCCATGCTTTTAGATTCTCGATAAGACCTCTCTGAAGCCGGCAAAAGGCCAAAATCACTAGACCGTGACGGAGGCACGGGAGCAAAAAAATTCCTTGAAAAAAGTATTAAACTAAACTTTCTCAACCTACCTATGTATTTTTTTTTCTCAATATCTCAATTCTCAAGCGCAACGTTCCGAAGTCACTGGACCGTTACGGGGTAGGGGAATCCCCAAAGTTGGGGTGGTAATATATTCTATTAATTAGTCCCTTCGATAAATATGCATCACTTTGCCCGAAAACCGATTCCAAGTGCTCCTAATCGCCCCAAAACCATATTACCTAAGTGGGCGTGGATTTCTACACGTTTTCTCGTCACTGGGGGGGTGGGGGCACTTCCCCCACCCCCAAACATGTTTGGAAAAATTCCCAATACCCGGGCAAACCGTTTCCCGGCCCGGAAACGCAGCTAAACGGCTTCTAAACCCCAAAATCACTGTTGCGTGACCTGATTGACAGCCTAGAAATAGCAATGTCGCACATCCTCACTTTTGGGCCACTAAAATCTCGATTTGGCCCACTTCCTCTGGCCCGATTTTTCTGAAAAATTTTCTTTGGTATATTGGGACCCCCAGCTATCTTTTGACACCACCCGCTTGTCTCTAGGACTTGCGGTTCTCCGTAACATACCCTGATGAAACGCTTCGTGTAATAGACCTTCCATTAATATCTCTGGCCGCTGGCTTTTGTTTTTTGTTGTGGCTATCGCCACCCATCACGAGACGTGGGCGGGAGAACATCCAGGGGAAGGTCGCTACGCTACCCGCGAGGGGAAATGTATGGAAATATTTTTAGTAAATTAAGAAGCATATGTTTGTTTGAAGTTTGTTGGAGGGCCCACGTCGTTGCGCCGGACGAATGGCGGAAATTCGTCCGGCGCTGTGCCCCCGACCCCTCTAGTCCATTAAGAAGTTCAAATACCCTGTAATAAACTGATCACCCCTAACGGGAGTCAAATTTTCCCAATTTTAAGGTCCGTGATCACTCAACCGCGACGAATTTTTTTTGACATAAACTAGACCTCAACTACCTTGTATGACCCGAATATGGCATCTCTACCTTCTACCATTCTCGAGATATAACGTAAAATCACTGGAGCGTGACTGAGGAGATGGAGAAATAAAATTTCTTACAAAATAGATTCAAATAATTTTTCTAAACATGCCCATGCCTTTACTTTCTCAACAGGTCCTTTCAGAGGCCTGCAATAAGCCAAAATCACTAGACCATGACTGGGGAGTGAGAGAAAAAAAATTTCTCGAAAAAAGCATTAAACCAAATTTTCCCAACATACCTATCTATTTTATTTCTCGATAGCTTCGTTTTTAGGTGCGCAACCTTCTTATGCCACTGGAGGGCGATTGGGAGGGGGAAGTCCCACAGTTCTGGTGGTGAAATATTCTATATATTAGTCCCTTTGAGATTTAAGCATCACTTTGCCCAAAAACCAATTCCAAGTGCTCCTAATAGCCCCAAAACGATATTACCTAAGTGGGCGTGGCTTTCCACACGTTTTCTCACCTCTGGGGGGGCGGTGGCACTGCCCCCGCCCCCAATTATACTTGGAAAAATTCCCAATACTCGGGCAAACGCTTTCCGACCCCGGAAACTGAGCTAAACGGCCTCTAAACCCCAAACTCACTCTCGCGTGACTTGACGGACAGCCGATTGACCAATCAGCAGCTTCGGGCCACTAAAATCCCGTTTTGGCCCACTTCCTTTGGCCCGATCGCTCCCAAAAATTTTCTGTGTTTGTTTGGTAACTAGCCCCCGCTACATGCAAAGTTTCGTCCGGATCGGCCCTGTGGTTCTTCAGATAATAGTGATTCACGGTCGCTTAGAGTAGTTAGCTGTAGCTATTGACTTTCGTGCAACGAAATTTGATTCTATACTGTGCATACGCACTTTCAGTGCTCTCGGGTTGCCTAACCATCCAGGGTCGGTCGCTTCGCTACCCGCGAGGGGAAATGTAAGAAAGAGATTTGAGTATAAAAGAGCGGATGTTTCATTATGAGTTTGTTGGATGCACCAGGGTCGTTGCGCCGGACGAATGGCGGAAATTCGTCCGGCGCGTAGCCCCCAGCCACTTTAGTTCATTAAGTAGTTTAAATAACACGTCATAAACTGATCGCTCTCGATGGATGTCGATTTTTATCAATTTTAAGGTCCGTGATCACTCGACCGTGACGAAATTTTTTAGGCATAAACTTCACTCCAACTACCTTGTACACCCCAAATATGAGACCCCCATCTATTACCGTTCTCGAGATAGGGCAGAAAATCACTGGACCGTGACTGAAGGCTACTAGAAAAAAAATTCCGCTGATACGTGATTGGAATAATTTTTCTGATCATGCCCATGCCTTTAGATTATTGATAAGACCTTCCAGAAGCCGGCAAAAGGCCAAAATCACTAGACCGTGACGGAGACATGTGAGCAAAAAAATTTTCTTAAAAAAGTATTAAACTAAATTTTCTCAACCTACCTATGTATTTTTTTTTCTCAATATCTCAAATCTTAAGCGCAACATTCCGAACTCACTGGACCGTTACGGGGAAGGGGAATCCCCAAAGTTCGGGTGGTTATATATTCTATTAATTAGTCCCTTTGATATTTAGGCATCACTTTGCCCAAAAACCAATTCCAAGTGGTCCTAATAGCCCAAAAACCATATTACCTAAGTGGGCGTGGCTTTCCACACGTTTTCTCACCACTGGGGGGGTGGTGGCACTGCCCCCACCCCCAATTATACTTGGAAAAATTCCCAATACTCGGCCAAACGCTTTCTGGCCCCGGAAACGGAGCTAAACGGCCTCTAAACCCCAAACTCACTCTTGCGTGACTTGATGGACAGCCGATTGACCAATCAGCAGCTTCGGGCCACTAAAATACCGTTTTGGCCCACTTCCTTTGGCCCGATCGCTCCCAAAAATTTTCTGTGTTCATTTGGTAAGTGTCTCCCGCTACATGCCAAGTTTCGTCCTGATCGGCCCGTCGGTTCTTCAGATAATAGTGATTTACGAGTGCTCCCAGAGAGTACTTCCAGCTTTTTGTCTTCTGTGCAAAGACTTTTGATCTATACTGTGCATACGCACTAAAGTGCTACCGGGTTGCCATACCATCCAGAAGAGGTCGCTGCGCTACCCGCGAGGGAAAAGGGGATGTCTGTTTGAAATTGTTGTTAACGAAGTTGTGCTGTCGAGGTGGTTATTTCGAGTGGCAAGTCGTCACGCCGGACGAATGGCGGAGATTCGTCCGGCGTAGGGCCCCCCGTCCATGTCCACCATCTCGGTTCACATAATCCGGAGTGCACATTTCCGAGTTTCTCAATAGCAACGGTGTTTCTTTTCGTTTATATACTAGCGATTTTTTCTAATCTAACGTTTGTGGTGTGTGATTTGATTGACGGCGTCTAAACGGCTGGATCAATCTGGATGAATGTTCTCCTGTTCTCCTAGTATCGTGCGTTTCCTAGAAAGACTGGACTGATGTTTCCTTTACATGGCAGCAACAAATAAAAGTTAAAACTAATTCAAATAATTAGCAATATTCAGTGATAATCTGGCCTCATCTGTCAATGCTGTCAAACCCGAATGAAAAAAAAACAATCTTTTATCATAAAAATTATTTATTTCGTACAAGATATATACAAATTACACTGCTGAACCCAACGGCTAAATATTGCCATTCACAGCGAATACGTATTGAGAAATGATAGGAGTATCACTTTGTATATTTAAAGACCAGAACAGATTCATAATAAAAAATCGTTTCTTATACAGATATTTGCCTATATAAATTACCGAGCTTCCATGTGGACCCAGGAGGTGTCGGTTTACCCACTCGTTAGGACTTGTCAATGGGGTCCTATCGCGTTCCAGAAAACTCTTGAAACGCCCTATGCCCATGTTAGCAGTATTATTACATTGTTAAGGGACTAAAGCCTTAGTGCCACGACAAGGCAACACAGTACCGTAGGTAGGAAAAATATTTATTGTTATTCGCGTATAATCCTAATTAATATAAATGTTCAAAAATGGACCATGGGACTTCATCATCAAATTTAATTGTTTTCAGTTCCCACTAAGCCGTCACTGTCATTAACTCTAAGTCTTCCAAGTCTTTCAAGAATGAGATCGTCATAGAAATGCATTCTATCAGGAAAAAAGATATTCCCTGATATTACGTTCAACATCACAGATAATACAGTCTCTGGCGTAACATTTTTTCGGAGGTGTGAATGAATCGTTCTTTCGACATGTCTTCGTTGTACTTCCGCTTCGTTCTGGGAAAGATTGTCAGAGAAACCAAATATAATAGCTAGTGGAGCCCATGGCATATAATGTCCTTGACTAGTGAAAGTGGTGCCATTGCCCGCATTGTGTTCCGCTATTCGGCGCTTGATACTTCGTCCTGTTTGTCCCAAATACGACACATTTGGGAAAGAAAGGGAAATGAGTAAATAGACAACTCCGGATTTAAAAACTGGAATCTCTTTCGCAGTGAAAGAATAAGGAAAATTATATTTGGTAATGAAACGAGAACGTCGATCGATATTAGCCATTAATCTTGAAGATATATGGGAGGTCCAAAAGTCATCGGTGCGTAGTATTTCAGCAATTGTGCTAGTTGTAACGAATTGATCGCCGACGAAGTACATACAAGATAAAGATGGTACCCGCGACAGGAGTACTATAAGTTGAGACTTTTCCCAAAGACGTAAATGGCGCTTGCTCTGCTCCTGATTGTTTATCTCAGTGGCAACGAGGCTACAGGTTTCCCCCATAACGCGATGAATTGTATTAGCCTTGTAAAAGCGAACAGGAAACTGGAGTCTTCTTGCATGAGTCAAACCGCTTATTAGGACATCATTGGTATAACGCGGCCTCAGAATGAAAAGTGGCCAATCGGAATTCATCGTAGAAAAAGAGCGTCCGCCAGGGGGCACGAGTTTTACTTCAACTGCAAATTCTGATGACAGTTCATTCGAATGTAGAAATTTTTGAACAACGCAGAGTTGTCCTTGAGAGAACTTCATATTACCGGAATTATTGTTATAAGTTAGTCGAAGAACAGCGCCGTTGAATAGGGAAATTTCTTTCGGTTCCAAAACTTGCCTGGTTATTTCATGAGTTTGAGTTGAAGTAGCTGGTCCCCAAGTCATTCCGTCGTATACCTCGTCAATAGCAAAAAATGATTTTAATACAACATCAGGGTCATCGGCTTTCGCTTTCAAAAATTCATCAATGGCCATTTGTTCGCCTTTGCGTGTTGAGACAATCCTCATTGCTTCGTCCGGAACGCAACTCCAATCTGCCACGAAATTGCAAGTATCACGCAAAATGTTGATGATATCGTTAATTTCATTTTCTTGCAAAGAAGGTTGGCGGATTATTGATATAATTTTCTGGAGGTCTATATCACCTGAAGATCTGACGAAATGCTCAAGAGGTAGAGCTTTGAAAAAGGCCATGAAATGCAATGATGTCCAGAAAGGGGCGCCTCGAGGTGGTGGAAGTTGACAGGGATCTCCATTTGCAATAACGAACTTGTGACCAAACGATTCGTCCGAATACATAATTTCCTTCATACATCTATCTAGCATTGCGTACATTTCGGATGAAATTAGCCCAATTTCTTCAAATATGAAGATATCGGTTCTTTGCAATAAAACCATTTTCTTGCCATATTTTTCCAATTTATGCATCATAAGGCAGTAAGACCTTTCTGGTAAGTTGTTGTATTTGTCAGCAACGGGCAATGGAAATACTTGATGAATGTGTATCCCGCCTAAGACCCGTGCTCGTTCGGAGGTCAACGAGAGAAGGGTCACTCGAAATCCCAGGCTCAATGTGATAAATGCAAGAATCTGAATCAAAAAAGTCTTTCCTGCACCAGGAGGCCCAACGATACAGGGAAATCTGCTGCAGGGTGTTTTAGGCTCTGGATGCATGTAAGATTTCAATGCATTTAATGCCATATCGAGAGTCTTAATTTGTTCCAAATAACTTTCATCTGTCTGATTGTTTACTCTTGGTATCAATGACGAAGTTGCGCAGTCAGAAAAAACTGGAATCCAATAGATCAGTGGTTCGATTAAACTGGCATTGAAAACGTCTTCAACATTCGGAATATTTTTTACTCCGGCGTTGACTAAGGCACTGCGTAGCGACTCGATTAAATTTCGTCTTCTGACGTTTTCAATCAGTGCTATCTCATCTTCAGCCGTATTTCTTATTGCTAATTCGGAAATGGGAGGAATTGTTGAAATAAGATCACCTGAACCACACACAATTTCCGTTACAAGGTCGTCGACGATTTTCGTGAATCCTTCAAGTTTTCGTCTTGTAATTGGAAGATGAAGTCCTTCTTTGTCCATATACAGTTTAAATATTTGACTTGCATCCTGCTGGCTATACTCGGGTTTTCTGGAAAGCAATCCAGCTTGTTCGAAGACGTCACGGAAAGAAGTCGTGCGATGAAACAAGTCAAATTCCGTTTCGTAATAGCCAAGGGTCAGAACCATATGATAGAGAAAATTGATCCTCTTACTAGGATAAATGTAAGAGCTCACAGCAACAGTTTCTTTGATATCTTTTTCCTGGATAAAGATTTTTGAAGACTCTTGGTTATTTGCATCCGTTTCGGATAGAATACGCATCAGGAATTTCCGACTGAACTCATAAAGATCTGCGCAAGTTGAAGAAGTGAAGTCTGTTTCATTCAAGAAGTCGCGTAACTTGTTGAGTCCGGACCTTCTTATCTTCACCTCGTACCCGCACGCATCATAGAGTCTGTCGGTCATGGGATCTAAAGATAAGCGTAAACTAGAAGAAGCACGATTACCAGTATAAACAAATATCTCATGATATAACAGCAGTTTATTGACGGATATAAGCTCGGGAGGTCTGATATTGAACTTTTCCGTATTGGAATACGTCAACTGAGATTGGGAATATTCTCGTGCATGTAGCCGTTGGTTTACAGTAAAACGCCTCCACTGAGGAACAGTTTCAACTAGCCTGCAATCAATAAATGATGATCGATCACCGGTAATTCCATAGTTACAGTGATGCGGTCCGGTGGCATTCTTCGATTTCACTCGCCAAACCCGATATTCCGGAGGATTTGTATTAACATGTATGAAATTAGCGGTTGATGTTGTGTAACTCGCATCGTTAATGAAGGTATTCATTTCGTAGTATCCTATTTCAGTTACCGCTAAACCTCTTGAGCTATCTTTACTTGTTTTCTTATCATTTAACATCCGTTGACCAGTAATTTTAACGTGAGTTAATCCATCATCAAAAACTTTTACACTACCTTGTTCGAGTCCTTTCAAATGTTTACCTCCACTATGACTCTCTTTGCCTACGTGGTATTTTATCAAATACGACGTTGCGAATCGACGATCACAGGCCGTGCAGTTGAAACTTGATCCCAAAGCGCATTGTATTATAGGTATGGTCGGTAGATAAGTTGGCGGGTTCGTCGTTGGGTAGTGATATCTGCCTCCACGTAGCCTTGGATCAATCATGGTCAGTTTAGTAGAAAAAGACCCATCAAGTTGTCGGAAATCGGTGTTGTCGGCAAATCCGATGCGACGCATTCGTTCCATCATGTCATAACTATAAAGATCGTTTTTCACCTGGAACGAGTAATGACAACTTGTTGGGTGTTTAGGAACCCGGCATACAACCTCTCCTTTGTCGTTTTTTCGTTTCATACAGCGTTCTCCCGATTTTGAACAGTCATGCGTGGACAGCTTACGATATAAATGCCTGAGTTCATCGAAGTCAGTAGAAGTTTCCACGATTCCTTTCCTCTTGAGTTGATGACGTGTGACTCCAAAGCTTTCATCATTGAACACGGCTTCAGGATTGCAGGAAATCCGATTTAATGTTGTTTCTTCATCTTCATCAAATAACGCTGCACCGATGTGAACGTGTGCTTTGTTACCAGGTGATCCAGTAGATTGGAACTCCAAACGGGCAAACATATGCTGTATAGGTCCTGCAGGCTGATCTGGGCTCTTAACAAGGTACCGAAGAAAAACATTAATGAAACGAAGCCACATTCTATTGATCATACCCATATTAGCGTTATAAATTCGTTGATAATCGGATCGAAACTGGCACATTCGTTTAATACTCTTAATGATCATCATGATACCCGGAGTCCTAACTTCGTTGCATGTCATCGTCATCCAGTATTTCCAAGGATACCTAGTAGTTAGAGCTGTCAGTTCTCGAATTTTGACATTGCTATCGGATTCATCATATGGAAGAGGACTATCTTGTACTAAGCATTGGAGCGACTTGTTCTCGGCTATGTGCTCAAGTCCTCGTCGAAAAACTAGTGCAGAGGAATTGTGGTTTAATTTGTCGTTAAGTTTAAGGTCAAAATAAAAATGCAGGTTCGAATGTTGCTGACTCGTTGGTAAGCTATGGTCGCGCATTCGAATGCTAATCATGTCGTGTTTGGATCGCAAGGACCTAGGAGACCGCGATGATTTTGAATGACAAAAATGAGCTTGATGAATAGCTCCAATCGGAGAATTCTCTTTCATTGCCCAAAAAGTTGTTGGTAGAATTTGTGCCTCAGGAAAGAGTAGAGACACAACCGTTGAGTCACTGTTTCCAGCGAAATGGTGGAGTAAATTTTGAGTTCTTGCACTTTTCCTGCGTCGTACCCTTCTTTTAAGAACCTGGAATGAGTCATTGAGCAGAAAATGCAAGGGAAATGGGTTACTCTTTTCATTAAATAGAGGTAGGTTCGATGAGATGTTATGTAATGGGTCGTAAATTGTTTCATCTTCAATGAAGTCCAAATTTGAATGATGTAACAAAATTTCATTTACATCATCGGAGTCTATAGAGGAAATGCCAACAACATCAGCGTAATCATCTTCATCCATGTTTACGGTTTCAGGCACCACAACGCAATCTCGCTCAGTCTGTATTTGGACAATAGCATCGTTCCGCATCTCAGAAATGAAATGACGGCGGCATATTCCGACATTGCATTGATTTCCCAAGTAGCTCCAGTGGCATCCCCAAACAGCTTTATTGGTACATGTCGTTTTGAAGCATTGTTTATGCGTGTAACGCGGCTCCTTAAGGAGAAAATCATGATGCTCTAGATTTCCACATTTGAAATATCTTTGTCCGTCTAAAGACCTTGCAAGACGTTCCACGTCCACCGCATTAGAGAGACCACCGTATATAGCTAATTGCCACGATGGCAGTTGTGGAAGAACATTGTACTTGTGCACCTGTTTTTTATTGACCAACCACCAAGACATTTTGTTATCCCACCGGAAAGCGTGCCCATGCGCGGAAGATAACAACATAAGAAGATGTCGATCCATGAAACAATGTGGAGGTGAAGTATGTCGATTTCGAGAAGTCCCGGGCTTAACAATCAACAGAACAGCATCATCTTGTAATATTAAAGGAGGTGGTGGACAAAAAACATCTGTAATGTACGTGATGCATTTTCGAGCAATTATTAACAACATATTTGACAAAATCTGTGCTTCTGAAACGATTCCCTTTTGTTGCTGAGCGACAATCGTATGACTGAAGCTGTTCTTAAAATCATTTTTTGCCATACTTAGTTTGGACCGGGTTTGGAATTGTTCAACAAATGCAACAGTACATAGAATGGAAGCGGTATATTTGTCATCATCTTCCACTGCTTGCATGAGGGCTAAATTGTAAAACTGTCTGCAATGTATGAGTATAAATGATATCAGTCCGGCGGGTGACCATGGGTCGCTGTTGAAATTATGATCGTCAATATTAATTCTTTCACTAAAATTAATATCGAGATGGCAACGAAATGGCTTACATCCAAATGAGTCGGCGGGGTGAACAATTACCAAAAACATCTTATATGGATCAATGAATCCACCGGCAGATTGTGAAGAACTCTGGACTTGCTTTGTTCGTTGTGCTCGCCACATATAGTACGCATCAATTTCGGATACGTAAGTTCCTGAGGTCGCATGTTTATTAATAACGTCATCATCATAAATCCCAGACTTTTCCCTTCGATGTACATTATAAGCGAACAAGTATGATTCTGCATCCCGGCGTTTAGTGGGATCCTTAAACAGTCTTTTTCTGATGTCATGACGTTGTCCTATTATAAGAGAATTCATGGCCTGATGGTCACGAGAAATTGTCATTTTATATGGATTTGGATTCAACGAGCACGACGACATTCCAAAGTGGCCACCGCGTACGTCTATGACGTGTCCTGAAGAATTCCATTTTTTAATCTTCCCCAAACGTTTAACATGAGGAACCAGGGTGCAGGGAGCTAAATAGTCGTATCCTTGCTCTGCATTTGGCCGAAGAACTGGATTGGTTGGTGGATGGAGAGTTGGTCGTTTGAGGGATTCGTGTTTATTTTTGCACCATAATATGCTTATCCCATATTTATCCGATACAGCTATTCCGGCTGCACACATGTAATTGTCCAGATAAGTTGTTTGCGCAGGTGGCCAGTCAGGTCGTGCTCCTCTAAAGGCGTCCGGATCAGTTCCTGATAGTTTGACATCAGTTACGTCTGCCAAATAATGCAGAAGAGGGATGAAATCGCATTGTTCTAGAAACTCCCAGCAGCCCAGCGGGCATTTTACGTCAGCGACTGGGAACAAGTTAAATGCTTTTTTGATATAACCCAAGTCGTACGTGGCCACAAGAGAATTAAATCGATTAATATCGTGAGTACGATCTAGAAACTTTGACTCTGTATTATTCAAATTGATTTCACTCCACATTTTCCTAATTGTTGATGGCAAAATTGACCAAACTAATTGAGGGACGTGATGATCGTTACCGTCTGTTGACAAAAGTGACAAAATGACGCTGGGCCAAGAACAAAACCAGGAGGTGCGAGTATTTATAAAAGTAGCAGTCAAATAGTTGTGGCAAAGATCGCACAACAATAACGATTGTGTTGCTAATATATTGCGATTGAGAGATCCGTATAATTTTCGCTTGAATGGTGGTGACCTGAACCGCAAATTAATGTTATAATTTGCAGTACTGTTCCTCCAGCAATTGGCACATTTTCTGGTGGCATGTCTAATACCTCGAAGGTTCAATGGAAATTCCGGTTCATCTGGCCGTTCCGTTCGCTTAGGCACACGGTTGGTTGATTCAATTTGTAATATTGAAGACGACAAAACCTGGGCGGTTGCTTGCTCTCCTGATTCAACGTGTGTTTCCGCAGCACAATAGCCACTGAATGGACGGTTGGTATTAGGCAAAATAGCCCAAAACTTTTCATCGGTCTTAGCTATCAATAAACGAAATTTTTCACCATCTCCATGACGAACTCTTGTTCTTCCATTTGCGTCGATGATATCAATGCAACCCATCAGGCTTGTAGCCATTGCTTTAAATTGAATAGAACAAGGGGAACCATCGGTCAGGGTGCTACGCAACATTTTTCCATAGTCAGATGCATGTTCACGCTGATATTCGCAAACATTATTTGACAATTCCATCCAACAGAGACGGCGCAAGGATTTAACGGTATATCGAACGTTGGAATAGCATGCCAATGAATCAATAACAGCTTCGTAGAATCCGTGAGGTGGCAATCTCGGAATATGCTCAAAATAGTCATTGAGGTTTTCCGCTTCAAGTATGTTTCTGATACGATTTCGTATACTTCTGTCTTCGTCCGATGGGAAGGTACTGGGAACGATATTTATTGGCGGAATAGATTGTTCCATTGGTGTATCATTAGCTTGTGAAATGTTCAACGAAGTAGAAGACGGGAGCAGAGCTACATAATGTAAATCGCTTGATAAATATCCAATGTTAACTACTCGCGGATTAGTTCCAAAAGAACCGAAATGTTTTGTCCGATCGTCCCATAAGCGAATTGTTATTGGAAACAGAGCAGCTATCGCATAAAAACAACATGTCTGGGCCCATTCACGAGTAGTTCGGGTTAAAAAAATAAATTTGTTAAATTCCAACTCGCGATCGTCAGCATTAGTTTCCAATAGATCTCGATAAATATGTGCACGACTACTAAGCTCATCGGCTACAGTTGACCGAAGTTGTTCGATAGTGGTCGGTATATTGCGTAAGCCAAGAAATTGCATACCTTGTACTATAGAAATGTATGCACAGTCACCATCTCCCGAATTGTTTACTAAGTGTAAATTATTTAGTTGACATACCTTCGAAAGCCATGACATACCACCAGGATTACCGTAAGATCTTTCGCGAAGTCCGTCAGTGCACGGCGGGGAAGCAGTTGTCGGCAGCAAATCCCAAATAGTTTCTCCGATAACCGGATAACGAGTCGATAGCAGTTGGTTCGAGTTCTGCTCCGTTGATTCCTTAGCTACCTCGGCGTTTCTGTCAGTCAGTTCGTAAGAAGTGGCTTCCTCTTGAGTTGTCTGGCCCGGAAACAAATGTTCTTTGGCTTCGATGGACGCTTTAACGGCACATGTCCGCACATTATGATCCGTGCCCTTGCAGTAAGAGCATGCGCGTTTAGCTCGTTTGCGTCCAACCATAATGCCTGGAAAATTATTTTGATAATCATAAGTATTGATGCTTAAACGCCAAGATAGAAGACTTGCCTTGGATTGCCGGGTTAAAAGATAACGCAAAAATTGCACAAAATCTAAAAAATTATTTTCATTTTATTAAATATTGAAGAAGTCCGACATATACCTTTAAATCGCAATTATCGTTCAACTATACGAATTTCTAACATATGAAATTGGTACACACACTTGGTCTTAAGATTGTCAATTTTACATACATAATGCACTGAACCCGAAAAAAATATTTTAATATTATTAAATATTGAATTATTATTGAATTAAATTATATTTTCAATCATAACGTAAGATATTCAAACGCTTAAGGTATTATCAATCGCAAGAATATAAATGGAAAAGACATGCCTTGCTGCAGAAAAGCTCGAAAGTGTGTTTCGGCTGATGTTTCTTGAAAATGTAAATATTAGCTTGAATAAAATGGCTTACAACCACATTAATTATATTTTCGAGACTTGCATCCATATAACCGAGACGTAAACAGCATATAGTACTACCGATCATAGGCGTGAGGTATACGAATAACAAACGGTAAAAAATAGTATAATGAAATTATGACAATGCTCTTAGGGTTCTAATGAAACGAAGGACTCAGAGCTAAGTGTCTGTTTGCACCCCACCACTTTCTTAATATCAAATAAAAAACGTATCTAGTACATAGAAGTCAGTATATTCTTGATTACGAGATATGTCTAACAGCGTGATGAAGCGTAAACAATGATAGTGAATATATATAATTATATATCATATAAAGCGCGCAGAGAAGAGGAATCCAAGATAGAACACCATTTTTTCTTACCCTTAAATCGCAATTAACGCTAAACTGTACGAATTCCAGAAATTATGAAGTTGATACACACAATTGGTCTCGGATTATCGGGTGTATGCAGAGGATGCACTTAACCTGAAACAGATATATTCATGTTAGTTAATATTGAATTATAAAGTCCGACATATAAGATTTTTTTCTTACATTTAAATCGCAATTATCGTTAAACCCTACGAAATCCTGAAATATAAAGTTGGTACAAACATTTGTTCTCGGGTTGACGGGTGTAAATATATAATGCTAAAAATGCATATGTAATGCACAACCTGAAACGGGTATTTTAAAGTTTTGAAGCATAAACTCACAGATAGAACACTATTTTTCTTACTATTCATGTATTATTTTTTATGTGGCTGAGTGTGATAATCGTGTCTGTTTGCGCCCCACCAATTTCTTCATGTCGAATGAAAAACGTATCTACTACAAAGTAGGCAGTATATTCTTGATTACGAGATATGTCTAACAGCGTGATGAAGCGTAAACAATGATAGTGAATATATATAATTATATATCATATAAAGCGCGCAGATAATAGGAATCCAAGGTAGAACACCATTTTTCTTACCTTTAAATCGCAATTATCGTTAAACTGTACGAAATCCAGAAATTATGAAGTTGGTACACACAATTGGTCTTGGATTATCGGGTGTATGCAAAGGATTCACTGAACCTGGAAAAAATATTTTCATTTTAATAAATATTGAGTTATAAGTCCGAGCTCAAGAGACTTTTTTCTTACATTTAAATCGCAATTATCGTTGAACCCTACGAAATCCTGAAATATGAAGTCGGTACACACATTTGTTCTTGGATTGACGGGTATAAATATATAATGCAAAAAATGCATATAATGCACAGAACCTGAAAAGTTGTTTTTATGTTATTGAATATTGAAGCATAAACTCCAAGATAGGGAATTTTTTTCGTACCTCTAAATCGCAATCTGCTTTTAAATTGTATTTATTATGGATTGGGTACTTTACCTTTATATTACAACTCTCGACGAATTTTGAATATAAGCTCAGAATAGAAGCTTGAATATAACCTATTGAATGATTAAGATAAATATCTGGAATCGTGTGATATGATAACAAATAAAAATGATAATTAGTTGACTAAGACGAATGTACGAAAATGAACCCACATACACTGGTCACACTCAAATTTCCTTTTTGCTTCTTAGTTTTGTATTTATTTTATATTTTTTCAATTTGCCTTGGATTACAGACAACGTACACATTTATTTTTATATGAACAAGTGGCGCTAATGATTTATTTTAAAAACAATGAAATATTTTCAATCATAACGTAAGATATTCAAAAGCCTAATGTACATTCATAAAAATGTTTTTCAAGCAAGGATATTTTTCCGCATTGTATGGTTGCGTTTTCGTTATTTTGACATACTCCTGATAGACATATGTAACATTGTTAAACGGGTATGAGCTTTCCAAGTAATCAAATATTGGAATCGACCAACAATGCGTCGCGGTTAAACTTCGAAGTGAAGAAAATACCTATCAAAACGTAAATAACCCGAAACGTCCACAAAAGGGTAGAAGAGAATTAATAGCCGATGGTGGATAATATTAAAATGAAATTATGACAATGCTCTTAATGTTCTAATGAAACAAGGACTCGGAGCTGGAGCTAAGTGTCTATTTGCACCGCACCACTTTCTTAATATCAATTGAAAAACGTATCTAGTACATAAAAGGCAGTATATTCTTGATTACGAGATATGTCTAACAGCTTGATAGTGAATATATATAATTCAAAATCATATAAAGCGTGCAGAGAATAGTAATCCAAGATAGAACACCATTTTCTTACCTTCAAATCGCAATTATAGTTAAACTGTACGAAATCCAGAATTTATGAAGTTGGTACACACAATTGTTCTCGGATTAACGGGTGTATGCAAAGTATCGGATGTATGCAAAGGATGCACTGAATCTGGAAAAAAAATTTTCATGTTAATAAATATTGAATTATAAAGTCACGAGATATGCGATTTTGTTCTTACATTTAAATCGCAATTATCGTTAAACCCTACGAAATCCTGAAACATTAAGTGGGTAATAACAATTGTTCTCGGATTGACGGGTGTAAATACATAATGCTAAAAATGCATATATAATGCACAGAACCTGTAACGGTTATTTTCATGCTTTGAAACATAAACCCCAAGGTAGAACACTATTTTGTTTTACCTTTCAGGTATTATTTCCTATGTGGCCTAGTGTGATATTCGCCTTAATTGATTCCTAGGAACCTGAAAATGCGCACCTGTCATTTGGCACATTTGGGTTAGGATTAAGTATTGATCAAGCCTGCTTTCGCTGTTGTTGATATATGTTAAAACGCTTTGAATTGATTTGTGTTATTTCGTAATATAGTCGCTATCATATAGTACTACCGATCATAGGCGTGAAGTATACGAATAACCAACGGTGAAAAATAGTAAAATGAAATTATGACAATGCTCTTAAGGTTCTAATGAAACGAATGACTCTGAGCGAAGTGTCTGTTTGCGCCCCACCAATTTCTTCATGTCGAATGAAAAACGTATCTAGTACAAAGAAGGCAGTATATTCTTTATTACGAGATATGTCCAATAGCGTGATAAAGCGTAAACAATGATAGTGAGTTTATATTATTATATATCTTATAAAGCGCGCAGAGAGTAGGAATCCAAGGTAGAACACCATTTTTCTTACCTTTAAATCGCAATTATCGTTAAACTTGTACGAATTCCAGAAACTATGAAGTTGGTACACACAATTGGTCTTGGATTATCGGGTGTATGCAAAGGATGCACTGAACCTGGAAAAAATATTTTCATGTTAATAAATATTGAGTTATAAAGTCCGAGCTTAAGGGACTTTTTTCTTACATTTAAATCGCAATTATCGTTGAACCCTACGAAATCCTGAAATACGAGGTTGGTACAAACATTTGTTCTCGGATTGACGGGTGTAAATCTATAATGCAAAAAATGCATATAATGCACAGAACCTGAAAAGTGGTTTTTATGTTATTGAATATTGAAGCATAAACTCCAAGATAGGGAATTTTTTTCGTACCTCTAAATCGCAATCTGCTTTTAAATTGTATTTATTATGGATTGGGTACTTTACCTTTATATTACAACTCTCGACGAATTTTGAATATAAGCTCAGAATAGAAGCTTGAATATAACCTATTGAATGATTAAGATAAATATCTGGAATCGTGTTATATGATAACAAATAAAAATGATAATTAGTTGACTAAGACGAATGTACGAAAATGAACCCACATACACAGGTCACACTCGAATTTCCTTTTTGCTTCTTTTTTTATTTATTTTATATTTTTCCAATTTGCCTTGGATTATAGACAACGTACACATTTATTTTTATATGAACAAGTGGCGCTAATGATTTATTTTAAAAACAATAAAATATTTTCAATCAAAACGTAAGATATTCAAAAGCTTAAGGTACATTCATAAAAATGAATTTCAAGGATATTTTTCCGCATTGTATGGTTGCGTTTTCATTACTTTGACATACTCCCGATAGACATATGTAACATTGTTAAAAGGGTATGAGCTTTCCAAGTAATCAAATATTGGAATCGACCAACAATGCGTCGCGGTTGGACTTCGAAGGGAAGAGTACACAGCTCAGAATTTCATGCATCGATCCGATTATCACTGATTCCTGACGTCGTTAACTTGAGGTTGCTGATCACCCACACACTAACTCATTAATGAGCCTTTTCACCCTTTTTTCATGACCTAACCTGGAGCCTTCTATAAAATAGCATATCATAACAAAGCTGTCGGCTATGATATGCAAAAGCGTTGTTGTTATCCTCCGTTGTTACGAAGTATTATTGTCTATGTGGCTGAGTGTGATAATCGCCTTAATTGATTCCTCGGGACTTGAAAATGCGCACCTGTCATTTGGCACACTATGGTTAGGATTAAGTATGGACCAAGCCTGTTTTCGTTGTTGTACCCCAGTATGCCATAGTAAACTTTTGATTATATCACTACACAAAGCTTTTAACAAGTAGGAAATAAATACCTAATAAAACGTATACACCCCAAAACGCCCTCAAAGGGTAGAATAAAATTAATCGCTAGTATATCAATGGAAAAGACATGCCTTGCTGCAGAAAAGCTCGAAAGTGTGTTTCGGCTCATGTTCCGTGAAAATTTAAATATTAGCTTGGATAAAATGGCTTACAACCACAGGTGTTCAGTATGATTTTTATTTGTTCGACATTTTAAATGTTTTCATGCAAAATTAATCTTTTCTTTTTCATTTAATTAGTATTTTCATAAATATGCTGTCATACGCCTTGAAAATGAAATACTCAATACTATGTACCGAAGTGAGTGATCGTACGGCAGTCGAATGTGGCTACAAACGGCTGATAGCTGTGAGAATACGAATGTACGAAAATGAACACGCATACTAAATTAAAAACACTGGGTACTGTTCAATGTTCTAATGAAACGAATGACTCTGAGCTAAGTGTCTGTTTGCACCCCACCAATTTTTTTCATATCGAATGAAAAACGTATCTAGTACAAAGTAGGCAGTATATTCTTGATTACGAGATATGTCTTACAGCGTGATGAAGCGTATGTCTTACAGCGTGATGAAGCGTAAACAATGATAGTGAATATATATAATTATATATCATATAAAGCGCGCAGAGAATAGGAATCCAAGGTAGCACACCATTTTTCTTACCTTTAAATCGCAAATATCGTTAAACTGTACGAAATCCAGAAATTATGAAGTTGGTCCACACAATTGGTCTTGGATTATCGGGTGTATGCAAAGGATGCACTGAACCTGGGAAAAATATTTTCATGTTAATAAATATTGAGTTATAAAGTCCGAGATATAGGACTTTTTTCTTACATTTAAATCGCAATTATCGTTAAATCCTACGAAATCCTGAAATATGAGGTTGGTACAAACATTTGTTCTCGGATTGACGGGTGTAAATATATAATGCAAAAAATGCATATAATGCACATAACCTGAAAAGTTGTTTTTATGTTATTGAATATTGAAGCATGAACTCCAAGATAGGAAATTTTTTTTCGTACCTCTAAATCGCAATCTGCTTTTAAATTGTATTTATTATGGATTGGGTACTTTACCTTTATATTACAACTCTCGACGAATTTTGAATATAAGCTCAGAATAGAAGCTTGAATATAACCTATTGAATGATTAAGATAAATATCTGGAATCGTGTGATATGATAACAAATAAAAATGATAATTAGTTGACTAAGACGAATGTACGAAAATGAACCCACATACTAAATTCAATACACTTGTCACACTCAAATTTCCTTTTTGCTTCTTAGTTTTGTATTTATTTTATATTTTTTCAATTTGCCTTGGATTACAGACAACGTACACATTTATTTTTATATGAACAAGTGGCGTTAATGATTTATTTTAAAAACAATGAAATATTTTCAATCATAACGTAAGATATTCAAAAGCCTAATGTACATTCAGAAAAATGTATTTCAAGCAAGGATATTTTTCCGCATTGTATGGTTGCGTTTTCGTTACTTTGACATACTCCCGATAGACATATGTAACATTGTTAAACGGGTATGAGCTTTCCAAGTAATCAAATATTGGAATCGACCAACAATGCGTCGCGGTTAAACTTCGAAGTGAAGAAAATACCTATCAAAACGTAAATTACCCGAAACGTCCACAAAAGGGTAGAAGAAAATTAATAGCCGATGGTGGATAATATTAAAATGAAATTATGACAATGCTCTTAATGTTCTAATGAAACAAGGACTCGGAGCTGGGGCTAAGTGTCTATTTGCACCGCACCACTTTCTTAATATCAATTGAAAAACGTATCTAGTACATAAAAGGCAGTATATTCTTGATTACGAGATATGTCTAACAGCTTGATAGTGAATATATATAATTCAAAATCATATAAAGCGTGCAGAGAATAGTAATCCAAGATACCATTTTCTTACCTTCAAATCGCAATTATAGTTAAACTGTACGAAATCCAGAATTTATGAAGTTGGTACACACAATTGTTCTCGGATTAACGGGTGTATGCAAAAGTATCGGATGTATGCAAAGGATGCACTGAACCTGGAAAAAAGATTTTCATTTTAATAAATATTGAATTATAAAGTCAGAGATATACGATTTTGTTCTTACATTTAAATCGCAATTATCGTTAAACCTTACGAAATCCTGAAATATTAAGTGGGTAATAACAATTGTTCTCGGATTGACGGGTGTAAATACATAATGCTAAAAATGCATATATAATGCACAGAACCTGTAACGGTTATTTTCATGCTTTGAAACATAAACCCCAAGATAGAACACTATTTTTTTTTACCTTTCAGGTATTATTTCTTATGTGGCCGAGTGTGATAATCGTCTTATTTGATTCCTCGGAACCTGAAAATGCGCACCTGTCATTTGGCACATTTGGGTTAGGATTAAGTATTGATCAAGCCTGTTTTCGCTGTTGTTGATATATGTTAAAACGCTTTGAATTGATTTGTGTTATTTCGTAATATAGCCGCTATCATATAGTACTATCGATCATAGGCGTGAAGTATACGAATAATCAACGGTAAAAAAAGGTAAAATGAAATTATGACAATGCTCTTAAGGTTCTAATGAAACGAATGACTCTGAGCGAAGTGTCTGTTTGCGCCCCACCAATTTCTTCATGTCGAATGAAAAACGTATCTAGTACAAAGAAGGCAGTATATTCTTTATTACGAGATATGTCCAATAGCGTGATAAAGCGTAAACAATGATAGTGAGTTTATATTATTATATATCTTATAAAGCGCGCAGAGAGTAGGAATCCAAGGTAGAACACCATTTTTCTTACCTTTAAATCGCAATTATCGTTAAACTTGTACGAATTCCAGAAACTATGAAGTTGGTACACACAATTGGTCTTGGATTATCGGGTGTATGCAAAGGATGCACTGAACCTGGAAAAAATATTTTCATGTTAATAAATATTGAGTTATAAAGTCCGAGCTTAAGGGACTTTTTTCTTACATTTAAATCGCAATTATCGTTGAACCCTACGAAATCCTGAAATACGAGGTTGGTACAAACATTTGTTCTCGGATTGACGGGTGTAAATCTATAATGCAAAAAATGCATATAATGCACAGAACCTGAAAAGTTGTTTTTATGTTATTGAATATTGAAGCATAAACTCCAAGATAGGAAATTTTTTTTCGTACCTCTAAATCGCAATCTGCTTTTAAATTGTATTTATTATGGATTGGGTACTTTACCTTTATATTACAACTCTCGACGAATTTTGAATATAAGCTCAGAATAGAAGCTTGAATATAACCTATTGAATGATTAAGATAAATATCTGGAATCGTGTGATATGATAACAAATAAAAATGATAATTAGTTGACTAAGACGAATGTACGAAAATGAACCCACATACACTGGTCACACTCAAATTTCCTTTTTGCTTCTTAGTTTTGTATTTATTTTATATTTTTTCAATTTGCCTTGAATTACAGACAACGTACACATTTATTTTTATATGAACAAGTGGCGCTAATGATTTATTTTAAAAACAATGAAATATTTTCAATCAAAACGTAAGGTATTCAAAAGCTTAAGGTAAGGTACATTCATAAAAATGAATTTCAAACAAGGATATTTTTCCGCATTGTATGGTTGCGTTTTTATTACTTTGTCATACTTCCGATAGACATATGTAACATTGTTAAAAGGGTATGAGCTTTCCAAGTAATCAAATATTGGAATCGACCAACAATGCGTCGCGGTTGGACTTCGAAGGGAAGAGTACACAGCTCAGAATTTCATGCATCGATCCGATTATCACTGATTCCTGACGTCGTTAACTTGAGGTTGCTGATCACCCACACACTAACTCATTAATGAGCCTTTTCACCCTTTTTTTATGACCTAACCTGGAGCCTTCTATAAAATAGCATATCATAACAAAGCTGTCGGCTATGATATGCAAAAGCAGTGTTGTTATCCTCCGTTGTTACGAAGTATTATTGTCTATGTGGCTGAGTGTGATAATCGCCTTAATTGATTCCTCGGGACTTGAAAATGCGCACCTGTCATTTGGCACACTTGGGTTAGGATTAAGTATGGACCAAGCCTGTTTTCGTTGTTGTACCACAGTATGCCATAGTAAACTTTTGATTATATCACTACACAAAGCTTTTAACAAGTAGGAAATAAATACCTAATAAAACGTATACACCCCAAAACGCCCACAAAGGGTAGAATAAAATTAATCGCTAGTATATCAATGGAAAAGACATGCCTTGCTGCAGAAAAGCTCGAAAGTGTGTTTCGGCTCATGTTCCGTAAAAATTTAAATATTAGCTTGGATAAAATGGCTTACAACCACAATAATTATTTTTTAGAGACTTGCAGCCATAAAATCGAGACGCAAACAGCATATAGTACTACCGATCCTATCAGATGAAAACCGTATCTACTACATAGAAGGCAGTATATTCTTGATTACGAGATATGTCTAACAGCGTGATAATGCGTAAACAATTATAGTGAATATTATTACAAATCATATAAAGCGCGCAGAGAATAGGAACGAAATGAAATCCACATGTATGTTGGATATAATTTCAACTCTCACCTCGACTCACCTCGTACGGCAGTCGGATGTGGCTACAAACGGCTGATAGCTGTGAGAATACGAATGTACAAAAATGAACACGCATACTAAATTCAAAACACACTGGGTACTGTTCAATTTCCTTTTTTGCTTTTTAGTTTTATTTTTTATTTTTCATTTTTTTGCCTTACATTACATACATCGCTGTCACTGAATATATATTTTAAAAACGATGAAATATTTTCAATCATAACGTAAGATGTTCAAAAGCTTGAGAAACATTTATAAAAACGTATTTCAAACAAGGATATTTTTCCGTATTGTATGGTTGCGTTTGCGTTACTTTGAGATACTCCTGATGGATATGTAACATTGCTAAAATGTTAGGATCTTTCCAAGTAATCAAATATTGGAATCGACCGACAATGTGTCGCGGTTTTACTTCGAAATGAAGAGTACACGGCTATCTCAGAATTTTATGCATCGGTCCGAATATCACTGATTTCTGACTCGAGGTAGATTGTTCAGTTGATAACTCAACTGATCACCCACACACTAACTCATTAATGAGCCCTTTCAACCTTCTTTCAAGACTTAACCTGAAGCCTCCTATAAAATAGAAGCTCATAACAAAGCTGCCGACTAGTATACATTAACGCAAACGCAAACGAGTTTTTATCCTTGCTTGTTATCAATTATTATTTTCTATGTGGCTAAGTGTGATAATCGCCTTAATTGGTTCCTCGGGATTTGAAAATGCAAGCAGTTGTCTTTTGGCACGTTTGGGTTGGGATTAAGTATAGACCAAGCCTGTTTTTGTTGTTGATATACGGTATGTAAAAAAGTTTTGAATTGGTCGTGTTATTTCATAATATAGCCGCAGTCAGACATTGTTAACTTTTGCTTTTATCACTGCAGAAAGCGTTTAACAAAAAAAGGGAAATTGCCATTGATCAATATTTCAATGATGTTTTGTTACACTCATCTGTCAATGCTGTCAAATTCGAATGAAGAAAATAAAATTCATTATTATATAAAAAAATATATATTCATTTCGAACAAGATATAAACTAATTACACTGAAGAACCTAACGGCTAAATATTGCCACTCACAGCGAATACATATTGAAAAATAAAAGAAGTGACACTTCTTCGTTTTCTTATACAGATTCGCCTGGATAAAAAACCGAGCTTCCATGTGGACCCAGGAGGTGTCGGTTTACCCACTCGTTAGGACTTGTCAATGGGGTCCTATCGCGTTCCAGAAAATTGTCGGAACGCCCTATGCCCATGTTAGAAGGACCAATTACAGTTCACATACATGAAAACTACCCACTTCCGACGTTTTCAGTAGCTGAACTTTCGAAGTCACTGGCGTGCGACTGTGAGGAGAAATACCCTGTTCGACGGCGACGAAACTTTCCCATAAGACGGTGACGAACTTTCCTTTAATTATCCTCTTCCAGAATTAGGTGACATTTTCCTCGAAAACTCAAACGTTCAAAAATCTCCGAATTGCCGAAAATAAACGAACCTCGAACACGTTGTGACTTGATTGACGGCCTGATTAACTTGCAACCTCTCTCCGTCCCACAAAATCCCCGTTTTGACCCCCTTTCTATGATCAGATCGCTCTGATAAATTTTTGGACCGGCTTTATAACAGTCCCCGCAACCGTGCAAAGTTTCGGCCCGATCAGCCCGAAAGTTGTCTTGGAAATGCTCGTTCTACACCCGACTCATAATGTACCTCAAACGCTCGACGCGCGAAATTTCACGAAAGAAAAACGCTCGCGAACGAAATGATTGCTGTTGCCTAACCACTTGACCCCTACCTCAGCCACCTCGGTTCAAGCGCTTCAGAGGTACCCATCTCCGTTGTGCTCGCTACCGATATGTATTTCCCTCTTGTTTATATATTGGCGATATATTTTCAACCCAAAGTTTGTGGTGTGCGTACATAAGCTCAAACACGGCGTGACTTGATTGACGCCCTGATTAACTTGCAATCTCACTCTGTCACACAAAACACCCGTTTTGACCCCCTTCCTGAGATACGATCGATCTGAAAATTTTCTGGGCCTGTTTGGTAACAGTCCCAGCACCCGTGTAAAGTTTCGGCCCGATCGGCCCGGCAGTTGTATGGGAAATGCTCGTTCTACGCCCGACTCACAGTATACCTCAGAATTGTACCACTAACGCTCGACGAGCAAAATTTCACGAAATAAAAACCGTTATGCACGAAGTTCTTGCTGTTGCCTGACAACCTGCCTCCGTCATCTCGGTTCACGCTCTTCAGAGGTACCCACCTCCGATCTCTTCACTATGAGTATATTTCTTTTTCGTCTATATAATAGCAATATACTTTTATCCCACCGTTTGTGGTGTGTGAATTGATTGACGGCCTGATTAACTTGCAACCTCTTTCCGTCCCACAAAACCCCCGGTTTGACCCCTTTTCTGCGATCGGATCGATATGAAAAATTTTCTCCGTCGTTTTGGTAAAGGTCCCTGAACCCGTGCAAAGTTTCAGCCCGATCGGCCCGGCGGTTGTCTTGGAAATGCTCGTTCTACGCCCGACTCACAGTATATACTTTCATCTACCATCGCCCAATGGGCGAGGCTTTAAACACGCCATGACTGACAGCTCGATTGGCCAATACCCGATTCGGGCCACTAACAGCCCGTTTTGACCCCTTTCCCTAAACGCGATCGCTCTGAAAAATTTTCTGGGTCGATATGGTAAAGGTCCCTGCACCCGTGCAAAGTTTCGGCCCGATCGGCCCAAGAGTTGTCTGGGAAATGCTCGTTCTACGCCCGACTCACAGTATACCTCAGAATTGTACCACTAACGCTCGACGCGCAAAATTTCACGAAATAAAAAACCTTATGCGCTAAGTACTTGCTGTTGTCTGACGACCTGCCTCCGTCATCTCAGTTGACGCTCTTCAGAGGTACCCACCTCCGACCTCTTCACTATGAGTATATTTCTTTTTCGTTTATATAATAGCAATATACTTTTATCCCACCGTTTATGGTGTGTGACTTGATTGACGACCTGATTAACTTGCAACCTCTCTCCGTCCCACAGAACCCCAGTTTTGACCCCCTTTCTGCGATCGGATCGATCTGAAAAATTTTCCCGGTCGTTTTGGTAAAGGTCCCTGCACCCGTGCGAAGTTTCGGCCCGATCGGCCCGGCAGTTGTCTGGGAAATGCTCGTTCTACGCCCGACTCACAGTATATACTTTCATATACCATCGCCGGATGGGCGAGGCCTCAAACACGCCTTGACTGACAGCTCGATTGGCCAATAACCGATTCGGGCCACTAAAAGCTCGTTTTGAACCCTTTCCCAAAACGCGATCTCTCTGAAAAATTTTCTTGGTCGTTTTGGTAAAGGTCCCTGCACCCGTGCAAAGTTTCGGCCCGATCGGCCCGGCAGTTGTCTGGGAAATGCTCGTTTTACGCCCGACTCACATATATACTTTCATCTCCCATCGCCGAATGGGCGAGGCTTCGAACCCGTCTTGACTGACAGCTCGATTGCCCAATAACCGATTCGGGCCACTAAAAGCCCGTTTTGACCCCTTTCCACAAACGCGATCGCTATGAAAAATTTTCTGGGTCGTTTTGGTAAAGGTCCCTGCACCCGTGCAAAGTTTCGGCCCGATCGGCCCGGCAGTTGTCTTGGAAATGCTCGTTTTACGCCCGACTCACAGTATACTTCCAAAATCGCAAAGTGACAAAAAACAAAAATGATTGCGCGCAAAGCGCTTTTCGTTTATATACCCATCGATCTATTCTATCCTAACGTTTGTGGTGTTTTCACACGCAAAACTTTCGAAGACCCTGGCGTGCGACCGAGAGGGGTAATTCCCTGTTCGACGGCGACAATACTTTCATTCAAGTATCCTCTTCGAGAAATAGGTGACACTTCGATCGAAAACCCGTTCAAAAGCCTACGAACGGCCGAAAACAAACGAAACTCGAGTGGGCGGGGTCTGGCACACGTTTAACCACCGCAGAGGGCGGGGGGGCCAGCCCCCGCCGCCCAAAGTACCCGAAAAAATTGCCAGGGCTCGGACCGTCGCTCCCCCGTCCCGGAAACGCCGCGAAACGGACTCGAATTCAAACTGAGCGACTTGATTGATCGACATATTGACAGGTGACCGCGCCCCGATTTTAAACCCCCGTTTTGACCCCCTTCCTCCGACCCGATCGGTCTGTAAAATTTTCTGGGTCGTTTTGGTAACGGTCCCCGCACCCGTGCAAAGTTTCGGCCCGATCGGCCCGGCAGTTGTCTGGGAAATGCTCGTTCTACCCCCGAGCTGTAGATATACTCGAAACTACCAATACTCACGCTAAAAGCGCAACGTTACCCGACAATAAAATGCTGACGCACCTTCAGTGCTCGCCTTGCCGGACCATCCAGGGACGGTCGCTGCGCTACCCGCGAGGGGAAATGTAAGAAAGAGATTTGAGTATAAAGGAGCATATGTTTCATTATGAGTTTGTTGGATGCATCAGGGTCGTTGCGCCGGACGAATGGCGAAAATTCGTCCGGCGCGTAGCCCCCAGCCACTTTGGTTCATTAAGTTGTTTAAACAACACGTCATAAACTGATCACTCTTGATGAATGTCGATTTTTATCAATTTTAAGGTCCGTGATCACTCGACCGTGACGAAATTTTTTAGGCATAAAATTCACTCCAACTACCTTGTACACCCCAAATATGAGACCCCCAACTATTACCGTTCTCGAGATATGGCAGAAAATCACTGGACCGTGACTGAAGGCTACTAGAAAAAAACTTCCGCTGATACGCGATTGGAATAATTTTTCTGATCATGCCCATGCCTTTAGATTATTGATAAGACCTTCCAGAAGCCGGCAAAAGGCCAAAATCACTAGACCGTGACGGAGGCATGGGAGCAAAAAAATTTTCTTAAAAAAGTATTAAACTAAATTTTCTCAACCTACCTATGTATTTTTTTTTCTCAATATCTCAAATCTTAAGCGCAACATTCCGAACTCACTGGGCCGTTACGGGGAAGGGGAATCCCCAAAGTTCGGGTGGTAATATATTCTATTAATTAGTCCCTTTGATATTTAGGCATCACTTTGCCCAAAAACCGATTCCAAGTGCTCCTAATCGCCCAAAAACCATATTACCTTAGTGGGCGTGGCTTTCCACACGTTTTCTCACCACTGAGGGGGCGGTGGCGGAGCCCCCACCCCCAAAAATACTTGGAAAAATTTCCAATACTCGGGCAAACACTTTCTGGCCCCGGAAACAGAGGCAAACGGCCTCTAAACCCCAAACTCACTCTTGCGTGACTTGACTGACAGCCGATTGACCAATAAGCAGCTCCGGGCCACTAAAATCCCGTTTTGGCCCACTTCCTTTGGCCCGATCGCTCCCAAAAATTTTCTGTGTCAGTTTGGTAACTACCCCCCGCTTCATGCCAAATTTCGTCAGGATCGGCCCGCCAGTTCTCTGGGAAATGGTAATTCAAGTGCTCTCACCTAAGATACTTCGTACCAATGACTTTCGTGCAACGAATTCTGACTTCAACTTTGCATTCGCACTTTTAGTGCTCTATGTTGCCTGACCATCCAGGGTCGGTCGCTTCGCTACCCGCGAGGGGAAATGTAAGAAAGAGATTTGAGTATAAAAGAGCGGATGTTCCATTATGAGTTTGTTGGATGCACCAGGGTCGTTGCGCCGGACGAATGGCGGAAATTCGTCCGGCGCGTAGCCCCCAGCCACTTTAGTTCATTAAGTAGTTTAAATAACACGTCATAAACTGATCGCTCTCGATGGATGTCGATTTTTATCAATTTTGAGGTCCGTGATCACTCGACCGTGACGAAATTTTTTAGGCATAAACTTCACTCCAACTACCTTGTACACCCCAAATATGAGACCCCCATCTATTACCGTTCTCGAGATATGGCAGAAAATCACTGGACCGTGACTGAAGGCTACTAGAAAAAAAATTCCGCTGATACGTGATTGGAATAATTTTTCTGATCATGCCCATGCCTTTAGATTATTGATAAGACCTCCCAGAAGCCGGCAAAAGGCCAAAGTCACTAGACCGTGACGGAGGCATGGGAGCAAAAAAATTTTCCTAAAAAAGTATTAAACTAAATTTTCTCAACCTACCTAAGTATTTTTTTTCTAAATATCTCAAATCTTAAGCGCAACATTCCGAACTCACTGGACCGTTACGGGGAAGGGGAATCCCCAAAGTTCGGGTGGTAATATATTCTATTAATTAGTCCCTTTGATATTTAGGCATTACTTTGCCCCAAAACCAATTCCAAGTGCTCCTAATAGCCCAAAAACCATATTACCTAAGTGGGCGTGGCTTTCCACACGTTTTCTCACCACTGGGGGGGTGGTGGCACTGCCCCCACCCCCAATTATACTTGGAAAAATTCCCAATACTCGGCCAAACGCTTTCTGGCCCCGGAAACGAAGCTAAACGGCCTCTAAACCCCAAACTCACTCTTGCGTGACTTGATGGACAGCCGATTGACCAATCAGCAGCCTTGGGCCCCTAAAATCCCGTTTTGGCCCACTTCCTTTGGCCCGATCGCTCCCAAAAATTTTCTGTGTTCGTTTGGTAACTACCTCCCGCTACATGCCAAGTTTCGGCCCGATTGGCCCGCCAGTTTTCTGGGAAATGGTGTTTACCAGCGG
Source organism: Styela clava (assembly GCF_964204865.1). Lineage (NCBI taxonomy): Eukaryota > Metazoa > Chordata > Ascidiacea > Stolidobranchia > Styelidae > Styela > Styela clava. The sequence continues at coordinate 20,090,932 of NC_135262.1, forward strand.
CGGCTGTTAATGTACTTCCAGCTTTAGTCTTTCGTGCAACGAATTCTGATCCATACTGTGCATACGCACTTTCAGTGCTCTCAGGTTGCCTGACCATCCAGGGACGGTCGCTGCGCTACCCGCGAGGGGAAATGTAAGGGAGATATTTGAGTATAAACGAGCGTATGTTTCATTATGAGTTTGTTGGATGCACCAGGGTCGTTGCGCCGGACGAATGGCGGAAATTCGTCCGGCGCGTAGCCCCCAGCCACTTTAGTTCATTCAGTAGTTTAAATAACACGTCATAAACTGATCTCTCTTGATGGATGTCGATTTTTATCAATTTTAAGGTCCGTGATCACTCGACCGTGACGAAATTTTATAGGCATTAACTTTACTCCAACTACATTGTATAACCCAAATATGAGACCCCTGTCTATTGCCGTTCTCGAGATATGGCAGAAAATCACTGGACCGTTACTGAAGGCTACTAGAAAAAAAATTTTGCTGATACGTGATTGGAATGATTTTTCTGATCATGCCCATGCCTTTAGATTCTTGATAAGACCTCTCTGAAGACGGCAAAAGGCCAAAATCACTAGACCGTGACGGAGGCACGGGAGCAAAAAAATTTCTTGAAAAAAGTATTAAACTAAACTTTCTCAACCTACCTATGTATTTTTTTTTCCCAATATCTCAATTCTTAAGCGCAACATTCCGAACTCACTGGACCGTTACGGGGACGGGGAATCCCCAAAGTTCGGGTGGTGATATATTCTATTAATTAGTCCCTTCGATATTTATGCATCGCTTTGCCCGAAAACCGATTCCGAGTGCTCCTATTCGCCCAAAAACCATATTACCTAAGTGGGCGTGGCTTTCTACACGTTTTTTCGCCACTGGGGGGGGCGGGGGCACATCCCCCACCCCCAAACATGTTCGGATAAATTCCCAAAGCTCTGGCAAACCCTTTCCCGGCCCGGAAACGCAGCCAAAGGGCTTCTAAACCCCAAAATCACTCTTGCGTGACTTGACTGACAGCTTGATTGACAGGTAGCCACTAAAAGCCAGTTTTGGCCCACTTCCGCTGGCCCGATCGTTCCGAAAAATTTTCTGTGTTCGTTTGGTAACAGCCCCCAGCTACATGCCAAGTTTCAACCCGATCGGCCCGCCAGTTTTCTTGGAAATACCCTTTTCACCCATAGATAGCGCATATACTTTCATCTAACCTGCCCTACGTGCAATGACCTCTGATATATACTGTGCATACGCACTAAAGTGCTACCGGGTTGCCATACCATCCAGGGTCGGTCGCTTCGCTACCCGCGAGGGGAAATGTAAGAAAGAGATTTGAGTATAAAAGAGCGGATGTTTCATTATGAGTTTGTTGGATGCACCAGGGTCGTTGCGCCGGACGAATGGCGGAAATTCGTCCGGCGCGTAGCCCCCAGCCACTTTAGTTCATTAAGTAGTTTAAATAACACGTCATAAACTGATCGCTCTCGATGGATGTCGATTTTTATCAATTTTAAGGTCCGTGATCACTCGACCGTGACGAAATTTTTTAGGCATAAACTTCACTCCAACTACCTTGTACACCCCAAATATGAGACCCCCATCTATTACCGTTCTCGAGATATGGCAGAAAATCACTGGGCCGTGACTGAAGGCTACTAGAAAAAAAATTCCGCTGATACGTGATTGGAATAATTTTTCTGATCATGCCCATGCCTTTAGATTATTGATAAGACCTTCCAGAAGCCGGCAAAAGGCCAAAATCACTAGACCGTGACGGAGACATGGGAGCAAAAAAATTTTCTTAAAAAAGTATTAAACTAAATTTTCTCAACCTACCTATGTATTTTTTTTTCTCAATATCTCAAATCTTAAGCGCAACATTCCGAACTCACTGGACCGTTACGGGGAAGGGGAATCCCCAAAGTTCGGGTGGTTATATATTCTATTAATTAGTCCCTTTGATATTTAGGCATCACTTTGCCCGAAAACCGATTCCAAGTGCTCCTAATCGCCCAAAAACCATATTACCTAAGTGGGCGTGGCTTTCCACACGTTTTCTCACCACTGGGGGGGTGGTGGCACTGCCCCCACCCCCAATTATACTTGGAAAAAGTCCCAATACCCGGGCAAACGCTTTTTGGCCCCGGAAACAGAGCTGAACGGCCTCTAAACCCCAAACTCACTCTTGCGTGACTTGATGGACAGCCGATTGACCAATCAGCAGCTCCGGGACACTAAAATCCCGTTTTGGCCCACTTCCTTTGGCCCGATCGCTCCCAAAAATTTTCTGTGTTTGTTTGGTAACTACCTCCCGCTACATGCCAAGTTTCGTCCCGATTGGCCCGCCAGTTTTCTGGGAAATGGTTTTTACCAGCGGCGGCTGTTAATGTACTTCCAGCTTTAGTCTTTCGTGCAACGAATTCTGATCTATACTGTGCATACGCACTTTCAGTGCTCTCAGGTTGCCTGACCATCCAGGGACGGTCGCTGCGCTACCCGCGAGGGGAAATGTGAGGGAGATATTTTAGTATAAACGAGCGTATGTTTCATTATGAGTTTGTTGGATGCACCAGGGTCGTTGCGCCGGACGAATGGCGGAAATTCGTCCGGCGCGTAGCCCCCAGCCACTTTAGTTCATTCAGTAGGTTAAATAACACGTCATAAACTGATCACTCTTGATGGATGTCGATTTTTATCAATTTTGAGGTCCGTGATCACTCGACCGTGACGAAATTTTATAGGCATAAACTTTACTCCAACTACCTTGTATGACCCAAATATGAGACCCCTGTCTATTATCGTTCTCGAGATATGGCAGAAAATCACTGGACCGTTACTGAAGGCTACTAGAAATTTTTTTTTGCTGATACGTGATTGGAATGATTTTTCTGATCATGCCCATGCCTTTAGATTCTTGATAAGACCTCTCTGAAGCCGGCAAAAGGCCAAAATCACTAGACCGTGACGGAGGCACGGGAGCAAAAAAATTTCTTGAAAAAAGTATTAAACTAAACTTTCTCAACCTACCTATGTATTTTTTTTTCTCAATATCTCAATTCTTAAGCGCAACATTCCGAACTCACTGGACCGTTACGGGGACGGGGAATCCCCAAAGTTCGGGTGGTGATATATTCTATTAATTAGTCCCTTCGATATTTATGCATCGCTTTGCCCGAAAACCGATTCCAAGTGCTCCTATTCGCCCAAAAACCATATTACCTAAGTGGGCGTGGCTTTCCACACGTTTTCTCACCATTGAGGGGGCGGTGGCGGTGCCCCCACCCCCAATTATACTTGGATAAATTCCTAATACTCGGGCAAACGCTTTCTGGCCCCGGAAACGGAGCTAAACGGCCTCTAAACCCCAAACCCACTCTTGCGTGACTTGATGGACAGCCGATTGACCAATCAGCAGCTCCGGGCCACTAAATTACCGTTTTGGCCCACTTCCTATGGCCCGATCGTTCTGAAAAATTTTCTGTGTTCGTTTGGTAAGTGTCCCCCGCTACATGCAAAGTTTCAACCCGATCGGCCCGCCAGTTTTCTGGGAAATGGTAACTCGTAGGGTCTGCCCTAACATACTCTGGACTAGTCTTTCGTGCAACGAATTCTGATCTATACTGTGCATGACGCACTATAGTGCTTTTCCTTGCCTTACCATCCAGGGGAAGGTCGCTACGCTACCCGCGAGGGGAAATGTATGGAAATATTTTTAGTAAATTAAGAAGCATATGTTTGTTTGAAGTTTGTTGGAGGTCCCGGGTCGTTGCGCCGGACGAATGACGAAAATTCGTCCGGCGCTGTGCCCCCGACTACTCTAGTCCATTAAGAAGTTCAAATACCCTGTCATAAACTAATCACCCCTAACCGGAGTCGAATTTTTCCAATTTTAAGGTCCGTGATTACTCAACCGTGACGAATTTTTTTTGACACAAACTAGACCTCAACTACCTTGTATGACCCAAATATGGCACCTCTACCTTCTACCATTCTCGAGATATAGCGTAAAATCACTGGAGCGTGACTGAGGAGCTGGAGAAATAAAATTTCTTTCAAAATAGATTCGAATAAATTTTCTAAACATGCCCATGCCTTCACTTTCTTAATAAGTCCTTTCAGAGGCCTGCAATAAGCCAAAATCACTAGACCATGACTGGGGGGTAAGAGAAAAATAATTTCTTGAAAAACGCGTTAAACTAATTTTTCCCAACATACCTATCTATTCTATTTCTCGATAGCTTCACTTTCAGGTGCGCAACCTTCTTACGCCACTGGAGGGCGATTGGGAGGGGGAATTCCCAAAGTTCAGGTGGTAAAATATTCTATATATTAGTCCCTTTGAGATCTAAGCGTCACTTTGCCCAAAAACCAATTCCAAGTGCTCCTAATAGCCCTAAAACCATATTACTCAAGTGGGCGTGGCTTTACATACGTTTTCTCACCACTGGGGGGGCGGTGGCAGTGCCCCCACCCCCAACATCACTTGGATAAATTCCCAATACTCGGGCAAACGCTTTTTGGCCCCGAAAACGGAGCTAAACGGCCTCTAAACCCCAAAATCACTCTAGCGTTACTTGATTGACAGCTTATTGACCAATCAGAGGCCTCGGGCCACTAAAAGCCCGTTTTGACCCACTTCCTTTGGCCCGATCGTTCTGAAAAATTTTCCGGGTTATCACGACACTATCCCCGACCTACATGCCAAGTTTCGTCCCGATCGGCCCGGCAGTTTCCTGGGAAACTGAGAATCACACCCTCTCTGAGAATATACTTCATACCAGCAGTTTGCACTCTGTGCAACGATTTTTGATTCAGACTGTGCTTTCGCACTTGCGTGCTCTCGGGTTGCCTTACCATCGAGCTTTACCCAGGCTGCGAATTAAGTGTCATCTAAAGATGTTTTTGCTGGTGGGGTACTGGGATGTTCATGTCTTCGCTCTATATACTCTAAGTCTCCAACCATAACCTAATTATAAACAAACAGTACGTCTACATTTATGCGCTGTCAAAGAGTAAGGCAGTATAGCTTTTTAAATATTGTTTTGTTTAAATTACTTAGGATAGCACATAGCAATGAAGTCTTACGTATGACTGCAGGCGGCAAAGTCGCCACTTCCGCTAAAAAGGCTCGACGGCGTGGCGCAACATGCTAAGCGTTAGGAATACGCTCGGTTTCCTCCACCATCAAGACCATACCATCTGAAAAAATACCTGGCTGACTAATCCCATACCCGACATGAACTGGTAACCGGACGAGTTGTGGTTCGCCATATGATTAAACTGTCTTGTGGGCTTCCCTCTCTCCGGGATCAATATGTAAATCCTGTATCCTAACATTTATCCCAAATTCCTAGTCATAGTTTAACGACAGACCTTGCTCTGTTATCTGGATTTCACGTTTAATAAATTAAAACAAGTTTAATTTTCAGAATGTATTTTCATTGCTAAGTTACCTATTACTATTGTAGAAGTTTCATAATAATGAATTTTATTCATCTTTACAAGTTCTCGTTAATTTCCGAACTATCGAGGAGCTGATATATTGACTGTTTCATTATTTACGATTAGGTATGAGGGTTTCGTGCTCTCTCTTCATGTGTATTCGATTCATACATTGTAGGCCTACAATGGTTGTGGAAATATATAAAATTGTTCGGTGTCTTTTTTCGGTATAGAAACGCAGTCTGTTTCAATTCCTTACCGCATCACATTCTGCTCAAAATGTCGTGCAAACCACACAATAGGCGTATCAGGTTGCGGGTTGCTGCGGCTAATATCCGACTTAGAATGCAATGAATATGACCTGACACGCGGCACCATCTCAGCAGAAAGTCTTTTATTGTTATCATAGTGGAGCATTGGTTTGATGCCAACTCCTACCAAGCACGTAAACAATCAAATTATAATTCGTAGGGTTCTGATTTCATAATTTAATCAGGTTATGAAAATTGGTACTCATTTCGCGCGTAGCGTGTATTTATTTATTGAAAGCGTGGCTAATTACTGAATTTGGTCGTCAGAAGCTTTGTCAATAAAATATCTGTCGATGACAAGCTAGCAAAAAAAGACGTTTTGAAGTCTGATGAGCCATTAGTACAATTCAATGATCTAATATTAATCCCAGGTGTCTCGTATAACGCTTCAGAAAACAGAAGTAGACATATTTACATAATTGTAAAGCCAACATTAGTCTGTAGCCTGCGCAGGTCGTATTTTCACAGCATGCTTGCTGTTATAAACATCCAGTTCGCCCGGAATTCAGGTTGTCGAGGTTCTCGCATCGATTTGGTGGTTGTATTTGAATTCCGCAAGGACCATAACGGTAGAAGTAGTCGGTGAAGGTAATTTATTGCAGAATTGCTTCTTTGAAACTGAGTATCGATCGCGCGCTATCTCAAAATTAGAATTCGTACGACGTACCAACCCGTCAGTAAGAGTTTTTTGTAACTCTATAAGAAAGCATAATACTGTACACAGGCTAGTTCACGGAGATATCAATGTGACGTTATTTTTTAGCCGAGCTTGTTTGTAATTTCTACGCGGAAAACGGAAGTTCGTTAATTCATTCTAATCATTCAATATCTATTTTCGAGTATGGGCCACAAACATATAGGCGCGAGCCATGTATGGATCACACCTGTTATCGTTTTACTTCTTTGTGTAATAATCTAGATGGAATATGACAGAGGAAAAAAAAGTCGTTTTGAGAGAAAAACATGATTCTATTTTGCTATATGGTCAGCACGGGAATAGTTTCGAGTTTATTTTTAGATCTGTAAAGCAGTGCGCAATGCTCAGTTTCTCCTTTCTGCCGTCGTATAAACATGGTTATGCAGCTGGTGATACTCAAATGTCCTTTTATAGTCGGAACTATATAGAGTTATTCTATTCCTTTGCGCTTGTAGTGTTCAGCTGTTTTTTAAGCTCGCCTATGAACATTGGGAGTATATACTGTAATGTTTATTATTGTTTTATAGCATAATTTTAAAATATCACTTGTAGTAACGTATCCGCACTAACGATATTCTGATTTGATACTTGGTGGAACAAAATGTCGACAACAGATCTGGCTGCAAAACAGAAAAATAGGTAAGATATTGGAAACAATAAATACGGTAATACTACTATGAAAACAGCGATAGTTTCTTAATTCATGCTTTCAACCTTACGTACAAAAATTTGTTGGTAAGCGAGGGAGATTGGCCAATTTCTCTTGAAAATTTAAAAAAATTGGTTCTTTTAAATTTGCCTATACAGACCACAAACCGTCACCAAATAAGAGGAAAATAAGAATTCACAAAAACTCTAATTTATGATAAGCTTTAATTAATGCTATAGAGATTGGCTGAATGCTCGCATTTCTTTCAGAGACTATGACTACATTTTCAAAATTGTTATTGTCGGCGACTCGGGTGTCGGAAAAAGTCAACTTTTGTCGCGATTTGCTCGAAACGAGTTTTCATTAGAATGCCGAAATACCATCGGAGTTGAATTCGCCACCAAAGTTATGGAAGTTGACGGAAGACTCATATGTGCTCAGGTGTGGGACACAGCAGGACAAGAACGATATAGGTATGATTGGTAGTTGATGTCTTCTTCAAAATAAATTAAGTGATTTTTGATACTTCACATTTTATTATGTTGTTCCAGAGTGGTCTATATAAATAGATGTTATACGTCAGTTTTAACGTATGTATTGTGTTTTTAAAATAAGACGGGAGAAATGGTCGCTTCAAACAATAATTTTCTTAGTGTGGCGTGTTACTTGGATTTACAAAGATCCTCGTTCTTTCAGGCGTCTTTAGTCGACGTGTAATTTCTACCTGTACCTGTATCATATATTTTAGTACTTTGAAAAAACTGACTCTAGAAGCAGGGAAATCGAAACCGCATCATGAATCGAAAACTTCATTTGATTCGACGTAAATTCCATGACGTGTAATCGCAACGCGTAGAGTGATAGGCTGGGAATTTTTTATAGTTGCTAATTAACTTTTTCACTGTGACCCTTTCCTCTCTGTTCTGAAGCGACTAGTAGATATCGAGATCACTATATTTATGGTTCATCACATTCTACGCAGTTTGTTTTATCCATTGTGAGGAGGTTAGTGGTAAATATTAGAAATTTTTCTTTTGAATACCGACCGACGGTGTATGGAAAGTTACAGAATTTGAATTTCCCACAGTTCAGTCTATACGTAACGGTTTCGATATTGCAAATGGTATGGAAGCATTTTTTTTTTCCAGTCATGCTTGGATAATTGTATATTGCTTGGGAAATAGTTATATATATAATCCGTATGGATAAATAATATCATTTGTTGTTCAAAATATTGACATGTGATCGTTTCCGTTTTGGGTCCTGAAATCGTCGACGTCATTTATATTCTTATCGACGCCAGTTATATGGTGTTATATATGAAATACAACTATTGATATGTAATGTTTTTGTGCCATATATAAAGCCGCCTCTGGCAAAATTGTGCATCAACAACCGCATTTCGTTGTCATCTCCTCGCGTCAAGTTGAGTCATGTGATATTAATTAGCATTATATGCCAAAGCGAGAAATTCCTCACGCAAGTGACGTCAACCACGTGCATATGACGTCGTCTACAGCAAAACAGAGCGTATTCATATTTTATCATCTTTTTGAAGTATGACCGAGTGTTGATTAATCTAGATTAGAATTTACAATTGCTCAAACGTTTTCAGCCATAAATATATCAAATAACCCGGAACTAGTTATTTTACATTTACTATAGACTATATAAAAACTCAAAAGCAAATGATTGTGCATAAATGTAACAATCTGATATACTTCCATTATGAATATGAACAATAATTTACCCTGGAGTGGAAACGGCAAAATACGAAACCATCATTGTTTTAATGTAGTCATTAATCGGAGTACATATGGTATGTATGACCAATTGAATTTTATTTCAGCATTAGTACAACTGCGTGAACGTATTATATTGCATAATCCTGCACAAATTTCTTTTCACACAATTCAATTTTAGTCACACAAGTTCAATCTGAACTATTGTGGAAGAAAATAATTTTGTTATGTTGTGGGATTGGGCCACAAGACTTCAAAGGCATCGATGTTAATTTCTTTTTAAACATTTCGCGGCATTTTAACATACTTAATTAAATTTAATCAATAATTTGATCGTCAAACTTAGTGCTCGTTTTAGAAAAATTACATTTTCTGGTGGTTTTCGCACAATTCAGAGCAGACAGACCATTTTTGGAATAATATACGAAACTGTTCTAGATTGAATTTATATTTGGAGCGGGATTTTCCAGTTTGATTGGATTGTATGATAGCGTATAGCTCACAGCCATAGTTTTCCGTATGCAACCCAATAGTTTTCCGAAAATATTTCGCAGAGTCAAATTTTGGCTTCTGATCCGACATATGATGAATGCACTTGCAAAATCTGGAGCAGATTCAATCTCGCTTTCGTGAGATATCGCGTACATCTAACAGACAAACAGACAAATACCTATCAACATACTTATCGATTAAAATCGATAAGTAATAAATGATATTCTAACACTGTTCCTATGATGGTTTGTTTGATTTCTGAATATCATTGTCTTGACGCAATTTTAGTAAGCCTTCATTTTTTGACCATTTTCGGCAAATCCTGAGATCTCGATTGTTGTGATTGTGACCGTTCAATTTTGATTACCCATTTACCGCAGTGCATTCGCAACAAACGAATTATTCAAGCACTGAGGCCTATGCGATGGAAATTCAAAATAAGTCCATTTTGTCTCGCGATGTTGTCCAGCGATGAACCCTACGGGCCAGTAAACAAAGTCGCTTTCTGTATATTGTTTGTCAGAGCTTGTCAACTTACTCGAAGTGAAATTAAGAAGACAGCAACGACAGGTCTTGACAATTGTCAATTAAATTGTGACATCGGTGGACATTTCAAGATCGATACACGAGTCAAAATCAGTTGCCCAAGAAAATAAATTTGCCATATTTCATCTCTTTGAAATCTGAGAAAAACTTAAATATGAATACGTTCATCCCGGACTTTATTAAAGCCTTTTCTTTATTATAGGTCTGACCATATGTCATGTTTTGCTGGAAATTAGCGTGAAAAATGATTCCACGTGTAATGGACACCGAGGGATTTGACTAAAATTTTAAATTGGGTTCAATTGTTGTGATTTTAGGTGCGCGACATCTGCTTCTCTGACAACTTATTGCTATTAAATTGTTTGTTGAGCAGATTCTATTCTCTTTTTGTTCAATACAAACCAGTTCAGTAAACTAAAATAATGTAGTTATTGTCGTTTCCAGTCACAATTGAACTGTTGACAGGAAAACAGCTTGTCTAGAATCTTTCTTCATATTTCGCTTCAATATTGAACATTTAAAATTTTGATTTTGTATATATCAGTAAAGTAACGATAAATATCGAGTTGAACCTCGTAGCTGTATTTCGACTGCGCACTGACCCAATTTCCGTGATGAATAAGCAATTTCGATTATTTGAACTTTCGCCCTGAATATCGATTCAGTCATTTGCATCAATCAGTTGCACTAAAATCTTTTGACCTCGTAGCGCATACTACAACATATTGACTATGCTAAATGTACAGCCATATTTATCATTCCTAAATTTACTCCACCTTTTTTACTCTAATAGACCGAGTAGTGCATAGAACATATTCTGATTCATACTTCGTCATCTATGAGTAATAGGACATTTTACTAATTGTAAACTTTTAACCAGATAGGGGAAGCAATTATACTTATAATTCTACTACACAGAACTGACGTTTAATAATGTACCGAGTAACCATTTTAAGTGGAATTAATATTGGGATGAGACTTTAATATACCAGACGATCTATATGTTTTTATTTTCTCATTTTATGTTGGTTATTAATGGCAGTTTGGTTACTCGAGGAACAATCTGGGGGATAATTCCATTGTCTTCGAAACTAACTATACCGTTTGGCATTCGAGTGTTAGCATAGTGAAAGTTTTTTATTGAATTGCGTCACGGATGGCCTCGGTGTAATCTCCCAAGAGAGATTAGGGCATTATATATTCAAATATAATTGCATTTACCGTCCGAATTTCAGATAAAAACGCAGAAGTAGGATACTCTTCATAAATTTGGAATAATTTTCCTGATAAGTGTATTTCGTAAATTTCTGCTGATACGTTATTCCATATTCAGAAAAGACTGCATCGCAAAGTTTACACGGATAATATAAAACGAATAAAATTGTAAGAGCAATTGAAATAAGTTTTTTTTTCTTTTTAAGTTACAAATTGTTGTTGCATATGAAGGCGAATTGACTATATTTTATCCGAAATACCTAAATATAACGACATTTGAAGTGATTTATTTCGATAAAATCGATGACATATTTTTTTAATTTTATTAAGAAATCGCTGTTCGCGTTGTGCAATTTGTATGTATTACATTCATACACAATTCATGCCAAACGACCTATTATTGTCGGGTGCGATTTAAAGAGGTGCAATTCTTGATTTTTTTATAACACGTCGATAAAAATTGCAAAGATCACATTCTTCCAGTGATTGTTGCCAATAGAGAATATTGAACTATTCGACACATTAGCACGGAATTAAGGTCATATATGCATGAATGTAATGAATGTTTCCCCGAGCATCGATTTCCCTGTTTATTTCTGTACTAATGGCCAATCAGCAACGAAAGTTAACGATGATGTAACAATGCCAATTTGTGCCGTCGCTCAGACACGTTTTTTCGCTCAGACAGATATTCAAGCATGGTTGTAAACATTGGCTCGTTATTGCGGTAATTTGTCAGTTTTGAGTTGTGTTTCAAAAATTAGTTGCAAATCAAATAATTTAGTTGTCAATATGTTCTTCGAAGAGCTCTAGTTTAGTCGCAATAATCAAAATTTTGTCCCGAAAAAGCTGCGATAGACTAGGCTAAAATTAGCTACCTGTAAGCGGCACATGGTTGAATATTTTAACAAAAATGATGATTTTGAACATGCAAACCAGTTTGTAAACGTCCACTATCCCAGACACTCCTAAAACAAATAATAAAATTTGCAATAGTAAAGTATAGGGTGAATTTTTCTGGGGTCAAGGGTCATGGAAACATTAGTATTGAAGTCAATTTTTTTTGGTTATAAGTAACGGTAATACTATTACAAGAAACAAATTGGTACTGATTAATATCTAAGATATGGCATGAGATAAGTCCTTCCAAATTCAGAAGAGGTACAAATTTTGATAGATATGGCAGGCAACGTGGAGTTGTTCAGACATTCAGTAGTAAATACAAAATGCAATATATTTAAAATAAACCTAGATTTTTAGAGTTAGTAGTCCCTCTTGCTATTTTTATGTCAAATTTTAATATACTCTTTTTGATGACTAAATTAATTCAAAATAAATTAACTGTGGTTTGTTCAATTCTTTGGCCGCAATGCATTTATTCCTTTACTCCCGTTTATTTTCCATTATTAAACGTGGCGAATAAATTAAGGGATGGAAACCTTTTAAAAACAAAGTCATATTTGTTTTGAAGTCTTTGGAATGTGCCAACAGATCATAGAAGATTGACAACCACTGTACTAATGTATTAAAATGAAACCAGCAAGATTCAGCTAGTCAAGTTCAATTGTTAAAGTAAAAGCTCAAAATTCGCGAGCAAACAGATTGTCTACTTCAAAGAAATCATGGTTTAAGTTAAAAAATAATTGGATGAGTTACGTTCTTTTTCATCCTCACAATACTGAAATGTATATATTCATTCAATGTTGAGTCACCTATGGGTCAAATTTATGCAACATGATTTAACATTATTGGATGCGACCCAGTATGGAGAATAGGCGACTCTAGATGCATACAAACTTTAAAATATTCAGCGTATGGAATGAATGTCAATTATATCGATTGGAGCCTTTTAGTCAAAATGTGGCATCGACATGTCGAACATTAAACTAGATTATTCATATATATAAGATTTATTGTTTGAATGAACCATTTGCTTCTCTATGGATTCGTTCGATAAATACATATTATATATATAAATAAAACTCTCGATATCAAACTGAGAAAATATTACTATCAAAAATGAAATCAATTTATTTTGTAGAAAACTTGCCACATGTTTGGTATAAAAATACCGTTTCTGTTGAATCACAGAGTATTAAGAATCAAACGCTTGACAATCTTGCGTTATAATGCAGTGGAGCGGTATTAAAGTCTGATAATAGGCGCATTAACGTTCCACGGTCATTGGTCGTGGAACGAATTTGCGATCGATACTAGGCTTAAGTACAACAAAGGTTTTAGCGATTTTCCAAAGACCTCGTAGCCCAGCCGTTTATCGTGCATTTCGGATGATTAGATAGTTAAATTTCTGTGTTCTTTTCTTCCCTCTTCACGCAAATTAAGTATGTGACTGCGATTCGTATAGATTTTCTGTTAGATTTTTTATATGAATCACTGCCCATGGGCTTCAAAGCTGTAATCGAGCATGTGTCACACATACCCATTTTCTATTTTGTATGTTCGTATTGGTAGTGTTAATAATGTTGTTAGAAAAGATTGAGCACCGGTCATAAAAATTATTCTTGGGAAACTCAATACTGCAGGAAAATGGTGATAAATTTCACCGATTATTATCGATTCCGAGGTCAACTGAGAAAATTTTTATATTTTTCGAATAGTTGTTATTTCTATTTATATTTATAAAGTTGAATAATTGAAAGAATGGTCTAACAATATACTTTAATTTAATTTTCAGAGCAATTACTGGAGCCTATTATCGGGGAGCCGTTGGTGCCATGATTGTGTATGACATAGCAAAGCTTTCTACATATGACAGTGTTCCAAAATGGTTAGAAGAGGTCAAGCGTTATACAAATAGTGGTGGATCCAAACCCTCTTTCGTCAACACTGGTTCCGGCCTTGACAACCCAGCACTCAAACACGAATCTAACGACGCTTCAGCAATTACCACAATGTTGGTCGGGAATAAATTAGATCTGCGGCATTTGCGATCGGTGCCAACTGTAGATGCACAGAAGTGGTCTCGTGGTGAGCGTGTTTTCTTCACTGAGACATCCGCTCTTGATGCCACAAATGTCGAAAAAGCATTTACAATGATTGTAAGAGAGATCTATGATCAAGTGCGGCAAAGAGAATTACAACAAGTCGTCAATAGTGGCGCTGGACTTGAATGCGGTTCCCAAGCACTGAAAGTTGGTAAATCAGCAACTCCAGTCAACACCACTACGGTGAAAGATCACCAGCCAAATTCTAAGGTTCGAAAGGCGTCTATGATTGCAAATGAATGTAAAGAGGAAGTTAAAGGCTGGTGTAACACATTCTGCTGTTGATCTTTTGCCTCGAAATACATATTATTCAGTTATTGTTGCAGAATTCCATCAATGACTCCTAACGTCGAATACGAGTTTTTGAAACAACAGCCCTGATCTACTACATCAATCAATGTTCAACAGTTTTACAACTGAATAGAATGCCGCACCTTTAATTTTGAGTATAAAGCAATATCTGGGACTAAATCTAAAATCGTGAACTTTTGTAGTATACCATGCATGTGGACCCTATTTTTTCAAGCCTGAACAAAAGATGAGCTCAACCGGCACAAGCTTTTAGCTATTACACACACATTTCTTTTTTTAAAGCCTCTATACATATATCATTCTGAAACGTTTTATTATGTATTTTACGTCAAGGATTTATCATCCGCGGTGCCACCGTATCATTTTCTGTTTTCTTATTTTTACTTTTGTATGTTTTGTCGTCATTATAATTTTCATTCTTCCATATGAAATGTTTTCACTACATTGTTCACTGTGATATTATTTTCTTAATTCATAACACACAATCATCAATTTACTAATTCACTTTTGCCCGGACGTGGGTCCTCAGGTTTAGTCCTGCATCCATACATGATAACACTATATATTTATTGTTTCCATTCATTTTTTGTAACATTATCGTCTATCATTCCATGACTTTTCAATAAAATTGTTGCTACTAAGTTGTATTTCGTACATGTGTCGTATTCGTACGATATATATATACATATGTTCATGGTGTAAAAAGGCTTGCCACGAAAATATCGGTATAATATAGCAATATAAGTTAACGTTATGTAACGTTTTGGTGTAACTATTAACATGAGTTAGAAGTGTATTTTAAATCACAGGCTAATTTTTCTGCACTACAGCATGAATCCAACTAAAGTTTGCATCGTTACAAACATTTTTGCCAAAGCTCGATTCAATTTGAGCTGAAACCCACGAACGTTGATTGAGCATTATTGCGGATCTTGTGCTAAGTGGTATGGATATATTAAATTTTGAAAATATGAAGGACATTTCACTGATGTTTTATAGAGCTTTGTAAATATACCAGAAATCTAACCTTTTTGACTTCTCACAATATTCAAAAATAAATTATAGCAAGATGAACAAACGATTCATGGATAAGCAACCATTTCAACGGATCATTAAATTTAAATATACACTCCAAAAATAAATCATACTGCAGCTGCTTCGAACAAAAATTGATGAGGAACAATGATATATATTTTGTGTGAAAAGTTCAAACCATAAAACAGACAAGAATATTCTTTATTTTGTAGTTGGCCGGCTTTTTAAATGATTTTCCATAGAAGTGGGTACCCGTGGCTAATATTAGAGTCGGAGCCAGAATCAAATTTTTCAATTCGCGTCGCAGTATTCTAAATCTAAATGTCGGGCACTCAGATCAAAAAAAGTTTGATGGTTTTTAAATATTTATAAAGGTGACCGTACATTTGAACCCATGTACATTTGAACCCATGCGTATATCCACGGGTTCAATCTATATGCAGGTGCTAAAACCCATGGGTTAGGGTTAGTATGGGTCTAACTATCCGTGAAACAAAAAAAACTTCATAGGTGCAATAGCATACAGGTGCAATTGTCATGGGTTCAAATGTACGTGGGTTCAAATGTAATGGAACCATTTATAAATATATTCACCACAAAGGCCACAGCTTGAATGAATGATCATAATTTGGTAAACTTTGCACGAATCGGATTCAAATTTTTGTCAACCAACATCTACATAATAATATATATATATATACTTTACGGAAATGAAACACAGAAAGTTTTAGTACAGTCCCCTTGACGTGTATAACACCTTTTATTTCAATTATATTTTGTAAAAGAGATTACTAAACGCGTTGGCAAATATGTACGTCGAATTACAGCTTGAAAGTACCTTGTTGTCACGTGGTCGACCATGTGAATGAATCCCCTGATACACGACTACTGAAGTAATGTCTAGGTAAAGTATTGAACGGAAGTTTTGAAAGGGATATTTCATTAAATCGCATGGTACAGCTATTTTACTTTAACAAACAGCAAATCTTCAAACCGTTACTTTTTGATTTGAGGGATATATGTTTCTCGATTCCGGTCCAGTAGCAAAGATAATACTTTTCATTTCACAGTTTGGCGATAGGGACGATCAAAGTCAACACAAAAGATAATAATCAGAATAAAAAGAATTTGGAAATTTGGGTTCCACATTCATTGCTACAATTTTCGTCAGCGTCTCTCTCCGCTAACGGTCGCAAAAATCGCTTCAGAATTTGTCGAACAGTCCGCGCAGACCTGCAAGAAATATAAAACCTTGGCCATCAGAGCTTGATACATGCGCAATAAGAACCGACAATTGCACGTAGATGGCCGGAACAGTCACGCCAAAATCACGAAACATGCTTCAGACTATAAAATATACTAACAATTTAAAGTCTGATATAAACTCATTCTATACGGCCGCAGTAAACAGCTTGACGGGGCACATGTGGCCCGCGGAGAAACCTTGGCTTAGGGCCTCACATTGTATAGATTTGGCCATGGCGGGACGAAAAAGACCTGACATCCACGAAGACACCTGGTAACCTTTGGAGTATTTATTTGGCCTGTTAGTGTAAACCTATCTATTTCTCGATGTTTGCCGATTAACCTGGCGCTTTCATAAAGCAATACCAAACATTTGCGGATGTGAGATTGGTTGATTCAATTCGGTCATTACACCAGACCATCATGGTCCATATTAAAAAACACAAATAAATCAATACAGGAAAACACAAAAATAGCCTAGCACTATTACATTATTAATTATTTTGTCATCGACGATGGAACTAACTGGACTGAAACCATTAAGTTTTTTTTATTATTATCTTCCAAGTTCTTCGATCTTATTATAGCAGAATATTACGATTCGGAATTTGACATCAGCGGCTCACTGATTACCCAAAGTGGACCATATATAAGGAGCGTAGCGTAACGATTTTTGCATATATTATCCCGGACTATATCATCTAAAAATCACGTCACAAACACGTCTATACGAGAAAGATAGCTAGCTGCCTTTGTTAGTGAGTTCGTTGTTGTAGGACGGACCATTATGGGCAACCGTCGCTGTACTTTGTTTATCCCTATTACGTTATTGTGACGTAAATTTAGATGACGCAGGCAGGATGGACATATGCAAAAATTGTTACACTACGCTCCTTATATATGGTTGTGGACGTGGATACGTGGTATTAAAACACAATTGAATAGATCACAGGTGTTAGAGCCGTTCCATAAGTCCAGCTTGGTTCAGGATTAGGTTTTGGGTAAATTATTTTGTTGTGGGCTTCGTGTCGATATATTTGAACATTGGTTCTGATTTGTCTCCAGTTTTACATAGTGTGCGTTACGAACACAGTCAACATTTGGGATACTTGGAAGTAAGAGTCTGAGCGTCACACCTTTTCAGTCAATTGGCGGGATGTAATCAGTATTCTGCCCATTGAGGTGTAATGATTCTGCCACATCCCCACAAAAATGCTCCGAGCAAAACATCAACCACGTACATGAGAAACAAAAATTTTTCTCCAGAATCATTGAAACCAACCGACAGATCATTTGATACCTGATATATATATTGAATTGTTCAGACTTTATATAAAAAAATAAACAAATATCACACAAGTACATAAAGATAATAAATAATTTCTTGGAGCTAATTGGAGAAATAGGTTATCACTCTGATGTTGACTGAATTGTGGATGATTTAGTTAACATTTGAATTATCGAGATTGCATCAGCCAGCTGAATATGCCACTTGTCACCTGCACAACTGCAACTCTGGATGATATAAAAACTTTGTTGTAAGCAACTAGATAGGGCATATTCATTCATATAACAAATAAACTCGATACTGATTATCCTGTTAAAACTCATTTCTAACCAAAGTATAAATAAAATTTAGTCATGTTAACACAGAAATATTTTAATATAAAAAATACTCATAAGTCAAAACACAGGATGGTAAATTACAAATGTATACCTAGTTCAGAAGAATTGTGAGCGACAAATTATGAAACAGTTTAAATGAAAACTCCCTGCATCATTTACAAAGACAGTTGTTTCCGAAATAGGGGTCACCAAACTTTTTTGACCGAGGGCCGGACAAATATTTTTGTCAATGCAATACATTCACAAAAGTTGGAAAATCCATTCAATTTATTTAACAATATAAACTCGACTTTTCTGAAGTCTTAAATATTATAGTCTATATTGCAGAATATAGATCAAGAACATCATAGCAAAACAAATTTTTCTAGAAAAAACACTTCGCCATTTTTTCGTGTTATTGTGGGCCAGATAAAAAAGTCGCTGTGGGCCGCAGTTTGGTGGCCCGTTTTAAGAAATAGACTGTACTTTATGAGCTTTGGGGTGTTTTCACACATCCCAAACGAGGCTCTGCACAGGCAGTCACCGACTAAATATGAGGCTACATTAAGACATGGGCGAGTTGAACCTAAGATTCTTTACCTGCGAAATTGATTCAACATGGGGGTCCATTTGAGTAAGTCTAATTAAGTAGAATTATGCATATAATGACAGTAGAGGATAATAAAAACTTGCTTCCAAACACTGCCTTGGTTTCATAAATTTTTGAGAACTTCAAGCTTTTGGTCTAAAGTGATACAAAATATTAACTCTTTGGAAAAAGGTATCAAGCATATGAATGGAAATTAAAATCAATACATACTGTTATTGAAAAAATGTCATAAAATAGGCATCTAACTAAAATAGGAAAGTTAGAAGTTAAATCACAGCCATTAATCAGTAACATTGATGCATCTCAGCCAAATACTGGCAACTGATGTGATAAGTGTTATTATAATGTAAAGTCATTTAGCTAAGAAATAAATATCCTGAAAAATCCTACCATAGAAGTGAAAATTCATCCCCGATTTTTTTAAGCAGAGAAGAGGTTTGGTTCGTTCTGCCCATAACTGGCCAACATAATTATACCAACGGTACAGCTCTTTCAAATTATTAGAAATGGATTATCGATAGGGAAAATGAAGATGAAAATGAGGATGCATAATTAGCCTACAGACAATTAAATTTTAGTTTAAAACAAATACAGAATAGACCATAATAAATAATACTAGGTAGATAAAAAAGAAGCATCAGGAAAAAGGAAATATCAGTATCTAATTTAGAGATATAGAAACATAATGGTTTCATGATTTTCATTCACCTATTCGATTGGCATAATTAAAATTTGATATTTACAATACACAATTAAGTAATTATCTAAAGAAATAAAACAAACATTCTAAACTGTGAGAAGAAGACCATAGCTGTGCATTAATTAATACTAATAATTGGAGTCTATCTAAAATTAGGAAAAGGCCCTTATCATGTTGTTGGGATGGTTTTAGCCCATTTCATATCATCATCCCGTGGCTTATACCCAGTACATTTCTCTATTAGATACTCTAATGTTGTCCAAAAGCCAATCTTCTCAAGTGGGTAGTTCAACCATCCAGTGGTTATACAGAAATATCTATAAAAACAACGGTTAGTTTTATTACTGCTGATTAATTAATAACTAGCAAAATGTGGTGTTTACTGAAAAGCTACCTCAAAAACTAGGGACATGTCAGGAATTTCAAATGGGGGGTCTGAAATTTCTAATCGCCAAGTTAGACTGAAACAGCTAGCAGGTCCGACCAAAGGTACTCCCAAAGTATGTGAAACAAGGAGGCGGACACCGGAGCCCAGTATGTGTACCAGGTTAGGGTTAGGTCATAATTTTATTCCAATTTTCCTTATCCTTATTTTAGTTCTATTACGAGTTCAGGGACTAGCCAAGTGACTCCCTTAGTATTTGTACCATAAAACTATGGCCTAATGTGGTACACATACTAAGTTCCGGTGTCCGCCATCTTGGTTCACATACTTCGGGAGTACTGGAAAATGTGGGTTCTTATGAGTCTTGAGGGTCTGAAAAGCAACTCAAGACACAAAAAATTGCTATGTATGATACAGAAAAATGTAATTTGTTTTAGATTAAAAAAAATGGCTATGTTTGTCATTCTTGTAACTTGTTCCTGCTTTAAGTACATCTTTAAAATTCTACTGAGTTTGAATAATTGATTAAAGCTGGTTTAACTTATAGGATTGTTGAATAAAAACCTTTTACAACAATTCCTAGATTAATACTATTTTCAGTTGCTCAATAACAGACTTATTTGAAAACAGAGCAGAAGAATCAACCTTTGAACCCTGCTAATGTTTTATTCATACACCGACATTGTGATACTTGATTTCACAAGTGAGATTAGAAGCACTTGGGATTTTTGTACTTTGGTTCTTGCGATAAGTAATAGCCAACAGCCCATGCTTGATCAAGATCTTAATCTCAGAACACAATGTTTACTCGGTAAATAAAACACAAGAGCAATAATAGTTGTACAAATAAAGTGTATGCTTTTGCTATCCATCAGCTCAAAGGTGTGTACAATATAATATAAATTCATGAGTTAAAACACGTTTCAAACTCAAGTCGAGTCACAAATGGTATTGCGAAACAAACAAACTGGGTATGCTGGCTTTTTAATAATTTTTCAACTGCTCATATATCTACATATCAAGTGAAATCAAAAAATTATATTGATATTTGGTACTCAGCGAAATAGGGACATAACATTTTCAAACAACAAAATTTTTCTTTAAAAATCTAAAATATCATAGATGACAGACAAAAACAATGTATCCCAAATAACAACTAATGTAATGAAGTTATCCCAGGGAAGCGAAGAAATTTTAAAAATGGTAGAGATGGCATGAGACAAAAGAGAGATGGAAGCAACTGATGAGCACTTGGTGAGTCCCAATCTTTTGATCTCAGTGCCTCCCAAATGCCTTTTCTGGCTCATTTTGTTAATAAACTCAACTCAAATATATTTATTATGTTAATCTATAACAAAAAATGATGATTTGTGTTTAATTTTGGCTTCCCTTCGAAAAAAAAGTGCCTGCAATTACGAAGAATATATTTTTTGTTATCGCAACAACAAAAATTAATCGCATTTTTTTTATCAATAAACTAGGTAACTTGCTTAGTATTGGAGATATGAATAAAAGATAATGACTATGTCATTTAGTAATCCCCAGGCTTGCAACTACAACTTTTATTGCTTTCATCTAAAGCCCTGTACTCTTCAATTTGGTCAAAATAGTTAAATAGTGTACAAAATATATAGGGCCTTCGGGAAGGCCCTTTTGTCTACAATGTTTATAAAAGATTTACGACATTATCGAGTGGTAACAGTCTGCTCCAATCACATTTCAATCGTTGTAAATCTATAGAAATTTGCAAAACAGTAAAAAAAGTGCCTCGATTAATAGTGTGCCCCCATACTTGAGATTTTTGAAAAATATGTAACAAATTTCATAAGTGACGAAAAGTTCCTATTTTCAATATTTGAGCAGACTAACAAAAACTATGTATGTGTATTAGTTGTTTAGTGTCTGCAAAAAACCTTTAATGAACTATTCAAAGCTGAAAAGCTAGAAAGTTCAACTACTATATGTACTGTGAGAATTTATTGCAAAAATGACCTAAATTAGGGCCTTAGAAGCCTTCCTTTTACAGTCGATATATCATTAACACCCACTTTAACCCAGAAATGGCCAATCGAGGAGTTTTAATCCATTTCAGTACCACTGGGCTAGTATTTGGCACATTAGCTTAACGATGTTGGCTTTACAACAAAAAGATCTGATTCAATAATGATGACAACCTACCCTGTATTTAATAAATTGAGCATGCTATGCCAACTAGAATATTACGATTTTTCATAGAATAAAATATTACTGTTAATGCCTTGTTCAATGAGAGGATATAAAATAGTTGAGAAAAAGAACATAGCCTACAGTCTGAGCCTGTGTAGACGAAATAACAATGACTCTTATAATCTTTAGTCATGCTGAAAACAATTTCCAATAAGTACACCCTTTTTGCATATCATCTCGTTTAAAATCATTTCAATAAGAAAAAACTACTTACGTCTCATGAGGAGAAACATGATGTATCCGATGATGTTGTCTTGGCAGAATAATATGGTAATTTTGTAAAATTTCCACCCAGTTGGGAAGCCCAAAATATGTATGAGACCATTTGTGGATTTGATTTGTCAGAGTAACAAACAGTGCAAGGAAAAAGATATAGCATGACCACCAGTAATTTTCAAGAATAAAAGCTGAAATATAAAATGAAATTAAAAAACCATAAACAGAATCAGGTCTTCATTCTGATATTCTAAATCAGCGGTTCCCAAAGTGAGCAAAAACGACCAACTGTGGGCGTTTTCGATAACAGTACGTACAAGCGCTGAAGAGAAATTGGGCAATTGGGAAGCGCTGGCTGCCAGATTGGGCAATTGTGAACTTCTTGAGAGGTGTATCTCATTACAATGCGATATTGAACTCCAACCAAAGTTCAATGCTTCATATTAATCATTCTGAATCAAATCAAAATACCAGGTGCAGGATCGGTTTAAAAGTTTTAAATTAGACTAGTGATAAATGGAGAATAAATTTATTTCAAAATTTTAGTTATGGGCGTTTGCTCATCAAAAAGTAGTCTCCAGAGGGGGACGCTGCAAGAAAAAAGTTTGGGAAAAACTGTTTTAAATCATGCTCACCACAGGTAGGGATGGGCAATATAGAATACCGAATCCGGAGGATTCGAATCCCAAAGTATTCGAATCCAACGGGATCCGATAACAGGATTCGGTTTCCGCCTCTCCGGCGCCAAGCGTCAATTTTTGTATTTCGGGTTTCTAATTTATCAATTATAGACGAGTATGGTGGCCCATCGTTGTCACGTGTAAAATTTAAAAAAAAAATGAAAAAATAAAATGAAAAAGCGAAAATAAAAAAATAGTTGTAAAAAAACATAAAAATAATTGAAAAAAAAAAAAAAAAAAAATTGAAATTAAAAAAAAAATTGAAAAATAAAACAAAAACAAAAAAATTGAAAAAAAAATTAAAATTAAAAAAAAAAAAAAAAATTGAAAAAAAAAATTGGATAAAAAGAAAATAAAAAGGTTGACAACGATGGTCCGCCTCGTGGCCCATCGTTGTCACGCGTTTTTATTTTTGAAAAATTTGATGCTGCTTGGGACCAACGTTGTCAGGCTTAATCCTACACGCACAAATGTGTTTCCTGGGTTTCTGACTCACTACTGATTTTCACGAGCAATATCCAATAAATTCAACATGAAAATGTTCTATAAATTCTCCATGCTACAAGTTCAACCACAAGCAATATATTTATAATAATGATAAGAGAATATAGAATTGGATACGAAAATTTGTTTTTACGTGTAGAAGGTAATTTAATTGGAAAATGCTGCTTAACTGCTCAGACACTCGTGCGATGCCGGTATGGTACCGTCTGACCGTACCGGTACCCATGCAATCACTCGTGAAAGGATGGGAGATACGGATAGTCTCGTAGAATATAGTCTACTGAAACACTCTCTGCGCCTGCCCCATACCGTACAGCCGTAACGTACCGATCCAGACAAATGATAAATCGCCCGTGCTCAACCATTTATTTCAATCCATACCTCGACTCACTATATTCTACTAGGATCATGGTATGGATTGAAATAAATGATTGAGCACTGGCGATTTATCATTTGTCTGGATCGGTACGTTACGGCTGTACGGTATGGGGCAGGCGCAGAGAGTGTTTCAGTAGTCTATATTCTACGAGACTATCCGTATCTCCCATTCTTTCATGAGTGATTGTATGGCTACCGGTACGGTCAGACGCAAAGCGACTATAACCGACTACCGGTATTTGGTAAGATGGTACGGTACCGGCATCGCGAGTGTGCAGACAACTGAGTAGTTAAGCAGCATTCTCCAATTAAATTACCTTATACACGTGAAAACAAATTTTCCGAATTTTCGTATTCAATTCTATATTCTCTTATCATTATTATAAATATATTACTTCTTGTTGAACTTGTAGCATGGAGAATTTATAGAACATTTTCATATTGAATATTGCTCAAGAAAATCAGTAGTGAGTTTGAAACCCAGAGAACACATTTGTGCGCGTAGGATTATGCCTGACAACGTTGGTCCCAAGCAGAAGCAAATTTTCTAAAAATAAAAACGCGTGACAACGATGGGCCACGAAGCGGACCATCGTTGTCAACCTTTTTATTTTCTTTTTATTAATTTTGTTTTTTTTTTAATTTTTTTTTTTTTTTAATTTTTTTTTTTTGTTTTTTTTTTCGTTTATATTTATTTTTTTTTTTTAATTTTAATTTTTTTTTTAATTTTTTTTTTAATTATTTTTATGTTTTTTTACAACAATTTTTTTATTTTCGGTTTTTTATTTTTTATTTTTATTTTCAATTTTACGCGTGACAACGATGGGCCACCATAGACGAGCGTTTTTCTCGCGTGGAAATCTCTCTCGTTTAATTAAACTTGCGTCTGCTCGCAAAGAACCCGTAAATCGGTAAACATCAAACACTGTAATTTCAATCGGCATATTCAGGACAAGAAGTCGGTAATATAACCTCACGGCGAGGACTCGTTATTGCACCATTTTTGCGTTTTCCTTCTTTGCTATCTAGCTAGCGTTATTTGTGCCGACTTACTGGTGATATTCCGATAATCTGAATGCAACAATCTTTAATTGTCTACAGACGTGCCTTGCCTCATTTTAAATTAAATGATTTTTCGCGACCTACGAGTTTTCCCCAAAAAATGATGCACGTAAACCAAAAGCCAGACGTTAAATGTTATAACATTAATTTAGATCAAATATTATTTACGAATAATTTTATTATACCATTTTCCGAAACACAAAGTTATATCGCAAAACGCGAACAACTGTCACATTTAAATTTCACTCTCAAAAGATTTCATATTTTTCGGTCCGTTTCTATCGTTCAAGATAGACGCACGTTTGATCGAGTGTCTAAATAGTATTTTAGTCGCCGATAAATTTTGAAAAAAGTTGCCGCATCTGGCGAAGATAGTGACGTATTGAATTTGAGTAGGGCTAAGTCTGGGTAGATAATGATTAATGATAACATTTCTATCGTTCAAGATAGACGCACGTTTGATCGAAAGTCTGTAGTATTTTAGTCGCCGATGAATTTTGAAAAAAGTTGCCGCATCTGGCGAAGATAGTAACGTATTGAATTTGAGTAGGGCCAAGTCTGGGTAGATAATGATATGTAACGATAATCATAGAAAATGAGTTCGTCTTCAGATGTTATTTCCTAATATCTAAGTACAAAATCGCGTTTACGGGAACTTGGTTTTACGTGTCTTGCTCTCACAGAATAGAAGGTTGATTTTAATTAATAGTGGTTAAATTTAATATTTTACAACGGCGCATAGGTTGCAGTGGCCACATGCTGGTTCAGCATCTAATTAATTCTCAGCGGGTATGTTTTAGTATACTCGGCAGACTTACATTAATAATGATTTAACGCCGTTTCATGTATATTTTGTATTTAACCGCTTACTATTGAAGTGTGTAAAGCGTGTCTTAATTTAGCATATCAGTATTTAGGGATCACATACATTTGGAACAATTGAAGGCAAAAAATATTGTAATATTCCTAAATTTTATTGTCCTGGGAACTGCCTGTTTAGTATCAAATGAAATCCAATGTTCAGGACATTTCCAAATAGATAATACATTCATAGTAAGTAATACATTTGCAATTTTTTACCATCTAAATCCAGCAATGTGGAAATTCCCACTATTTGAATAAGTATGAAAATAGAATAGGATTCGGTATTCTGGATTCGATTTAACTATTCTAGAATATTCTAGAATAGTAAATTATTCTACATTGCCCATCCCTAACCACAGGAATAAACTTTTACGAGATATATTGCACATTCCAAAATAATTAACACAAAATCAAATTCATGGTATTTAAAGATTTAACCAAATGCTATGAACTATGAACAATTTTGATATCAGCATCTTTAGATCCAGGATCAGGATTCAAATAAATTAAAGACCAGTACCTGTAATACTTGATATTTATTGACTGACATGAATAAAAAATGTATGACCATACCTGTTAGGCCAATTTAAACTCAATAAACCAGATAATCAATGAATAATCATTTACATTTACAGTGATCAATATTTTCCAGTGATCCGTGACTAATTGATTTGCATCGTAGTACCATACAAAAGCAGTGCTTCAAAAGCATCTTGTACATTGTTCTACCCAAGAAATGGGTGAGGCAATATTTAAAACAGAAAATATTCTAGAATTCAATCCTGAAATATGAACTCACTCTCAGGTTTTGTCATAAAATCTTTCGTCATGGTGCCCAGAGCAAGAATTGTCAAGGCACAATTATCACCATTGGTCTCTATCCAGTCATGGCGAGTAATTCCAGTTGGATCAATGTGATGTTCACGAAAAGGTCGAATGAAAGCACGGCCAAATATTGGAATATCAACAGATCCCCATGTATCAGCACCCCAATGTACTAGACCTGACATGAAGTCTGCCGATAAAATACCAGCAACTGAAAAATAGCACAAACATATTTGAAAATATAAATTATATAGGCATAGCTAGATATTTCAAAAAGCAGGTACAAAGGTGAATTAAAATAAACTTGGTTAAAAACTGTTCTTGTTCAAAGCCTAACACTTGTTTGTATGAGCAGAACAAATACATGAAAAGTGTGTGTTCAATTAATACCCTCTCAGTTGGTTTGCTGTTTTACTTGGGTATGAACATAGGAAATTTTTACTTGGAAGAGTACATTTCATACTAACTAACTAACAGCATCACAGATGAACAGGAAAAATTGCGCAGACTCAGATCACAGGTGGTGCTACTTTCAAATTTAGACGTTTGAGAGTTTTTAAAGAATTTGTAATGAATTATGTTAATCTTTTTATGAATAAACAACAATCCAGAAAAGGTTAGAGCACAAAACCAGCTACCATACTAAATGAACAATGAAAATTCAATACTTGAGCACAACTTACATGATGAAAGAATTATAATATGAAGACTGTCAATTCGAAAATAAAAAACAAGATATACGAGGTTGACTGACATCAATATTCCACAAAGTATGACACAAACCCATTCTTGAAATCTTTTCTCTAAAAAAATAGCAAAATTTGGTTAGAAAACAATATATCAATTTAGTGTAGTTTCACAAATCATGCTTAGTTATTTATTATTACTGTGATACATATTTATGAAAACAAGCTATTCAAATTGTACAAAAGCCAGAGTGCAGGTTGCCCATAACACTAGTTAATTATTATTAAGTATTGAATAACAAACGAACAGTTTTTTCATGTACGGTGAGGGAGGAATAATAGTTCCAAAATAGGCAAAAGTTGGGAACCACTGCAGTATATTAAAAGTATAAATAAAATCATATAATGAGATTAATCATTATCTTTACATTCACCTGGAGTGTACATTTCACTCAAAGCCTTTGTAGCTATCTGTTTTGAATATCGTCGATCTTTTATTCCATCAGGTAAAGTCGGACCTTCGTCGTTGTCCATTTTGTCAGTATTATTTTCTATTGAGTAGATATACAGCGTATACAGCGTCACTTCTATCCCTATGCTTCAGTCTTCAAAAACAACAGTTTCCTCCAAGTTTTCTTTGATTAAATAACTGCATATTAATTTAACATTAGTATCAATTATTTCACCACTGCTATTTAAATATTTCAACTTGTAATGGTAACCAGACAAACTGAGTATAGGATGAAGGTACTAAAAGGAGACTGCCTGACTGTGGACTCGAATAAAAAATCCCCTTCATACTGTCATAAGGAATCAACGTGCGACTTGATCTGCTGATCAGAACAGCAAAATAACAGTGGGGCACAGTTCTTAGATTCCAAAATGTCCCAACATTTGGTTCAATAAAATAAACACTCAATTTGTCTCTGGAATAAGGGCACCTGCCGTCTGGCACAACCGCAGATGCTTCAGATCGCTCATGCTTGGCTTGACAATAAACTGAATAAATTGTGATGTGTGCCGGCCGTCACAATCATGACCAAAATTGTGTTTTTTCAAACTAACTCTTTCAAACTCTTGAATGCTACGGTAAAAATTTTTTTTTATATTTTTTACTATTGCGTTTAAAAATTAAATTGTTTGAGCCGATGGCTGAATTTCAATTGTTACCACAGACTGTCAGACCAACTTTAGGATAATACTGTAATACGTTATTGTCGAGGTAAAAACAAGAAAGTTGATGCTCGAGGAAACATCCTTTCTGCAATGTTCTCTTTTGTCTGCTCCTCTGGTCTGTCTGGTTGTCATACTTCTGTAGCCTACTCGTTATTTTACACAGCATTTCAAATAATTTTTTCATATTTTATTGTATCGTAGTCTAGATGTTCAGCTCTTTCTATCTTAGGACAGACAAAATTTCTGTAAGCGTCCGCAGATGCTGAGATGTGTGTTGATACATTTTCACGAATTAGGTGCATTCCGACTGTTACAATTTTTCTAGCTCATCACTGGATCTAACACACAATACCCAAGTGATAAACTTAAGGTACGGTACCGGTACCTAATTAGGCTACATAGCCTAGTAACAAAAATTATTTGCCACACCATATTATTTATTTTAATATTTTTTAGATAGATAGATTTTATTTCGATTTATTCGCAAAAAACAAAACAATACACAAAAAAGAGAAAAGCGAAGAATCTGGAAAGTCAACACAAAACATAAAAATAAGTTTATAACGTATTAAACGAGTTCACCCACCGAAGAGGAAGAAAAACAAATCACAACAAACATAAACATGGATACAAACTAACAAACGTATTCACGTATTAATCCTACCGGGTCTCATGTAGTTTCCTACCTAACATACTTCTAGCGGCACAACAATTTTTTTATGTGTCAATCCTAACCCCCACCTGACTATGCCATCCAAACATTACGTCTCTACGACGTCACAGTGACGTAATAGAGACCTTCAAACTATACGAACTGTCATCCAAGACGCGCACGTCTGCGCACCCGAAATCGAATGGCTATTTCTCTCGTTTTTACGTCGCGACTATCCCAATATGAGAGAGATCACTGACGTTAGTAAGTTCTTTATCGTCGGCGCAGATGCCATTTCGGGCGATAGTACGTATATTTAGGATAGGATAGGATTTACATATTTATCCCGGGGGAGAGGAAAGCCGATAAGACGGCTTATCCATATGGCGAACCACGGCCTCTCGTCCGGTTACCATTCCAAGTCGGGTATGGGATTAGTTTTTACTGTATTGTTTGTTTTCGGAAGCATGGACTTGGTGGTGGAGGAAGCCGTAACCGACCAGCGGTTACGTGAACCACCCAACGACGGCGAGGAGTCCAGCAATCCTCTCGCACATAACCATCCCTACATGGGATTCGAACCTGCGAACCCACGCAGAGTAATTAGAGGTGCGGTAGCGAGCGTATTCCTAACGCTTAGCCCGTTGAGCCACACCGCCGCGCCACCGCTTTAACAAGCTCCTTGACGTGATCAGGGTTGCCAGACCCCAGTGATCAAAAAAAGCCAAATCAAGACATAAAAAAGCCAGAAAAAGACAACAATTTTACCAAGTACAAAAACTCCATGATTTATCAGATTTTAAGCCCTTGGCAACGTACTGATGATGATATAGAGCCATTAGTTCATTCAGTGAGGTACACGAATAGAAAGTAAAGTACCTATAGAACTGTAGAAAGTAAAATAAATACCAGCGGACAGCATTATTTTACCATTCAATATATACAATACAGGGTGCCGCTCCAGTCTGTCAGTATGTAATATACCTACATGTTTCTACTTAAACCCGTGATATACCTTAATTTTTTTTCCCTATATCGTACTTTACTATTGAAAATTTTTTCACTTTCAAAATTTATAAACAATCAATTTTATTAAAAAATTATCTAACCCCCTGCCGCTCACAGGCGGACCACTGATATCTTATTCAGTAATTTTAGCGTAGTTAATCACATCGTTACTGCAATTGCAGAATTAAACTAAAGCTCACATAAACCATATCAGGCATAATGAAAATTAAGTTGTACAACTATTTTTAGGAAACCGAACTTAAAACTATCAAATAACACGCAAAACTATAAAAACGAGGCGATGTTTACAACCCTGCTGCTTAGACATCTGTCTGAGCAGCTGCAGAAACTGCAATTATTTGTTATTGGGTATGGTCAACGACTAACATGGGTATGGTTAAGAGTTAATGTAACAAACAAGGAAATCGATGCTCCAGGAAATCCTGATGTTTAGTAGCTAAGTACAGGTAATAAGCTATTATTCAGTTGTTACACACTAAATATTGTATTTTATATGATTCCAATATTAGACACTAGAATAGACTTGAAAAAAGCCAAAAAAACGCCAAAAAGCCAAACGGAAATTCTGACGCCAATCGCGTTTGAAAAAAGCCAAAAATGGCAAATTTGGCGTTAAAAAAGCCAACATGGCAACCCTGGACGTGATTGTGATGTCGTAGTGACGTAATTTTTAGATGGCATAGTCTGGTGGGGGTTAGGATTGACATGTCAAAAAATATCGAAAAATTGTTATGCTAAGCCCACTAAAAGTACGTTAGGTACGAAACTACATGAGACCCGCTTATTTCATATACCCAAACTTAACTGCGAACCTCGCACAGTCTGACAGTTGCAGAAAAACGGTAACGTTAAAAGCAATTGCCTGAATTGTAGACTTTTTCTTCTATGTGAAGATAAAAATAATGAAAATTGACATGAGGTAAGTTACGGCACGTCTATTTTTTACATGCAAGATTCATTCACTCATTTTATTTCGGTTCTCTGACATAAACATCCCCCGGGATAAAATATGTAAATCCTACCGGTATCCTAAACAATACAAAAAGTAAACACTAAAACAGACAAACAAAATGCAGAAATACCGTAATTAATTCGCTTGCTCACTCGTTGTTAATTACCCTTCACCTGTGAATCCTATGGATAATAATGGTCTTATCAGCTTCTATTTTTTTGATATACCGGTACTTACGAAAAACTGTTCTATTACAGTCACTTTGATTATTGGCGCGGCGGTGTGGCTCATCGTGCTAAGCGTTAGGAATACGCTCGCCACCGCACCTCTAAGGTTCGAATCCCATGTGGGATGGTTATGTGCCAGAGGATTGCTGGACTCCTCGCCGCCGTTGAGTGGTTCACGTAACCGCTGGTCGGTTACGGCTTCCTCTACCATCAAGTCCATGCTTCGGGAAAACAAATACCTAACTAATCCCATACCCGACATGGAATGGTAACCGGACGAGAGGACGTGGTTCGCCATATGGCTAAGCCGTCAAATCGGCTTTCCTCTCCCCGGGATAAATATGTAAATCTTACCCTTATTATAGTAAAGCAAGAGCTCTTCTACTGCTTTAACAGTGTACTATACCAGTAGCGGCGCGTCAATAGGGCCAACCGGGGCAATGCCCCGGTTGTTTTTTCGGTATAATAAAAAATATTCGAAAAATACCTCAATATCGGTTGCATTCACGCATTCCTTCTCGTTCGTTGGTTGCTTGAAGAGTTGATAGTTTCCTCGCCTTCGTTTTTGTCGCTTGTTTCGCTATTTGAATCAGTTAGAGACCTTTAGTCCATTTGCTTTCGATTTTCCACATTCCTTTTGAGCTCCTCACTTCTTTCCGGCTTCGCATTTCTTAGCCCTAGACCTCATAATGAATAGGGTTGATGCATTACTTCGCACTCCGTTTTCGCAGCTGCCACTGGAACAAAAATTAGAGGTACAACGTCTTGGGCCTTATCAACCAAAAAATTGTTCACTGGAACAATCCCACGACGGAGGAAAGCGTCGGCGTACATTCTGCGCAGAAACTTTCTATAAAAAACACGAATGGTTGTGTTACAGCGAGGACAAAAATGCACTTTTTTGTTTTTATTGCCTACTTTTTGCTACCGCCCGTGACTCACGTTGTTGTAAATTTGGTTTTAGAGATCTTAAACATCTTTCCGAGCGTGCCAGGGATCATCAATCTTCAATGGAGCATCTGGACAATGCAGTAAAATACCGAACATTCGGAAATGTTAATATTGCAGCACAGTTGGATGAAGGACGCGCGGTTTCTATTCGTCGGCACAACCAAAACGTCGAGAAAAACCGCCATGTTCTCGGTCGATTGATAGATGTTTTGAAGTTCATTGGTTGTCACGAGCTGTCCCTCCGTGGGCACGATGAACGGGCTGGCTCTTCTAATAGAGGGGTATTTTTGGATATGGTGGAATACACCGCATCCCTAGATACAGTATTGAGAGATCATCTTGATGCCGCAACTGTTTCGAAAGGGACATCTAAGGATATCCAAAATGATTTGCTCGACTCAATGTATAAAATTTATTTACAACATTTGGCTCTGGAAATTGAGAATTGCCAGTTCCTTTCGATTCAGTCTGACGAGACAACTGACATCACGTGCGTTTCCCAACTGGCTGTGATTTTTCGGTTTGTGAAAGATGGTAAACCTACCGAGAGATTTCACAGCTTTGTACCAATCGTTGATCGCACGGCTTGCGGGATATCGGCTGTACTGAAAGAAGTGTTACAGCCTTACAACGCGAAGTCAAAATTGATAGCTCAAACTTATGACGGCCGGGCAGTCATGGGTGGGTCGAAACATGGTGTTCAAGTTTATATAAAAGAAGATTTTCCTCATGCGCATTTTTTACATTGTTATGCACACCAATTTAACCTCGTTATTAAGAATATGTGTCTTGATACCCCTCTCGTCCGTATATTTTTTGCAAATGTTCCGGGGTTTTCTTCATTTTTTTTCGTTTCGCCGAAGCGCTCTGACCTCCTTCGCCAGATATGTAGCCGCCGTCTCCCAGCTTATGCTCCAACACGTTGGAACTTCCAATCACGCGTGGTGCAGGGCGTGTCCGAAATTAGGTCTGAGCTCATTGAGTGTTTCAATGGCATTCAGAGCTCTCCGGTTTGGGACCAACGCTCTGTGAGGGAGGCGGCAGGTCTAAAGCGTCTGCTAGAAGATGGTGAGTTTTCATTTTTTCTCGCTTTTTTCTCCACAATATTCTATCACGTGGATGTATTAAACGGCGCATTGTAGTCAAGGCTAATGGATGGAGCGTCTGTGCAGTCGTGTATTTCAGACTTCTGCGATGCTGTATCTCGTATCCGGGAAACAATAAAATACGACGACACATGGAGTGCTTCTTTACGCCGCGGGCAAACAACGCAGCGTTTGATTTTGTCTGTGAATCAAATAGGCGATCGTCTGCGCACTGAACACCTTGCCGCGTTCTCTTTGATGAACCCCAAAACCATTCGTTGGCTACTGTATCCAAATTTTACCCCATGATAAACGTGGGTAAATTGGAAAATGAATTGCGATATATATACACCAATCAAACTTTTTTGAACATCACATCAACTTGCGCGCTCTATGGGTTCCTCATAGATAACACTCTAGTAACTACCTTTGCGGCGTCTGCAAAATTTCTGGACTTCATTTTGACGACGCCTATTTCTTCCGCCGACGCAGAGCGAACATTCAGCACGCTGAAGCGTATTAACACGTATCTCAGAAACACAATGAAGCAAGATAGATTAAATTCCTTGGCTGTTTTATCCATTCACAGAGACGTTATTTCTGGGATGCATGACTTTAATCAGCGCGTTATTGAGCATTTTGCTTCCAAGAAACCGCGGCGTGTTGCATATATGTTCAAGCAGTAGAAGTCTAGCAGCATATATATCTATGAGTGAGCGACGCATGTCCTTATCTTTGCATTAACTTTCCTTTCTTCATAGTAACGTTTTAAACCTTATTTTAGGTTTTGTCTGCTTTCCCGAAGTTTCTGTTAATATGTCATTGTATTTATCTGGGTAAATATTGCCTTTCCTTTTGAAAGAGGTTTCAAAATAAACTATGTCTATATTTATTAATCCCTTGACTTGGACCGGTTTTAAGGACACTTTCTTATCGTTAAAAATTGTCGCTTTTGCCGATTGGTTGTTACCGATGGAATGGTTTTTATACTCATAAAATGATGGGAGAACTTACAGCGCTCATCCTGTCCCCGTAGATGGGGGTGACTTGGTCCCGCAGTAGCTTGCCCCGGTTGTCAAAATGACCACGCGCCGCCACTGCCAGTAGCGCTAGTGCTCCGCGTAAATGTGAGAGCGGGACCATATATTTACGGTGGGACCCATTTGGCATACCAAAAAACGAAGGAAATTGAGTAAAAATGTACCGACGAATTCTAGCACCTTAAACAGACCGAATATACACTAGTTTATATATATTTGGCCGAATCGCTTGGATATTGTTTATGAAGAAAGTATGTAAATAGGTTTATTTCGAATTCGCGCAGAACGCAGACGAGGAAGAACTTGTGAAAACATTAAAGTAACCAAGATAAACGGCAAATTTTCGCTTACCATTGCCTTTTTATAGCGACATGCTATGCTTTTTGACGAAATAAAGAAAGCGTTGTTTTAGCTCAGTGCTCTTCAACAGGGGTTCCGCGGAATCCTAGGGTTCCGCAACACATGCAGTGGGGTTCCGTGAGTTTATAGGGTTACTTAGGGGTTACGCGTAAAGGGAAATTTGACTGCCGCGCCAGTAAAGTTGCAAAAAATGATTATAATTCTTTTCCGTTTTTGGATGAATTTCCAAGTGCGCAACAGCAAGAAGGATATCCGTAATGATATTAATATTTTTGCGGGGGGGCCCACGAGAGTCTTGCTACGCCACTGGCCACGGCACTCCCATGACCATTCGCATGAAATCATCCATCAAGGAGGCAGAATCTTGACGCAGGGCCGAATTTGCATGCATGCCATACTTCGACAGTTCGGACAAGTGCGTCATATCGTGGATAAATTTAGATAACGCGACTAAGTTGCCAACATCCTTTAGAAACATTGTTCTCGGAACCTAGTTCCGAATTTCCTCTTTGCGCAACTTAACATCGTGCCTTCAAAGTCTGGCTCTCTACTTTTTTGTTACCCTTTCCAAAACTGATTGCAAATAGCTTCTGTTTGCCTCGTTCATGTGAACGCAAAAGTTCTGGTCCAATTAGCCATCATGTCAGAATTCTCTAAAAAAGCGGAATATCAATTTCTCCAGTGCAGTAGTCAGCGGAATCAACGTATGTGGGAACGATTCTGGCAATTCTTCTTGAAATGATTCGATATTATTTGACAGAATATATTAAATTCGTACAAGGAAATTCACATTCAATTACATTGACGAGGAATCGAATTCTTCACACATTCGGTAAGCTAGAACTCTTTATCTTGTAACATTTCAATCATGTCCTTATAGATTATGATACCACTGAATCAACTTTTCATTTCGAAGTAAGTAAATCAACATAAGAGTCTCTATCGATAGTTAATATTGCGTCGCTAGGGGATTTATTTCCGCTGTTGTGCATAATTAATACCATCTTCCGAGAAACGAATCATATATTATAAAACATGAGTTTTCTATACCGACGTTTATTGCTGTCGGCCTTTCCGGAAAATGTAAAAGCACCCCGACGAGGTTATTTATTGAATCGTGTCTATCCATCAATTGATTGTTTAGACTTGCTTTGCAATGATGCTGCGGCATAAACGATTCCTGATTTATTTGCCTTGTATTTTATTTTCCTTTCTATTTAAAGTTTGGTGGAGTAAAGTAAAGTGAAGTTTTCATCGACATGATGAAGTCGGTACAATGTTAGAAGTCCACGGGTCGCCTCCTCGTCTGAGATTAACTTGCGCACGCAACCTTACCGATATAAATATCCCAATGGTTTGTTTTCCTTAAGACTTTCGAATCTAGTACGAGCTGCGTGTTCGTTTGTAGGCATTTTGCAATTTTCATTCGACCTCGTAAAACCAAACTCGTCGGACCGTCAAATAGGTTAATTTTACGCGGTGCCCGCAGATTCGCTGGACCAATGTTCGACCGCGTTCGTTGTGAGTAGATCTCACCGAAAAATTTCACCACTTCTTCCTCTTGCCAAACGCCTTTATTACACAAAAGTGTCAATGGTAACACAGGTATGATTTCCTTTTGGACCAGGGCTGTCCAACTCAAAATATGTCACGGGCCACTGACCAACAAATTAGATACATAAAAAATAACAAATTAAATCTGAATGTATTTGTTGAAATTACATTTGTTTTTATGCACTTTTATTCAATAACATGTACATTTGCCAGTAACCCTGGCCTCCCCCGCGCAGGGGGGCAAAAACGGTATTTATAAATAAATACAAATAAGAATTTAACCTTAACAAAAATTAAATTGAACATGTAATGAATAACAAGTCAATATAAAGAATGAGTACGGCTTTTCTAACTGAGCCAGCCCCCCTCAATGAATATAAGAAAAAAAATCATAAGCAAAAATAACAAATATAAAGTAGTGGCGAGGGGCTGGCAAACTCGGCGATGAGTTCTAAACATGGAAAAATCTAACTGAATTATAATTACCGCTCGCCTTTTCCTATCAACCGGGGTGAAATTCTGAATCAATAATGTGGAAAAGTTCGATAAATTATCAGATAAAAAAGAAGGAAACGAACGAACTAATAAACCGTGGAAAAGTGCGCAATAACTGCAAATTAAAATTGGGATAACTAAGACAAGCGGTATACACTAATATATATATATGGCATCTAAGTTGGCCCAAGCCCATCGCGAGTTTGTGGAGGCAAGTGGTGGGGAAAAGGTGAAATACAAACAAAACAAGAGAGCTACGCCCAAATATATGGACACGTCTGTTCGCAGTACAATACGGTTTACGTACCGTCAGATCACAGTCTACAAATATATTCACACCAAGCGAAGCAGTACAGTAGGACACAAAATGGCGTCCGATGCCCGCAGAACGTTTAATGACGTCATAGCAAACAAAAACAAATCTCACAGAACTAACAGAAATATTTAAAATGAATAAAAGTAATAGCCTTCTGGGGAAAAATTTTATTTTCAACCACTGAAAATTTCAAAGCAATTGGTCCAGTATTCGAAGAGAAAAGCGATTTCTTCAAAACGTGTCAAAGAACAAGGACACTAAGAACAACAACAACATAATATTGAAACGATCGCTATGTCCACTACGTATCCAATAATCCGAGCAAATGGCTCAAACTACCTAGAGAAACCACTAGTGGGAATCAAAAGAGTTAATGGGACAACGAAACACACACGCAAGCTCGCAATCACACAAATACAAAACAAAGGGAAGGAGATAATAAAACAGTGTCAGAAAAGACGGTGCAGTAAGATTAGCCGACACTGTCAGGAAGTCCGCACCAGGACCTCCAGTCTCCAGACGCGATGGGATCCTCGAATGACGTTCCTAACGCAGTTACGGGAGACCGCCGTAGCACCACCTCCGGTCACACCCAAAGCACGAAGAGCAGTCTGGTTTCCAACGGCATACCTGCCGAGAGAACCAAACACAAATGCATGGAACTCCACGATTTTGCCAGAGGCAAGAGCAATGGAGCGACATAACTCTTCATACTTTGAGTGCTTCCGACGGGCCGCGTCATCTATAGCGTCCTCACCGTTGTCGAATGGGCACGCCACATCGAGTACTACGACCCGATTCGTTTCAATTTCCTCGAGAATCAAATCGGGCCGCAGCACCTCAGCTGTTCTAGCGGTGTGCTCCCGACAAACTACGTCGACATCGCACCTAGAAAACCTGGCTGGAGGTAGGTGATCCAAGATCTCTTTTTGCACCGAATCATGCCGCTCCTTGATGATATTCATGACTGGATGACAGTGATTCAGCACATGAGGAAGAGTCTCGTTTGCGTATCCACACTTACTACAAGTCACCCGTGGTTCCGCATATGCCGTAAACCGTCTACGAACGGATCGCAGCGGCAGAAGATTTAATCGAGCTTTCAAAACCCACGAAATCTGAAACTGAGCAAGAGAAACAGACGTGGAGAGAAAGTGGTTAGAGCATCTGAACCGGGAATGACAGGAAACTGTCTTCCCTGGTCCCGAAGCTCGCCCCACCGCCTCAACCAACGGGTGTTGGACACGTGGTGTAACACCCGAGTTATCTTCTTGCCGCTCTCGATCAGGAGATTGTTAGTGGAGATCGTGAAGTTCCCCTCCGAGGAGACAGCCCAGCAAAGACCGATACGGCGACCCATAGAGCGCAGTTGGCCCCACAGATCACCACACGGGCCAATGCGCCGCTTATCTGGCTCACAAGAGTTATAACGATTGAGAAAGTCGATTACTTTGAATCTTACACCAAACGAGACATGAAACTATGTTCATTTGATTGTGCTGAATATTTAGCACCGTTTTATAGCGGTGACGGATTTGATGATTGGCCTTATTTTGTGTTCGCTTGCTTGTCTTAAGATAGCATTGAAATGTTCGTCCGTTAGTGGTGAGTGGAAGGCTGATTAGCTAACTTTTTTGTGGAAAAACTGCTTGTAAATATAGGTATTGCCAAACATCGCAAGAATGTGACGTGAACGTGTAATCAACTTTACAAACTTTTCTTCGGACACAATGATCTGACCGAAACTAGTTTATTTCGTCATAATGAAAAGGCGAAATGAAATTATTGAATTTACAAAATAAATAAAACAATGAAGTAAATTATGAGCTTGGTAAAGTGGAATAACATGGGGTAATTTTTGTTTCACTTTTTCATAGTTGGCATCGTAATATTTTAGATTTTTGTGGAAAAATATCAACCATGACCAGGGCCGAATTAAATTGCCTCGCGAGTTGAAGATCCCTGTTTTAGACCATGTCTTTGTTTCAATTCGGGATGTATTATTGAGATTTGACGGCGGAGTCTAGCGCAGCGATAGCGTATTCAGAGGAGCCAAACGGGCCTTGTACTACGAATGGTAAAAGCTGAAACTATTAACGCCTGAAATATGTAGGCTTCATTGGCAATGTTGTACAAGTAGAGACTTTGAGCTGATTGTTATTATTTGATCTGTTTGTAAAGATACTCAAGGCCATGGATCCCTGAATGATGCTTACCAGAACAAATGCGATACATGGTATGAAATCTACACGTAAAGGCTAAATGTCCAGGTTTGAGACAATTGAAACATAGGCCTGAATCTAGTAGAAATCTTCATATTACGTCATTGCAACTGAATCTGGAGCTGTCACAAAAAACGTAAAGAATGTGACCCACTGCAAATGCAGCAACGTTCTTGCGGTCCGCTTGATCGAACCAATTAAACAGTGTTTACCTTGGACGATTTTTATTTAAAAACGCCCCCTGACTAAATATCGACATAAAATTATTCTCTATTTATCATAAGTACAATGCAGCGGTGGGTAACCCTTGGCACCCGTGACTTGCGATCACAGCTATAGGGTACGCGAGCGAGGCCTCGGAAACGAGATCACCCCACTTCTGCATACTCCAAAAATACAGAAAAGGACTGAAATATTTGGTGTAATTCAGAAAGAAAATAAAGCTTAGTGTATTGTCTGTATCGAAACAATTGTTTGTGAAACATTTTCCGTGAAAAGGCACTTCATGATAACATATACAATATAACCGACGAAAATGAAAGAGAAATCATCAGTAGTAAATTAGCAAAACAAAGAAACAATTAAGCTCATAATTTTATGAACTTTACAACTGCATCATGTTTCTTCATGCGCTCTAAAAGTATGTGTACCAATACTGGGGTAACTAATTTGTTCGCCTATTTTACATCAAGTTGTGTAAAGGGACTGAAACCTATTGGCAGGAGAATATTCATTTGGCTAACTCAGACAGTCCCCAAATCCGTAATAGAACTAAAATGAGGAATAACGGAATAAAAATTAAGGCCTAACCCTAACCTGGTAGACATACCACGGGAGTACCGTTCATCACCATATAATTGTGAATCTCTGTTCTAAGTTTTGAATCTTATTCCAGTCTCGTAATAAGTGTAGCTTGTCTGACTAAACCATAATTCATGTATTTTACCTTTATGCTAATCCCTCGCGGGAGGACGACCTGGAGGTTGTTTAAGTTGAGTTGAGATGTTGGCAGTGACGAGATAGAAGTACATGTTCCCGCCTGCTAAGATGATATTAGGAACAGATGTTTTTGGACACGTAGTGGATATAATAAAATTCAAACAAATCAAAATTTTGTTGTTATTGTTATTATTTGTCTCCATCATTTTAATAAAAATCGCTTTTCTCTTCGAATACTGGACCAATTGCTTTGAAATTTTCAGTGGTTGAAGATAAAATTTTTCCTCAGAAGGCTATTACTCTTATTCATTTTAAATATTTCTGTTAGCTCTGTGAGGTTTGTTTTTGTTTGCTATGACGTCAATAAACGTTCTGCGGACATCGGACGCCATTTTGTGTCTTACTGTACTGCTTTGTTTGGTGTGAATATATTTGTAGACTGTGATCTGACGGAACGGTAAACCGTACTGTACTGTGAACAGACGTGTCCATATATTTGGGCGTAGCTCTCTTGTTATTATTTTAATTAATTTGAGAGATAAGTTTGAAAAATAGCAATACTGGTGTTTCTCAGCTTTCTTGTTTGCGGGCCCCTTTTGGTTTGCCAATGTATAGTCAGAGACTACAACAGCATTAGTTTATACCAAAATCAACTCTGTCATTTTCGAAGCGCAGGGCTTTGCCAGCATTACTCCTATCATGCGAGTTTTTTGCCTAGCGAATTGTACACAAGTTCTAATGTGTTTTAATATTTTCCAAATGGTCATAAAGTTTGACTTTTTTTTATTTTCCTTTATATACAAGGTTTGGTGGAGTAAAGCAAAGTGGAGTTTTCATCGACGTGATGATGCCGGTACAAGGCTAGAAGTTCACGGGTCGCCTCCTCGTCTGAGATTACCTTGCGCACGCAACCTTTCCGATATCATCACGATATAAATTTCCCAAACGACTTTCGAATCTAGTACGAGCTGCGTGTTCATTTGTGGGCATTTTGCAATTTTCATTCGACCTCATAAAACCATCTCGTCGGAACCGTGAAATAAGTTAATTTTACGCGGTGCCTGTAGATTCGCGGGACCAATATTTGACCACTTTCGTCGTAAGTAGATCTCACCGACAATTTTTATAACTTTTTCCTCTTGCAAAACGCCTTTGTTACATAAAAAGTGTCAATGGTAACACAGGTACAATTTCCTTTAAGACCAGGGGTGTCCAACATCCAACTCAAAATATATATGTCATGGACAGGGGTAGATTAAGCCCCTTTGGTGCCCTAAGCACTGAAGACTTTGGTGCCCCGTCACGTGTAATTCAATTATAAAAACAATAAACCACATGAGTGTATTAACCAATAAAAATGATCACAACCAACTGAAAATAAAACAACTTTCACGAACATATTACAGTTTTTTAACTGTTATATATAGCCGCTATATATATTGGCAAACACGCCATATCGGTTGAGCTCTGAAATTGGATTTTGAGAAATTGATAATTGCTATAACGGGAATAATTAATTCTGTTTTTCATGAGTTTCTCACGAATTGGGCCAATTTGGTGTAGTTTTGTAGTTACATAACAACTAATTGGCTACACTCTACCTCAGGGTGGTTCAAGGTTGCTAGGTTGAAGGACCGAAAAAACTTTTGACGAGGTCTCGCGGGCCGCAAGTCGGAGAAAACCCAAAAGTGATCGAAATATCGCGAGTTTACTCACTTTAAATTTAATAAACAACGAGAGTTTGCCGTTCTAATCAGACTATTTAGACTTTTAAAGAAGATATATATAAAGCCTTCAGTTATTTTAAAGTTAATTCCGGAGAATTACCGTTGTATTTTGCGCATCTCGCGTTTTTTTTTGGGTCTAAGCTGTTGATGGGCGCCAGATGCTTCCAGTCACTTCTTGGCTCCTGCTTTTTTATTGACCTTAGCTGCTGCCTTGGTTTCTTTCACATTCCCGGTCTTTTTGGTAGTTTTCTTGGTGACTCCAACAGCAACAGTTTGAATGTAAGACTTCAAATATTCTGCCATTCCACTTTTTATTATAATAAGTTGCAGTATTATTTCCAATTCAGCATCTAAATCCCTCCATAGCGTGATGCCCCAAATAGTGCTGGGAATTTCAGGGAAAACACTTTAACCGACCGGGTAAAATTAACCGGTTAACCGCAGCGTGACGTTCGACGTAATAATTTATAATTCTAGCTTGTTACGTCACAATGGTTACAAAGCAATTTCGCGTGATCTTAACCCGGCATCGCTCAAGATTTTTCACGAATCGAAATCCGTTGCCAGAAATTTGCAGCATGCTTCGCACATATGAAAGTATTTAAAAAAAAACGATTCTATTACTAAATGTCATTTATGTGACAAATTATCAGTGCTCGATGTGCAAATTCTACTTTGAGATATCATAGTGAAAAACAGCATCAACTGTGCGATTGTTGGATGACATTACCTTGAATAGAGTAGACGCTTGAGCAATAAAATCGTAAACAATATTTTTTAACCGAAAAGTGATTTTGAATTTATTTTTCACATTTATTGGGTCTTACCAATACAGTTAGTGATATGCTTTTGAATTAAACGCCACAGGAGATAAGTTTGCGATGACGTAATCACACGATTACGTAAGATCGCCCCCCCCCCCCCCCACCGACGCTGGCCAGTTACGGCTCTGATTCAGCGTATTTTTTATACAATAATTTTACACGGATGTACTGAACAGTACCGGTATCTAAAGTCGCACAAATTTAAAATTAGTGACATAGTACAGAGCATTGTTTAACAAACCTTGTGGGCCGCGGACCCCTGTTCATGAATATTTTTTTTGACGGACCCCCATTCTATGCCGTATCAATTTCTGTATTTACAACAGAATAAAACAAACGACATCAATGTGATGGATGAGGTTGCTTTTCACTGCACAAATTTTCTTTCTTCATGGTTTTTCTGGGATAAAACAGGTTTGACTTCAGATTCAGAAACATTCGTCATTTTATTCCGTTCCAAAAATCTATCTATAAGTTCTGAACTAAATATAATAATTGGACTACAATTTAGGCTAACTTAGAACTCACGTAGCGACTCAGAGTGGGGCTGGTGGTGTGGAGAAGAAGCAGAATTTTTTTATAAGCCTACAACTTTCACATCTCCATGGAAGAAAAAAATCTAAATCAATACATATTAACATAAAATACTGTGGCCGGCAATTCGACAAGATTTCGATCCATTTGCCCCTGATATTGGGACTGCCGGTACTAATCGAACGTATGGAACTGAATTAATTCTGTACATAACTTCTTTATAAAATTCAACGAGTATAGTCTCACACAATTAACTCAGCCTTGTTTCATCCCTCTTCTTTGCAGATACATATAACGGGCAGACGATGTAGTTCTGCGACGGAGGTCTACTGCACATTAGAGATGTACCGATACCACTTTTGTCGCCGATATCGATACCAGCTAAAAACGCCGATACCGATACGCCGATACTACAGAAAGGCCGATATTACCGATATTCCGATACTATGTAATTATTACTTAGTTAAGGGTGCTGTGTACGGCAGACGGGTTAAAACAATGGTCTTTGAGCGTTGTTCCCAGTACACATTATTTCAGATCGAAAAAAAGATATATCACATAATATGAAATTAATGTTTGGGGTTTGCTTTAACAGATTCAGATAAATTGTACAGTAACGCTAATAATCTCGGTGTTCAATTAGAAAACTCATAAGCCGGGATGTCCAATTTGAATTTAATGTTAATATCGCGACCTTCGAATATCGTTATTCGTGTTTAAAACAATAACGAATAGCACCCACACAGCCTAGCGCCGCCGTCCTACGTTCAAATTATAAGCATTTTACAAATATTTTATTTCGTGGCTAATCGTAATCGTCGACGCAATAAGTCAAAGCCAACATGAAAGAATATCAATCAGCACCGACAAAAAGAAGGCCTACTTATAACCGTCGAGGATGTTTTTTTACTTCACTATTTTATAATATTTTACAATTGCTATCATATATTTTGAGACAGTCTAGGACTAGGCGGTCATGTCAATATACCTATAAAGAAATTGTGTAGTTAAACAAAATTAAAAATAATACCTGCGTAGAGGAATTATTGTGTCGGAATTTAGTTTATCGATGTCGACAGACTAAATGACACTCGTGCTCGTACGACAAACAGTCAGAATTTATACCCGTGCCAAAAGTCTATGTGCCGTTAATAAGGACCCCAATTCCACTATATGATTTTAAAACGGGCGCCCAGTTGCTTTTGTTATATGCTGTGTTGATATATTTCTTCATTGTTACTATGTAATATTAAAAATGTCAATATAAAAATTTGACAACGAAAATAGCCAAATTACTTGGGCTAGTTTGGCTGAATAATAGCTAAAAACAATCCTATGCTCTCGTGTGGGTGGGGACATGTATGGCTCATAGCTCACGATCTTTCCAG
Organism: Styela clava; assembly: GCF_964204865.1. Taxonomy (NCBI): domain Eukaryota; kingdom Metazoa; phylum Chordata; class Ascidiacea; order Stolidobranchia; family Styelidae; genus Styela; species Styela clava. The sequence goes on from NC_135262.1 coordinate 20,135,832, forward strand.
ACAAAAAATAAATTAAAAAGTAGTATTCCAACTAATCTTTTAAAACATTCTGGGCCATATCAAAAAAATAAATATATCGGAAATATCGGCCTTAATCTAACCGATACCGATACATAGCCGATACCGAAAAAATGGCCGATATTCCCGATGCCGATACCGATACATCGGTACATCTCTACTGCACATACGCTAAACGCAACGATCGTATAACAACTTTTTTCTCCCATTGTTAAGTAACAATTGCGATTGCGTGAACTGACTTTGTCCCGTTTACGATTGTCTATCTATTAAAATAAATCTGTTTCACGCTCTTCATACCGGTATTGCTGCTGACCCCCTGTACGGTCGTCGCGGACCCTAGTTTCGGAAACCCTGGTATCTATAGAGGACTCGCGCGGGTCACGCGATTTTGTTTACTAGACGGCAAAAAAAAACGTCCAGCTGGCTCCTGTCAGTTGCAAGACAATTGGAAACACGCAGAAAAGTTGATGCTGAGTGCAGGGGTTCAATAGCGCAGTAAATATTCGAATATATTGCAATGCAATAAGGAAATAAAATTCATATTCTTTTCGAGGGATTCATCACTGCCTAATTTTTGTAAGAGTGTATCTTCTTAAAGAAAATCTTTATCAAAATCTGACAAACCATGCGATAATATTCATTTCGATGTTTGGAAGTACATAAAAGTGCGAACAATTATTTTCGAAAATGAACATTACAAAGAACAAGCTAGAACTAGGAATGATTTAAAAAACTGGCGCCCAATATCCTTGTTAAATTTTGAATATAAACTCATAGCAAAATTATTAGCAAATAGATTAAAAAATGTATTGCCGGAACTAATTGGACAAGATCAAACTGGATTTATTTTTGGCAGGGTGATTCATGAAAATTTGATAACTCTTAGGGATGACATATTCTGGGCTAATCAACAAAATATACCTCTTATTATATTCTCTATCGACCAAGAGAAAGCATATGACACGGTGGACCGTGAATTAGTAATACGACTTTTACGAAAATTGGGCTTCGGTGAATATTTTTTAAAATGGATTCAAATTCTGCATCGTAACACTCGTTCAAAAATTATTACCAATGGATACCTGTCTCAAGATTTTTTGCTAACAAGAGGAGTGAGACAAGGATGCCCCTTAGCACCATATTTATATCTGTTTATAGCTGAGCTATTAGCAACTAATATCAAATCTAATAGAAATATTTTAGGATTTAGGAATTGTAGTGGGGATACTGAGGTGTATAAAGGGTATGTAGATGATACAACTTTAACGGTAACAAATTTGGCCTCTATTGATGAAAGTCTTGCAATATTAAACCACTTTAAAATGGGTACGGGAATACAAATTAACAAACAGAAATGTAAAATTTTATTGTGTGGTAATGCAATTGATTGGAACATTGGCCCAGACTACAAGGGTATTGAAGTAAAAAAAGATGAAATTAAAATATTGGGGGCATACATAGGGAATAACACTTGTTCCATTGAAAAAAATTGGAATAAGGTTCTTAATAGCGTCCGGAGCTTGATAAATCTATGGAGGGCCCGAAACCTTTCTATAATAGGAAAAATTACTGTTACAAAAGCACTAATGTTATCAAAAATTTGGTATTTAGCAGGATTCGAAATTATGCCGGAAAGTTTCATGAAAAAATTACAAACTAAACTCTTCTACTTTTTATGGAATGGAAAACCACAATTGATTGCTCAAAAAATCATTAAGGAAAAAATAAATAAGGGGGGATTAAACATGATGGATATCAACACTCAGATAAAATCTATACAATTGAAATGGATTATTAAATTACTTAAAGGGGAACAGAAACCTTGGAGAAAACGAGCCAAATTTTATATAAATAACTATTGCTCATTCTTTTCCAGAGGTAATTTGGAATGCTTGTATTTAGACGTTAAAAACACAAGAAACAATCTCATACCACAATTTTATTTAAACTTAGTTAATGCATTCAAGGAACTCAATCTCACACGCTGTCAACCAAATTCCCCAGCGGAAGTAAAATTAGAAAGCCTCTGGTTTAATTCATTTTTATATTTAGAGACAAAACTGCCAAATTTAGAATTTGAAATTAAATGGATTCAAGCCAAAGTTTTAACTTTAGGACAAATTGTGAACAAAATTCAGGAGACCTTGTGAATCAAATTTACTACAGACCAGGTAGAGATATATCATATGAGAGGAAAATTGCATTGAATAGAAAATGCAACTTCGAAATACGCAACATTTGGCGATACATTCCAACAAATTGGAAAGAAATTCTAGCCCAGAATCAAAATACATCTCTGGCAAGAACAGAAATTGATCGTTATATGGTTTCAGAAGAATTAACAACCAAAAATATTTATAAGCGCTTAAAATCAAACCAATTGGATAAACAAATTCATGATCATAATATATATGTCGCAAACAAGCTACATCTTACCCAACCTATCCCAGGGACAAAATTTTGGCAAATACAAATACCCAATAAGTATAAAGAACTCAGCTGGAAAATCATACATAATGGACTGCCTACCGCAGATAAACTAAAATATTGGTTCAGAGACGAATCAGGCATATGTGTATTATACGATAATGTAGAGGAAACGTGTTTTCATCTGTTTTTTAATTGTGATTGGGCACAGAATTTTTGGGATTGGTGCAATGTAGGGCGTCTTAATCCGCACCAAATCATAGCCAACAACATTGAAAACAAATCTGTGTTGTTGACTGTGATTTGTGGCAAGTCAGCAACCTGGCAATATCGAAACTCTATAAAATATGATGGAATTTATGGGATGCAATGCAATTTGAGAGCAGTTTTTAAATGTAAGGTATTGGGGTGCATGGGTTTGATGGACAGTGGATGCAGAAATGATATTATGCAAGATCAACACATTGATGAGGTTTTAAATAAATCCATCATGCTATAATATCAAGTCTCCAATGCAACCACTGGCCATCTCATGACAATATGTAACAGATTTCATGTAACAGATTACCGTATTTACTAATTTGTGTAAAATGATTCATAGATGGAAAATGTAGAAATCACATATGGCATGATAGGTGTTTTTCTGATTATTTATCTAATTCTTCAAAAATTTTGTTTTTTTTAAAATAAAAATGCTAATGATGGGTTAATTAATATTTATATTATATATTATAACTGATGATAATGGGAAAATTATGTCTCAACTTCATGCACAAATGGACATACTGACATATGAATTAAATGGTAAATGTATCTGGTCTGAATTATTTAATATTTGTCTTATCTTTTCATTGTATACTTATTCATTGTATGAAATCACCTAAATTACATCACAAAAATAAAATAAAATTCGGACCTCATGCAATAATATTGAAATATATATTTGGATGCACCGAAACTATAATTTGTATATTTCCGATTTGGCCATGGATTCGAATTTGGCAAAAAAAAAAAAAAAAGTTTGTGCGACTTTAGATACCGGTACTGTTCAGTACATTCGTGTAAAATTATTGTATGAAAAATACGCTGAATCAGAGCCGTACTTGGCCAGCGTTGGTGCGGAGGCGATCTTTTCGTTCATAACTATTCTCACGGGATTCCAATCATTCAACACGATATGGAATTACGGAATCATTCGAGTTACGGAAGGGAAGTTACGAATTACGTAAAGTCGTAATTATTGGTCGAGCGCGTTCGCGATTTAAACGAGCTCTCTTCAAAGCAGTCAATTCCGTCGATTGTAAAAAATTAAAAGTTTATAAAGTAGAAGAAATTAGAGCTTCGGTATTCGCAGCAGTTTTTCTCACTTTTTCTCTCTCTTGCCAATATGTCACCGTGATAATTAATGTCGCGCTTATCAAACAGCAATACGATAATATCGGTCAGAGACCGAAGACTTATCGATCGAAAGTTAGGGGATCCCCCAAAACAGAAACTGCGGTTTCGATTCGAAAAATTCTGCAAACCCGAACTGGATTGTTTTGATTAGTTTTTAGCCAATATTTTCCACAATGCCTCGCAATATTTCGGCCAAATATGATTAACTGTCTTTACCAAATGCGGCAACTTATTTTGATTCTTGAAAACCACCGACACTTGACCAAATTTGTGTCAATCTTGGCCGATAGGATCGTCGACTTGAGTTAGAAAAAGAAGGTAATTTTTTCGTGAGTGCAAAATAAATGTCACAATATGCATTTTTTTGCGATATAACTTTTTGCGATGTATTTTCGGAAAAGCCATATCATATAAGTACGGTATTTAAATTATGCGCAAATAATTAATATTTGATCTAAATTTGTTGCAAATAATGTTACAACATTTAGGCCGCGAATGATTTAATGTAAAATGAAGCATGGTAATCGGAATAACGTCAATAAGTCGGCATCAATAATTATTATAAAATGTTAACTAGGTAGTAAAGTCGAATAATGTTAAAAACGGTGCAATAACAAGTCTCCGTCGCGAAGCAAGCGCAAGTATAATCAAACGAGAGAATGCGCTCGTCGTGGCATTGATCAATTGGAAACCCGACATTTTTTTTAATACGATTTAAAAAAAGTCAACTATCGTTTCATAAATATCCATATACCAGTGTCGGTAACGATAAAATTGATCGCATAAAATTGGGACGGTTAATTTGCGAAGGTGATAAAGGAAATCAAAGCTAGCACAAAAGATAAAAATCAGAATAAAATTAATTTGAATTCACTCTTGTCTTAACATCTGTCGCCGGCATGTAGTACTGCCAGGAATATGAAAACCCAAACTCGATGTCCCCATCGAAAATGAAGTGGATTCAATTGGTTGTTATGATAGGTTTAAATGTGTGAAAAAATATCGCAATTACGGTGTCATTACGTAATCAATTTGGCCGTATTTACGGAATTGATTTTTGTCAATTACGTGCAAGCCTAGTCAGTACCATACTGCCTTAATTAATGTCAAATATAGTTACTTATACTCAGCCTGTTAAATAATTTGGTATCCAATTTGGCGATCCACGCAAAATTATTAATATGGTGTGAATCCCTTAGGTCTTTTATTTTTGTTTGTGTATTTATCTTTTTACTGAGAAATATATCTTGTTTTTTTCCCTTTCCAATTTTATTTTGTCTGTGTGATTGTATGTTTGTGTGTGTTTTAATTAAGTTAATATTTTTGGGTGAATTTTGGGTGAGCCAACAGCCCAACAAGTACAACTTGTACATTTTAAACACCTTACTTAAAGTTTTCTTCACTTTCCCTATTCAGTAATTCTGTAAACAGTTTTATTTATTTTGTTTCTATCAATTATTTTATCGCTTTTTATGCTGAGTCAATATATACTTATACTTCTGTCAGACTTGTAAGGATTAGGGATGGGACGAGTCCGGCATTACAGAGATTCGACGAATCCGAGTAATAGGTCAAGGACTCGAATCAGTCTTCCCAGTCCGTGACGTCACAATGGAAAAGCATAAAAACACGTTTTTGACCATGCTACAGCAACGTGCGCTCACAAACATTCGTCGTAGCCATAGGCGTAGCCAGGGGGGGGGGGGGGGGGGGCAGAGGGGCCATGGCCCCCCCCAAAATTTTCAAGAATTCCATTCCTAATCCACCAGTTTTGTGGCATCTTGTCTCGTCACGCTTGTTGATTGTCATTGTTACGTCACAAAGACTTGACCGGTCGCTCTTATGAGCAGTACGGGAAAGACTGTTTCGCAAGCTTTCGGTCAGTTGCTCGGTCTTGATTTGTTCTCGCCGGATTTTTATTCGAAACGCTTGAATTTTGATGACCAAATTACTTCGATCGCTAAATTTAAACAGGCGAAATTAGATAGTTTTTTCCAGCGAAATGAAGACTCGCTTTCCTCATATACATCAATAAGCGCTTCTCAGGCTGTGGATGCACCGGTTACGTCAGTTACGTCTATCACTTCTATTCCCGAAGATGAACTAATAATCAACGAAGGCAAAACAAACGATCTTGGATTTGTTCTTAAGAAACATACACAGCTTACCGATGCGGAGAGATACAGGCTTCTAACTTCGGATGGTCCGAAAAACGTGACGATTCTGGATACTGTTAGACAAAGTCGTCGTAAATTTCTCAAAAAATGGCTTGACGATAACAGATTTTGCAGTTGGTTAGTTTACACCCAACACTCTGATGGGGGTGGTTTGTGTAAGATATGCATAGTCATGCAAGCACGTTTGAAGCATGGAACTCTCAGGGACACTGCCTTTGTTACAAGACCATGCATCGACTACAAAAAATTTATGGAAAAGGCTGTAGCACATCGAGACACAAATTACCACCGAGAATCAAATATAGCTGCGAAAAATTTTGTCAAAAGCATGGAAACTGGTCAAAATGTGCGTGCAAACATGGAGGCCCAATATGCTACGCAAACAAAAGAAAACAGACGAATAATGACTTCCATTGTCAAGACTGTCATGTTCTGTGCTTCGGGTAACATATCCTTGCGCGGACATTCCGGGGATAGTGGAAATTTTGTGAACCTTCTTCTATTTCGTATCGACGCAGGGGATGAAGATTTGAAAAGGCATTTCGCTCGAATGGCCGGAAACGCTAAGTATACAAGCCCGATGATACAAAATGAAATTCTCAAGGTAGCAAGCAACATGATAGTGCAAGATATCGTTATGGAGGCTAATAAATCGTTTGTGTCCGTAATAGCCGACGAATCATGTGATATTTCTGGGAAAGAACAACTAAGCATCGTTTTGAGGTATGTGAAAGGTGGTGAAGTGTGCGAGCGCTTCACAGGATTAGTGGAAATGGATTCTGTTTCTGCCGAATCAATTTCCTCAAATATTTTGACCCACCTCTCTGGTATAGGAGTGGATTTGCAAAAACTTGTGGGGCAAGGCTATGATGGTGCAACGACAATGGCAGGTCACGTCAGCGGTGTGCAAAAACGCATTCGTGATAAATACCCGCGCGCAATATTTGTGCACTGCGCTTCTCATTGTTTGAGTTTGGTCATAAATGACCAAAGTAAAGTTGCAATCATCAGAAGCACCTGTGATATCATTCGTGAGACTATTCGTTTTTTCAGGGAGAGCCCTAAAAGGCGCGCGGGTTTAGGAATTAACATCCCTTTGTTCTGCCCCACCAGATGGTCTGAGAAGTACAAGAGCATCCGAATCTTCAAATGCAACTTCAAACGAGTACTTGAGGCTCTTGATTCTTTGGCGAGAGATGCTAACGGTGAGACGCGGGCGAAGGCTTTTTCTCTGAAATCTGCTCTAGAAAAGTCGTCGGTTATCTACGCCGTATGTTTGATTGGTCGATATTCGGCACTAATGGAGCCACTAGCGCGCGCACTTCAGGCGATCGGAGTCAGTGTGCCGTCAGTAAAGAACCTCACATCCTCTCTTCAGAGCGTTATCGCTGAAGAACGCAATGACTCTGAAATCGCATTGAATATTTACAAAGAAGCTTGTGAAATAGCTGGCTTGAAAGAGTTGACAATACCCAGAGTAGTCGAAGTACAAGTGTATCGCGACAATGTCTGTGCTGATTCAGCATCCCAGTACTTTAAACGTTCCGTATATCTCCCATACGTCGACGGCTTGAGCTGCTCTATTCGGGAACGCTTCATTGACAACCCGTCATTTTTTTCATTGCTATCAATTCTTCCACCGAACAAACCAGTTCACGTGGATGAGGTAGAGCATCTGTATTTATTGGATAACCTCCAGAATGAAGTGAGACTGTGGAGAACTTCTTTAAGTTCCGACGTTAACGACGAATGTTTGGAGGGGCTTCTTTTGAGCGCTCGAGATTATCCAAGCGTGTACACCGCAATACAGATCGTTATGACGCTACCAGCAACCACCGTTGAGGCTGAGCGGTCTTTCTCCTGCATGAAACGGGTAAAGACATGGCTGCGCTCATCAATGACGTCCAATCGCCTTTCTGATTTGTGTGTGCTTCACTGTCACCGTGAAATGGTCACCGAGGAGAAAATTAATCGAGTTGTGTCGAGCATAGTTAGCGGGAAGCGAAGGATGGACTTTTAATCGGGGCGATGTATTTTACTTATTTAAATTGCGTTGTTAATATTTGTTGTTTCAAATAAAAAATCGTTTATTAATGGATTTTGTATTCACAAAAATCCAGCTGAGTAATTGAATCAGTTTGCTTGTTGACCAACTGTTGTTGTTTTGCGCTTGAAGAACGGGTGTTTTAAACCCAATATAATTTCTAAAATTTTCAAATTTGGCCCCCCCCAAAATTTTGGGCTGGCTACGCCACTGGTCGTAGCTCGTATTTTTTACCTAATAGTTCCGCAGATAGCTGTTGAATCATTTTAGAAATATATTTTCCTCCTTTTTAGCGGCCACAATACAAACGTGAACGTGGGTCAATATGCGCCTTGGTTGTGAACTAGATTTCTAGCCCATCACCTTCCGTTAATTCTGGGCTGCTATTTAGCAATTCTTACATGTCAATATGAAAAATAAAATTTTTTTGACTGCAATGCTTCCCCATAATTTCAGATACTTCTAGCTGTAAACTTAGGCAGGGATGGCGAAGCTATTTCGACGAATGGGTCAAAAATTATATTTTTATCACGGAACAGAAGAGTGTGGGTGACAATAAGTTAATCAATGTTATTATCTATAAGGAACTTGCTGCTGCATCCTATCTTTCAAATCTTATAAGCTTCGGTTGGTGTTGTGTAGCTTCGGGCTTTATTTATGCAGCACTTCAACCAGAGACTACTGGACTGTTAATGACACTCGATTTTATGAAATTCGTGTACAAAAACACGCATATTATGAATTACCCAAAAACGTTTAGAATGATGCGGCAAATTATTTTGCGCGCCAAAGAGTTTGGAGGGAATTCCACTCTGATAGAGTTCTATTTTTCGATTGGCTTTCAACCAGATTAAGGTACTTTCACACTGCCCCATTGTTGTTTCAGATTTCTAGGTCCTCATTTTGAGTCTAACAGATTTTGTTTCCTCCACGACATTGTAGGCGAGAAACTGATGAATGCAAAGTAGCATCTAGTTTTCGTATACCCTAAACTAAACAGTCTGCAGTGCCTTTTCAGTTCATCTGAATGAACGCTGTAACACAGTGGTTCTCAACTTTTTATTGACCGCGTACCACTTTTGTGTTTTTACCATGGCCGCATATCACCGACAAAACCGCTTTTGTGGCGGGGAACAATGGCACAAGAAACGCTCTATGGTAGTATTTTATGTGGCACTACATCCATTTTTAGAGCTTCGTGCACAGTTTCAACGTATTAATTATATGCAGTAACAACGTAATAATTGTGTGCAAAATCACAAGAGAATTTGCGTCGTTTATCGTCGGCTCTAATCATCGTCACCACTGAATTATCGCAAAACTCGGACAAATACACTTCGGTCGGCTCTAGCCGCTATGCGGAACTGCCTAACCTAGTCTTCAAATTATTTGGACTCAAAAGTCAAGATTATGCCGATCAGCCAACACATACATCAGTCAGTAATAGTAACATATTTATGATGTATCTAGGCGCTATCAGGGTATTCCGACACGCGTCGAGCACCCCTCCGAAGTCCGAATGCTCCCTTCGTTGCCAATTTCTCAATGGTGATGCATTGTGGACGTAACACGTAAAACGGTCGAAAATATGCCCGTCTCGTTTCTTTTTAGGTGGGCAGTAGCGGGCGAGAGCGCTCATTAAAGAGAAGGACTGGTAACGCTATAAACTATTCAGCGAATACATTCAGTAATGGAAGATAAATAGAAAGTGTGTCTGCCATATTTTAGCCACCTCAAAAGTCGGTTATTGCAATAATTCAAAGCGTACCACTTGAAAAGCCCCCGCGTACCACAGGTTGAGAACCACTGCTGTAACGAGACGTTGCGAGAAATGAACAGATCGAATTGATTGTTTTGTCATAAACGATATCACAGCCAATAGCTGCTTAAAGGTACCGTATACAAGGGTGAACATGTGCATCCAAGATTGGGAGTTCTGAAAATTACCACACCGATCCGGAAATTTGAATTTGAGCGTTCGCATGTCGGACTGCCCAACTGACGTTACATTATGTAGTTTACTTACTGTTAAATTTGTTTGAAGCCGGTTTTATCAATTTTTATCACTTACAAGTTAGTATGTTTTTATTTCATTCGTGCCTTGGCAGGTCACCGACAAAACGCGGTGGGTCTATTTGTGACCCGCGGGTCAGTGGTTCGCCATCCCTGTTATAAGGTATAAGCGATCAATAGTTTTCAACATGCGTTATATTATCTGGATATCTGTCGTCGTTTTTATTAAGAGTGTTTACCGGTATATTACATACGAGGAATATTGTTACAGATCTAACAACGAATTTTAATTAACCAGTTAGGGTATGTACTGAGATTTATAGAGGTAAAAGTACAAACATAGGCGCGAATTAGTAAAAACAGAATTGATTATAGACTCGGTAAAAATGACGTGGACTCAATCTAATCCGAGTCCAAAAAATGTGTGAATTCGACTCGAATCCGAGTCCGGATCTGAATCTCGGCCCATCCCTAGTAATGATGTGACTTTGAGGTCTGGAGGTCATCGAATTATTTACAACCGGTTGAAAAACTACTAAAATCAATACCCAATTCTGTAGTTAATGAAATTGTGGTAGAAAAAATAGACTAAATAGTACGGTAGGCTAAAATAGACTAAATAAAAACATAGGGGGTCAGGTTGGATGAATAGGAGGTTATCAATTTCATATGGAAAAAGAGTTTGTTTGACTTAACACTGTAACACATTGTACATATTATGATCATTATGAAATGAATGAATGAGCGAAATATTTTAAGAAATAACTCGTTGGTGGTGATGCGGCTATTAGCCCTAGTCTGATATTAACAATGTTTATGTATTACAGAAGGTTATTCAGTTGTCTATTCTATGAAATATTAATAGAAAATATGCAAGATACTTGTTGCAGAAGCGAAGACGACGTCATAGAGACATTAAAATTATCGAAGCTCAATCAGAGTGATTTGGCAAGACCTTCACAAACACTTTATTTTGCAAATGACTCTTCGGATCAATCATTTACTTTGATACAATTAAATAAGGATATTCTTGAACATATTACAAAGGGTGAAACACTTGTCATTCGTGGAGGTGAGGATGATTCTGCCACATTGTGTACTAGTGATTGTACTTATGATTTAAAAAAGGCAAGAACCTCGAATACTTTGCTCACATTATCTAAGTGCACTGTATCCGCGAAAAAGAAATCATCTGTTGCTTCTGACAGCAGTACAAGTGAAGAAGAACAGGAGAATATTGATGACAAGCCATTTCTACTTTATCGAAATATAATAGGCTGGTCACATGATTACTTAGAACTGAAACGCATTCATCCACAGCTGTTCAAGATCAAGCAACTTCTGGGTGAAACTCTATTCCAAGGTCCAGAAAAGGAAGAAGAGAATGTTGATAAAATGAAGTATACTTTAACTGATCTACTGAACATTGTTCAAGCAAGTGAAGGGGAGCTTACAAGTGCCTTGTTCAATATGGGATGTATTTGTATTGATGGATATTGGAGGTTATTGGATTTTGGATATATTGTTGACTGTCTTGGTGCAATTTGCAATGTCATCGATTCAGAATCGTGGGATATTTTCAAAGTTCCTTTTTCACAGCTTTGCGAAAAAATCAATGACTCTGGTGAACTAGTACCGGGGTACATAGTTCATCATTTAATGGCATTCTACGGAACAATGATTTTTATGCATGATAATAGTGAAAAGTATTTTAAATTAAAGGAAGAGAAAGTTTGTCGATTTTTTGCAGAAATGCTTTTACGAGATGTCGGAAAATTCAACCTAACTGAATTCTTGGAGGTTTGGGACCAGAGTCTTCCATATGGATTAAAATCAGATGAGAAATATCTTCAAGGACTTGCTATAATAGACAATACAGCAAATCCAACAACTATTCAATATTTTTCTGTTGAAACTTTGCCTCAAGATGCTGCTGCCCGATTTGACATCTTGTTTCAGACAAGACCAAAATGGACTCGAGATGAAATTGAACCTTACATTTTTGACTTATGTATTGAAGGGCAAACTGCCTCAGCCCTCCTTACTAGATTTGCTAGAAGTTCAATACAGGGTAAGTCTAAAGTTTTTTCTTCAAGAAAAACTTTAGTTACTGCTAGTTGAAAGGATATTCAACTTGGATTAATTTTTTCCAGGCACTTGCTAATTACTTACCGATCCCTGGGATCAGAAGCCTATTGATTTTGGATGAAATATGTCGTATAATTAGCGAGTTATTAATTAATTAGTGATGGGACACGCGGTGTCACTATAGAGTCATGAATCGAAACCGCAGTTTCGATCGATAAGTGTTCGGTCTCCGACCGATATTCACGTAATTACATTTATGATTTAATTGTGTGACAGGACATTGGTTAGCATTTGGGTTTGGGAAGGGGGTCTCTAAGATTTGCTTTGGTGATAATATGAAATGGTGCTGCGATTACGCTACTCTTTAAAATAACTGATTTTCCAGCGTGTTGTGATTTTTCTGCTGCTAACATATTCAATCCATGACTGATGCGACCATTTAAAATGTCTCGCTATATTAATTTAATGTGTTCATCATAACTTGCATTTGCGCCGAAATAAGAGCACTACTACTCTGTAATACTACTGCAATCTGCAGATATAAAATACTGGATAGATTGGATTCGGATTTTTACGATCTTGGGATTTGTTAACTTTAATTAAGGTATTCTTTCAGCACTGACTAGAACTCAATGAGATTATTTTTAGCATATCATCATTAGAAAAATCCCAATGTCTGCGTTAAGATGTCAAAGAGTACAAATCTCAATTGCGCAAAATATTCATAGGCAAATTGAAAATGTATTGATTTAATAATTGAATTGTGTTCCATGTAACCGGTTGTTCCCTGACTAAAAATATAAAGCATTTCTAGTCCAAATTATCGTGTCATAAAAATGTGTGGCAGTGTGTCTGATTATATTTTGTTTGGATTCTTATCAACGGTAAAACAGATTTGATAAATCAAAGCCGTTCTTGAAATACTATCTCCTCTCTATCGCAGTGACTCCTCTCGTATTCTTTGTTGAGAAATTACCATCAGAAAACCTCTATATCTGCGACAATATCCCAGAGTGAAATTTATTTTAGTACAGTAAAATTTGATTGATATACTTATCTACCGTAAATTCGTAATATATCATCACATATCGGGGAAAAGTTGTGTGAGGCCCCGTCTGTAGTTTTAGAATGAATGAGAAGGTACATGGTTCGAGCGATTGAATGTGTTTCGATTTCAGTGACTGCCTGACTGGTATAACATACTCAAAGTCAACATGACCTAATGTGATAATTAGATAATAGACAAATTTTTCGATTAACAATGTTTAAAAAGCGTTTTTTTTTAAGTTGTTGTGAGCCTCCTAAATAAAAATTTTCCTCCGTTTTATTATCTTTAGTATTTTACAATGCCACTTTTTAATCTAAAAAAATCTGGTTTGTGGATTTACTTTATTATCTTAATAAGCATCCTGTCACTGATGAATATTATACAATAATTCGTTTTTCACAATTATTTCACAATTCTCCATTCGAGAATAGAAAAGTAATCACCATCGGTTGACGGAAATTGGGATTTAGGTATAATAATAATATATACAGAAATGAAGGTGTTCAAGGCCCAAATAGCATGTCGCTATTTGTGATATCAACAAAATGCAACTGCACATGTTATTAGCAACATTTTCTTTCAAAAATTTCAAAAAAGGGGGTTTCGAACACGAAAACCCCTCTGGCTGCGCCACTGGGTTTTCAGGCATAGGTATTTTTTTGGTAATAAATTCATCTATACTTAAATAAAATTTTGTTATATTCTGCACACCTTTATTGATTTTGTCCAGGTATAAATTTATTTGTTTTAATTTTTTCTTGTGCTTTTGCTCTGAAAATCGAAATAACCTTTGATAAATATTCAATTCCTGTCTTCCAAGTCTGGTTCCTGATAACTCGAACAAGAACTAGACAACTACTGTGGTTCACACTTTGAAAAATATTTTTATGTATAATTATTGAAAACAAAAAGTATATGGATGTTGATGTTGTTCATCACCATATTATATAATTATTATATAGCCTAATTATCATGGGGTGGTGATTCAACAAAATTTATAAAATTATTGTGAAATCATTGACATTTCACAGGATTATAAGTTTTTGACCATACATTTAATCCTAACGTAATGTGGCAAACAAAGCTTGCATACAGATTCTAGAATATGGGGTAATTCTGTATTAATCATACAGCCGCTTTACTCAACATTCCATAAGATTCTTAAGGTGGCTGTATATGGCAGAGTTCATGTTAACAACCCCAGCACCCAAAAGAGTCTGGCGATGCTTACCCCACTGAATCCCTTTTTTGATGTTGAACCCATATATCGACACAACAAGCCAATGAACATACTTCTCATTCTACAGAAATTCTTCAAATCTTATTCTAAATATCTACTTATGGTTACCTAAATGAGAAAGCAGTTGATTTGATATTCTGAATGATTTTCAAAGGGACTTTTCCAGTGATATATTTTACCTCTTGTATACATTTGGGGTTTTCTGTAGTCAGTTTGAAGTATTAAATTGTTTGAAACATATTTGATAAGTTTGTTCCTCCCTTGAGAGTTTTCTTGTAAAGGCCCAGGCATGAATATAATATACCATTGGCGTGCATTGACCTATTCATCTAGGCCTTTTTTCTTTTTTTTTCTCTCTCCTTTTCTCTCTCAAATCGTGACATATAATAAAGCCCAAGAAAAATTCCCTTCCAGTGTTATGGGGATTTTTCTAGGTTGTTGAGCTTACATAGAGGTCCAATTATAGACTTGTATATGTCTGTCAGTATAATGATATCTTGAGGATGTGGCCTTCATGAAAATATGGTGAATCACTTGACAGGGTGAATTGTATGTTACATTAGATGATGTAATATCGATCATATATATTTTATAGCATTAATTGAGATTTATTTATTTAAATGCTAGTTCTGTAGGCTGTGTAATCGGGTTTAATATACTATGTGGCTGACTAATATTTTAAAATATTTGAATTTGTATCTTAAAATTAATTCATTTGGTAAACTGTAGATGTTTAGTTTAAACCCGTTTGATTTTTGAATATTTGTGAAATAAATCTTTTACAGTACATAGCAATAGCAATACACAGTTTTAGCAATTTTTGGTGTGTTCGCAGGTTTTCAATAAGTGGTAGATAAATTTAAAAAATAATGAATTGAAGCAGGACAAGGAGTATCGTTTCTAATCTTTGAATGAATCTATCTGTTCTAACAAACACTTACTTTGCTGAAACAGCATTCTATAATACAATGCTAGATCAATATTAAATGTCCTATATTGTACAGTGGCTAATGAATTTCATTATATATCATGTTATATACTCAGTTGGAAAAGTTCACAAGCTCAGTTTTTCTGATCTTTGGATGTATTCAGTCTAATATTTTTGTATGTTTTTGTCGTATATTTTTTAGATAAATATGGCAGAACTTGGATATTATGTCGTTCCCAGTAGAGGAACTGGTGATGCTGGTAAACCCCTTATTTTATTGAGTGATAGGTACATCACTCACGCTGACCAATCAAGAGTTACTACAAGGTTGAAAAAAACAAATACAGTGCAATATTTTAAAGGTAAAACCAATTTGATTAGCCTATTTTGATTGTGCGTTTTAGCTCTTTCGTTGGTTTATATGCTGGTAAACTATCGGTCATTTTGACTCTGACTCTATATTATATACTAGCTATATATGACTGACCGCTTATCAAGAGCCTTGTTTGAATATAAATTAGTTGTGTCACATTTTATCTGTCTTGTAATGGATATAGAATTTATGTCCCTAGTTTGTAGCATTCTTCCCATTGTTTTAAAGAATATTTAATAATTTTCTATTATCTCAGGAACTTTATTAAGGGAGGTTGAAACAACTAAAGATGTTTTGGAAAAAAATAAAATACTTTGTAGAAATCCTGAATCTGAAGTTTATTTCCAATGTAGCAAAAAAGATGTGAAAGAAATTTCGGAGGTATGAAAACCTAATGCAAAATACATCATGAGCGAAATACTGACTTAAACAAGTGGGATTTTCACAATGTATTATTTCTTGCATTCAATTTACATAAACATTAGTGGCATTACATAAACATTAGTTTCAGTGGCTTGTTTGTTACTTAGAAAATCAAATTATTTTGGTTTGATATTTTGGTTTTATTGATATTTGGGTGGTGCAAGACTGGGTTTAACACAGTTTGAAGTTTTTGTGGTTTTATTAAGAGTGTCTACGATCTACTTCTCGCAATACCAAACTGCAGAGACCGACTTGAAATTGCCAACAATGCACTGAGGCAAGCAGAGGGTTTGGAAATGGATGTTGACACACAAGTGTTTGTAAAATTACCAAATCACACAGGAGAATATCATGGTTTGTGTTATTTATCTGATTTGAAATATTTAAATAAATGAGTATTCGAATATATCACCACAGGTTTTTGAATATTTTGTAATTCTGACAAGAAAAATCCAGAAATAAAATATGCCTCGATGGTGCTTTTTATTTTTATATTAATCTATTATATATTGATTATATATTAATCCAGTGTTTGGAAATACCTGTATGTAAATATTGTGTGTGACTTCTTTCAGGTATCATAAGATACAAAGGAGAGATTCATGACAAAGAGGGAATTCATTTTGGAATTGAACTTTACAATGCAGAAGGAAGAGGGAATACTAATGGGACATATGGGAAACAAAGGTAAGACTATCTCATGACTTTATAATAATTGTTTTCAGCTCACAATAAATAAGAATTAAATATGAGTGAGGTTAGTTTTATATTGTGGTTTTGACATTACAAAAGACAAGCTTAAAGCTTGTAATCCACCTCCTTGTGGTATATGAAGTGTGCCATACTTCATGTCATTGAAATACCACATCTGTCCCATTTTGTTACCTTTGTAATTATCTGGATTTTCAGATTATTGATTTTATGCTACTCCACCTGTATGTTGCTATTCATGGTATTTGAAGTACGAATTACCAACCGTATTAGTATGGAAATGCAAATAGGAGATAATCTCTTATTATTTATTAATTTTCATGGTGTTGATATTTGAAGGTAGTATTAATAAAACTTCGATTTTGGTTAGTAGATTTGATGAATTGGCATCTCTAGTAAGCAACTGCAATCTAATCTTAACTCATTATCCAGAGTGTAAAAAATTGTTAGAATAAAGCAAATGTTGAAAAAGATTTCATGTTGTCCACATTTATGTTCTCATGTCGCAACACTTTGGTACAGAGGTTTGATTGGGGTAATGATGTTAACACCACATAGATCGAGGTGGTCCAAATCCTGGACACATTCCGTGTGGCCCACAGAACAAATTTAGCAGACAGATATTTGTTCTCGTTGGGTTTTCCTAATACCTATGCCGAGAATGTTTTTTTTTAAATCACATAATTTTAAAGGTTGTATCTATAACTGTCAAGGCAGTGCCGATATGTGGATAACGCCTATCTATTCGATTTTGCACCATAAACTCGCGTTAAGCAACTCTTTATCTGGAGAGACGTTTTGTTCTTTTATTTTAATAAAAACACACCTAAATTTGGGTCATGTGACAGCAGTGGCGGAACGCAGATCTGAATCAGCAACCAAAAGCAAAAAACAATAAATTGTTTTATTTTGTTTGTGCTGATATTTTTCTTAAAATAAAAAAACTCCATCCATGAAACATAACAATAGGCTGATTAAAACGGTAAACTCTCATTCTTTAATATATTCAAAGTGGAAACTAATAACGCAGTATTTTGATCACTTTGGGGTTTTCCCGACTGATGCCCGCAAGGCTTACTAAAAAATTTCTGCGGCCCTTTAACCTTGTAACCTTGGACCACCGTTATTACACCCTTGGATATGATGATCGAAAATTTATCTATATAGGCAAACCTGAATATGATATGATATTTGAATATGGTTCTGATATTCTACTGTCATTTTTACAGTAAAGAAATCTTCGACTGCGACCATATGTCAAAGAGCAAATTGTTATATACAGTTTTCGGCATACGGGTGAAAATGTTTGACAAATCATGTTCTGTGTAAATAAAAACATTACTGATAGTAATTCAACATGAATTTGTGAAAAATTACAAGGGTTTTATCAAGTTTTGTCACTAATAAATCACCTATTTTGGAACGAGTTTGTAAAACACATTGAAACGCAAATACATAATTTCAAAATTTGCATTCTTCCACTCCTACCAATTTTTTACGCTTTACCGAAGAATGGGATGTGAGTGTGACCATTCCTTTATCGAAGCTATCGGCAATTTGACATTCTCATTAAAGTAATGTACAATATAGCATTATATATAGAATTATTTAGAATGTTTCAGTTACTTTGGTATGAGGAGGATTCTCATGCGACTCTGCTGGAATTAAATTAGTCTTTGTTCGTATTTCAATGAAATTTCAAGTTTACTCGCAAACTCAGTAGGATATTTGAAGTTTAAAATTTTTACAATATGTGTTTGATTCAAATTCAAATATGAAACTCAATCTTCATTCAATAGTAGCATTAATTTTGAAACAATTAATGATCTTATTTGTTTGATACTTCTGTACTTTGCATGCAGTACAAAACTGTCGGCCTGCGGACTGGTGGTTGTGAACCACTGATGTAATTCATAGGCTACCAGTTTTTCTTACTAAAATTTCATGTTCAACATATACATAAAGGAATTTCAGTACAATTTCATGAATATATTTTCTGCAGTCCAAGAACTATTAGGGAATAGGTTAGAAAAATTACAGAAATTCATTTCTATTAATAGGATGTGCGGGTAGGATTTAAATAATTATTGTTTTATCTAGATACTTCCATTGTGATAGTGATGCTGGAATCTTTCTGCCATTAAATCGAGTTCGACCACATCAAATAGAATCTGCCAGGAATCATTCTCATTCCTATTCACCTATTTCAACAAGAAGAAATAAACAAAGTAGATTATCTGGTACTGGTAAGATGATTGTAATTTTAGTGGTAAAACATGATCAAAGTCATAGTTCTGATCTTCTTTCACAACAAGGTGTATTAAACCACCCACATTGTGAGTTGAATGATAATAGAATTTCTTTTACAATTTCCTCAGCATGAAAAGGGGAACCTGCAACTAAGGTAAATAACTATTCATACAATAGTTCAAGATGCTTTGTTATTTGGAAACCACCTGGTAGGACTTTCATTGTTTCTATTCTGGATGTGACTGGGTATAATATTGAAAAAAAATCGACTCTTGAAATATTAGAATGGCATTTAATTATTTGAATATCTCCTAACATGTAATAAGAGCCATTTGACTTCGAGACAACACTCTCGCTGAATCTAAACTTGAATTGCATTTTGTTTTAATTCAGTTTTGGAAATTTTGTAGATGAATTTGCATATTGCTATTTCATAAATAACTATATACAAATTCACCTACACGCTGCTAATTTGTTTTATTTTCTCATTAATAAGCTTCTAGCAGTCAAAGTCGAAATTCTGCTCCGGAAACTGCACCCTATGTTCGAGGCGTAACGAAGGAAGAACTCGACAGTCTGGGAATTCGCCATGGAATGGAGGTTTTTATTTTTACCGAAGTCCGAGGACAGGAAAGTCAGGAAAAAGGAAAAGTAAAGTTTATTGGTATGTATCGTCTACATAAAATTTTGTCCCATTGAAATTTGACTGGTAGATGGTTAGCCCAGGGATTGTCGAACCAGCGGGTCTTGTGTGGCTCTCTGAGCCTTCCAATCGTCCCTCGATCATCTATCAATAATTCTCATATTTTGTAAAGTATTTAAAGTAATGCATTTTTCGTTTATAGGTCTTGTTAAACTTTTCTAAAACAAGCTTTAAAAAAGAAATAAAAACTGTTACTGCTTTTCTTTTGACCCTAGTCATTAATAAACCTTATTAAGCTAGATAAAGGAAATCTTGACAATGCACTCCAATGACTAAAATGGAAAAGCAAGGTGCATGCAAAAATATGCTTAAATTTGAAGTATAAATTATGAAAATAGGTACCCTCGGAAGTCGGAACAATTTCCCAACGTACAATGTATTTCTTGAAGCCTGCGAGTTTGACACCTCTAGCCATATATTCGAGCTATCTAATTGAATTTCATAAAAAAAATTCCAACTTCAAAGTGTTTTTAGTTGGTTTACATTTATGCTGAAGTAATATTGTTTTTTGTTTGTTTGTTGAACAATATAGTTTTATAATAATATTAGTATTAGTATCATATAACATAATAAATTTGACATTGGTCAGTAGGGTTGCCACTTCTGGATACATTTTTTTTCGAATCGAATCTCGAATCAAAACTTTTCGAATCGAATCTTTCCGAATCTGATTCCATTAAGCTTTTTTTTTATTACATGCGTATGTTTGCCCAAAGTCACAAAAAAGCTCAAATCTAGAAGAAAAAAATTTGAAAATGGAATAGGCTATATAGCAAGGATGATAAGGGTTTTTCAGTGAATAAGCCACACTTATTTTCATCATGATAAAAAAGATGTAGGTCATAGATATCACTAATAAATGCATTGATGAAAAACTTGCTGTTGCAACTCATCTGTGAGTCTTACAATACTGAGTTATTGTGTTATACTTGTATCAGGGCTGAGGCAATTTGATGGAATTCATATGAGAAAATAAGCAGGGAACAGTTGTACTGTTATGTCGTAAACACAGTAACAGCACTGCTTTTCCTTGTCCCACACCAGTATATGTGACCGTGGTATTTCCCTTCTTGTTATATTGAATTGAGGCCGGCCTTATTACCGATTCTTTATCTTCAAAATCTTAGTACAATATTTTATATTTATGCTAGCAGCATAGAGTAATACGACAAAAACATTCTAATTGCATCTGAATTACTATAAATGGGAAAGAATATGATTGAAGACGATAAAATTAACCACGATTAAATTAAATTCGATAAAAACAATCGTTCATCCGACTACGATTGCGAACAAAAATTTCCATAAATATTAGAGAAAGTATTATTTGTGGCTAACAGCGTTATTGGCTAACTCGGGCTTCATTATTAATGTGGACTACGTTTAATTTCGTAGTTCAGAAAGTCCAAATGTGCATAATGGACGCCGCGCTGACGAGCGATAATTGGTTGACGCTTTATCTCGATCGGACATGGTCGCTGGGGCTAAAGTAAGACGACATTCGCACAGTATGCTCGGTCTGGTATGAAATCTGCCACGTGTTGATGTAAAACAGTGCACAAGTTGCCATTCCTCAAGTATTATTTACTCCCACCTGTCCGTTATGACATTTGCTCGAAATAATCCGAAATGTTTTATTCGCTTGTATCGCGCTAACAAAATTAAAAGTAAATACTACTTTTTTTTGTAACAGCTGAAAAAAGACGTGTATGTACTATTACATTATGTCCCCCTGATTTCGTTTACCGCCACTCGAGTGGAAGCCTGACAAACGCAAACAAAATAAATATATATTTTAGGATGAGAAACATGATTGTCAATTAACATTGCCGGCCGATGAACTCATTCAGTAATAGTTCTCTTCAAATGTACGCAAAATATTGCTCTCAGAACAAAGTTTAAATTAAATTTCAATCAAAATTAAACATTATCTAGACGTCGGTGGCCGATTCTTTATCCAATCATGCCAGGGCGTACAATAACTTAGTCGCAGCGCAGGTGTGCTGTTGAAAATTTTCATCAAAATTGTCACGAATTTTCAGGTATACGATCCATTTAAATTCGCGCGTAATGGAAACTTCGGCTATTTAGTGGAAAACTGAACTCGCAGTTTGCTGGTAATTACGCCACACATCATCTCGAGTGATGCGTAAAAGAGTGTGTTGTGTCGAACTTGAAACAAATGAGGGCAGACAAGTAAAAAAGTCAATCACGAAAAATTCATTTTCATTTATTTACGTCCCGTAATTTGTTGCTATTTGGAGTGCCGCATAAACGCATTCGGCAGTTTTAACGCCACCGAAAACAACGATTAACAAATGTTCAATGTTTTTCTTTCGGTCCCGTAATTTGGTGTTATTTGGAGTGCTGCATAAACGCATTCGGTAGTTTTAACACCGCCGAAAACAACGATTAACACACGTTCAATGTTTTTTTTTCGGTCCCGTAATTTGGCGTTATTTGGAGTGCCGCATAAACACACTCTGGCAGATTTAAAGCCGCCGAAAACGACGATTTAACAAACGTTCAATGTTTTTTTTTTCGCTAAATCGCTCTCTTTTTCCGAATCGCGTAAATCTGATTCGAATCGATCCGAAAAAGATGCGATTCGAATCGATCCGATTCGTAAATCCAAAAGTGGCATCCCTATTGGTCAGTATTCAGTAATATTTTATATTGTGTTTGTTCTAATCTTTGTTAGGTTTCCTTAAATAATATTATAATACATAATAAGTATCATAATTTTTTTTTCTCAGGCCGACTACCAGGAGGCAACAGTGGCCAAGGAATCTATGTTGGAATAGATTTGGACAGAGATGTTGGAAATGGCACAGGATTATACAATGGAAAACACTTATTTTACACAAGACAAAATCATGCAGCACTCGTGCCTTTGAGTGGTGTTTTACCTGCTTATGTTGCTGATACTGCACCATCACCATCTAGAGATATATCTCATAAGGTGAGAATAGGTAATTGCATATTATAGAAGACAAAACTTTATTTGTTTTATATGGTTTTAATTTCAAGAGGTAACATTTTGACTCACTGTCACTGGTACCATAGAAAAATATTTTATAACTATTATTTGCTAAATATATAGGCTCTAAGTAAAGTATTGTTGACCAGAGCTAGATGCCAAGCTGTTCTGTAATTTAGGATACAGATGCATTATCAAGAGAAACAGGAAGAAGGTCATCAAGGCATTCTTCTAGTAATCATCGAAGTCGAAATGATGTTACACCACAAATGCAAAAGACATTTGTCCAATCTAGTCGATTTGCACATTCTAGTCCAAGTGTTCTTGGAGGGAATGGCAGACTAGAAGCAATCGCTGTCTCAGAATTTGGGAGTAGTTATCCTCATTCTTCTCGACGAAGTCCAAGACATAGTCCTCGTGACTCTCCATTAAATCAAGATTTGTACGAGTCTGAATCTATTGATAGACATAATTATCAAACTTCAATAAAAGCTGGAACACAAGTAAAAAACCAGGTTCGATGGATGCCTTCAATATCATTGTTTTGTATCATTAACTAAGACACCGCGTTTCAAAATTTTATTACTGTTCAGAGAGTTGTGGCAACACCAAGACCTGCATTACATCGTGGACTTTCAGATAATAATTCAGATGAAGAAATGCCGGATTTGTATGGAAGTGATAATTCTATTGCTGTCACTCGTCTTTCAGACAGAAAGGTATGTTATTAACTTATAATATAATTTCAATGAACCATTCACTGTTTTACTCGTAATCCTTTTTGTTGATTTGATAATTCTACCTAATATACTATCTTATAGCATAATTTTAGAAAAAGGATCTAGATATCAAATAATTGCTAAAAGAAGTTTTGGATGTCTTTTTGAAAGATTTTTATTATCGGATATCAGGGGCGCATCAACGTTGGGGGGTTTTACATGGGGCGCCACTCCCCATTTGAGAAACATTTTTCATGCGAAAAATCTCCCACGAATAGGCAACAGCGTCGTTTTACGGTCGCACGTCATGGTTTTGTGGTCAAAGCGATATTATTCTGTGCATTATCACCGTAGCGCAATTAACACCGCCAGGCGCCAGACTTTTTTTGTCCTTGCGATAATATGTTATATTTTTTTGTTGGCTCTGATAATGATAAAAAAATGGTAGTTGTTGATTGCAATACGGTAGGGCGAATTTTCCATTCTCTTCGTGAAACAGAAATGAAACGAATCTAACAGTCGTTATGGCCGCTCAAAGGGAGAGAAGGGTTATAAGCTAATTTAAGGACTTTCACTTCCCTTTAATTTTAATAGAAAGAATGGCGCATTAAAAAGCAAAATAGTTTTTATTAACATAAATTTACAACGAGTTACGTGGAAGAATTTAATTACGGCTATCGCTAACAGGCAGAAACGATGAATGTGAGAATTTGTTTTTTGTTTCCTTTTTGCGCCTATCATATTTTCAATTTCTAATTTTGCATAAATCGCGTCAACACCTTTTTTGTAAATTTAGAAATGTTGAACAAGATAAGCAAGGCATGTGAATAATGTATTCTATGGAAATTTCCCGAGATATTGGGGAGAATTATTATCTTGACCACGTAGAAATGTCATTATTGCTGATTTATTCACATGTTTAGTATCTGTGTTTTAAACCAAAGCTGAGTTACGTGAATACTCAGCACTGAGTATTCAAAAGATTACCAATTTGCGGAGTTTTTAATTATTGTTGAATACAAATGTACGGGCACGATATAAAATTAAAAGCATAAAAATGTGAACTATCAGCTTCACAAATATCGCATCCCGGGGTTCGCAATGATAATATTGTTTGCTTTAAAATTGGGACTGTTATTTACAAACTGTGATACAAATCCTACACAGAAGATAAAAGTCTGAATAAAATTAATTTTTGTGGTGAATGCACTCCTTAATAGTTGTCTTTAACATCTTTGCGATGTAAACTCACAATTCTGCCCGAAAAATAAAAAACAATTTATATATCCGCCGGTGCGGGAGAATTATTAATATTAACTAATGAATAAAAAAGTGCTTTAGTGTAATTTACCAACATTAATTGGGATGTCTGCCGACGAAACGATCACAATGACAAAAAAATTACTGTGGGCTTCGATTATAACAGATTTATAAAATAAAATACGCCACATTGTTAATTCTAATTAATTCCGAAAAAAAATACGATTTTGCCCACCACTAATCACGACGCATGTAAATAATCATTGAATGGCAATAAAAAACCAACTTGATTAGAATTAAATTCCAAGTAATAGTTACAACTCTCATGCATTCGATCGACGCTACATGCGAGTGTGTTTTTGTAAACGATTATGACGCTACTGACATCTTCGAGTAATAGTTCTCTTTGGAATTAATTTTTGCGATTTTATTTTATTTCTCAATTCGGGTACCCGCTGACTACGGATTAATTAATGGTCGATGTTTGAAATAGGACATGTGAAATATTCACCAAACACCGTCAGGCAAACAGAGGCGAGCTACAGGTAACTGTGGGATTTCTCTGTGAACGACGCATTCTTTTTAGTTTATTACACGCCTTACGTCGTCGTGAATTTCACGTTTGGTGCACTGTTTTCATTTCAACTAACCCCCTGTTGGAAAAATCCTGGCTGCGGCCCTGTCGGTAATATTTAGTTGTTCAAAAAATGTAATTATTAGTGAAAATTATTTTTTATCACTTTCAGGATGGTATCTTACGCCCATCAAGTCCTACAATGACAAACTTATATCGACCTGGAAGAGATCTCAACTCACTCCCTGGTAATTTATGCTTGTATATTTTTATCATATCATTAATATTAAATTAAAAAGTATATTGAAGTTGTTCAATAATTACACAATCTATCTAGATTCTAGATTATTAATAGTTATTTATTCAAATATTATAGTTGTTTTAATAATTTCTTTTACTGATTTTCTTGACTTTAGGATTTCCTCCAACACCCATGCCCAACAGCTTGAAACCTAGATCAACTAAAACTGCACCAGGTGCAATGAGAACCAATGGATTGGCAGAGTTGGTAGATTACAACTCCATAAATCAAGGTATCATCCTATATTCTTACTCGTCATGTTTATTCCGTATTGAGAAATATTGTAATCTTTTTCGGATCCTTTTCAGATGGATCAAATCTTGAGAATTACATTATGACATAATAATAGTTACTCTTATAAATTAATTTCTTTTCTTTGCTACGTTTGCTTCATCATTTTGATTTAGCTTTATTATGTTGTTTGCAGAATATCTTAATACCGAAAATGCTGAACAAGGCATGGAAGTTGGTACTATGGTTGAAGTTACCAATGAAGTGCTGGGATCTGACCCTAAACCTGGGCCAACATATGGTGTTATAAAATGGATCGGTGAACTTCCAGACGTGAGATCAAGTTTATAATATTCAATAAAACAGATTAGTCTTTCAAACCAGGTTCACTTGACATAAAATTCAAGAATAAGTTATTATATTTTACTGCAAGAAGGGAATTTTTCTAATAGTAACCTAGTTGGATAGAGAAACATTTACTGAAGTGTTAGTACGTTTTGCTATGAAATTTCTAACTTCTATCACCACTTTTGAATTGTATTCATTATATATAAATCTCTCACTGCGTTAAAGTTGTATATTATGAAAAATTATTATTTTCTAATTATTCTTTTTCCACATAAATATTAAAGCATGAAAAAGAATTGGCTGTTGGAGTTGAGTTGGAACAACCACTACCTAATGGCACTGATGGTACTTTCAATGGTGTGCGATATTTTTCATGCGACTATGGACGAGGACATTTCGTATATTTAAAATTTTGTAAAAAGGATTCAAGGTTTTCCATACCAGGTAAGTTGTTGATTAATTTGACCATATGGATTATTAACTTATTGTGATGAATTTTTTTACATTCAACAATTTGTTTTGAACCATAATTTTCTTGATTCATTGATTTTTGTAGTTATTTATAATTGAGAAGTTAAAGTCAGTTTTAAAAAAGGTCAAATATGAACACAAAAAGGAAACAATTGTTAGACATGAAATTTTTCTAGTATGTTTTTTCTTCTGAAAAATTGTACAATGCCGAATATGTTTCATGTCTAGATGCTGGAGCTACAGGTAGCTCTGCTATTTTACCTTCATCAGCTACTAGAGATTTTGGAAATTTTGATTCACCCCAAATACCGGGAGCTGTTTCACCACCAATAAAACTCGATCGTGACATGATTGGCAAGAAACGTGGAATACAGGGTCATCATAATTCATGTTATCTTGACAGCACTCTTTTTAGTTTATTTGCATATTCACAAGTATTGGACACAATATTGTTTCGAAGACGAAGACCGACTGACTTACCAGAATATGAAGAAGCACAAAAAGTGAGATGAATTTTTATAATCTTTATTTTTTATTAACATGAGTGTACTCCACTTACAAAGAATCCATCTTTCTTTGTATTTCATGATGGAAAAATTAATATCTGGGCATCTGCTGCTTTGCTGTTGAATTAATTTAACAGACGCATCCCATCAATTGCTGAATAAGACATTCTGCCTTAAGCTATAAGTTAAAGCTCTTTATGAAGATATATCTATTCTATTTTGTCTCAGAGGAGGTCCAGATACCAATAACTGGGTCGCACCTTTAACATAGGCTTCCTTGTAGTTGCAGTGAGAATGAAAATAAAATGCATCCCCCAAAATAAGCCTTAGTGGTATTTTTCAAAAGAAAATTGAAATAACATCATGCCTTATTTTGGGGAAACCACTGTACAATTCCATTTGTTAAAAAGCATTGCAAAAGGATATGTAGTTGGTGGTTTTGCAGACTCTCGATCAATATAACTTGTTAGTTTTATATTTTAATTTCAGGTTTTGAAAGAATTAATTATCAATCCACTACGCATACACCATTTTGTTCGAGCTGACAGAATAATGCAGTTGCGTGAACTTTTAGATAAATTAGGATCTGTTTCTGGGCTTGTTAATGAAGAAAAAGATCCAGAAGAGTTTCTCAATACTCTATTGCTTCAGGTAGATTTTAATCCTTCAACTTTTGCTGTCACGTCTACTTCATTTAACATTATTGAAATTTTAATGATCAGCTTTCATGACTAGCAGTAATGTCCCTAAAGCATATTGATTCATGTGTTTTTTGACTGGAAAGCATGCTTTCGACTATTCCAGGTTTTCAAAGCTGAACCTTTGCACGAGTTACGACAGGGCGATTCAAATGCAGCTCATGAAGGTTATTTTTATCAAATATTCATGGATAGAGATGAAAAAATGGGAATCCCAAGCACGCAGCAATTACTTGAAAAATCATTAATAAGTGCAGATCTGAAATTTCGAAATGTACCCGTTTGTTTGATTATACAAATGCCAAGGTTAGTATCATGGATCGGAAGTTTTTAAAGGTATCTTAAAAATTCACCATGTACTACGATACTCATACTTATTAATCGATTATGGCTTTTACTTGATTATCTGTTCACTACTGCTGTCTAGTCCCAGGTGTCATAAATTGAAAGACTTATCTGAACCTAGTAACCAATTGTTTTGGGCCATAATTATCTCAAGCTATATGATTGTTTTGAGCCTTATTTATGTCAAGCAATTTAAAAAAAAAACTGAATAAACAACTTTTTTATTTATTTTTATGATAGATTTGGTAAAGAATACAAAATGTTCAAAAAATTGCGACCAAGTTTGCAACTTGACATAACAAATCTTGTGGAAGATATTCCCAGAAGTTGTGATGTTTGTGAAGAATATGCCGAATACGAATGCCGGGATTGTTTCTTAAGTGGAAGTTTAGAAGTGAGTTCATAAATTGAAATTTATTTGTGAAGAATGCATGCAATAATACTTTTTTTAGTTCAAAACAATCTGATCATAAAATCACAGGCAACATGATGTAAAATCAAAGTGTTGTTCAAGATCATGTTCTTCTGATCTGTATTAGAGAGTATTAATAATTTCCAGCAAAAAATGAATAAAAATATCGAACAGCAATCATTTTGAACACAGCGCGGCAGTGTGGCTCATCATGCTAAGTGTTAGGAATACGCAGGTCGGTTACGGCTTCCTCCACCATCAAGTCCATGCTTCAAAAACAAATAACTAACTAATCTCATACCTGACATGAAATGTTAACTGGACGAGAGGCCGTGGTTCGCCTTATGGTTAAGCTTTTTTATCGCCTTTCCTCTCCCTGGGATAAATATGTGAATCCTATCCTATTCTAACAAATAATTATACCAAGAATGAAAAAAAAAGTTGTTGATCGATGGGAAGTTAAGCAACCGTAAAAAGCCAAATAAACTACAAGTTTTTTCACAAAGCATGTATCTGTTCCAATCTAAGTAATTTAACCATTTCCTAAAATTTCAGCCGCATAATGATTATTTGTTTATATATCCAGGATCCTGTTTTTTCATATTGTAAGTTATGTGCTGACAGACTGCATTCACATAGAAAACGTAAAAACCATTGCTTCAGGGCAATCAAAGTACCGGATCGATTTAGGTAATTTTTCATTTGTTTCGAAGGATAATTTGAGTTGCATCAGTTTGATATTTGTCTGCTCAATAAGGACTTTATCTTCCCTTGAAATCATTTTTTTTTATATTATTTTTAGAGAATATGCAACAGAAGCTATTAGAAATAATGAAGAACCAAGAGTTGATCGACAAACTTTAGAATTGTTTGCTGTTGTTTGCATTGCTACCAGTCATTATGTTTCATTTGCCAAGTTAGTAGCATTGTGAATGGGCAATCGTAATTATACATTTAACATAATTTATTAACTGTACTAAATATAAATTTGATTAATAAACTGATGTTTTTCAAAAACCAATTTTCTCAAAAATTTCTTGTATACTGTTTGTTTATAAATAAATGTTAAATTAAAATTAAAATATTTGTGTATACTTCCCTTTTTTTATTTGGAATTCGATTTATGTAACTGAATTGTTTTATTTTTTTGCTTTGAAATTTATTTTCGAAGGTAGCACACATACTTATAACCATCCAAAACTTATAATTTTAAATTTTACAGATGTGGAAGTGGAAAGAATGCTGAATGGGTTTTCTTTGACAGTATGGCCGATCGAGTAGGGGAACAAAGCGGGTATAATATTCCAGAAATTACACACTGCCCTGATTTTGTAGCTTGGCTTAGTCAGGATGAAAGGAGTATTCAAAGCGAAGATGAGAAACTTATGCCTGAGCTTAAACGACGCTTGCTCTGTGACGCATACATGTGTATGTATCAAAGCACGGATCTTATGTTCTATAAATAAATAAAGGAATAATGAGAATCCTGACTTAAGAGTCTTCATCAGATTTTGGTCAGAGTGGGGGAGATAAGTATTTTCGCTGAACATAGATATCACATTACATCGTTTTTTTTTTTTTGTATTTAATTATGTTTCATTGTAATTACAACCTATTTATTTTGATTTTCTTAATATTTTAATGTGACATTGATTTTGTCAACCACAAAATTGAGCAATTTTTCTTTAATGAATGTAGCTTCTGTTAAATACTTTTGTGCAATACGGAATGATATGCTACTAGGGGGGCTAACCTGCTTTCGACCGTGATCGGCTAAAATCATCAAATAGGCCCGCCACCGACTGATCGGTAATGAGGTCATACACAAAAACGAATGAGTACTGAATATGCAGATATCTGCACACAAACGTACGAAAAATTCCGCCGCTGCCAATAAGATCGGTTCTTTGGGCGCATTCTTAATGAAATCGTTACATAAATTTGTATTTTTTATGCTCGATTTAATTTGATGATGTAATTGTACCCGGAGTAAATGTTTCATCATTTATTTAAGATTTATTCAAATCATTCGTAAGTGTTGAAAATTCTTCAAATAACATTACCAGGTATCCATGTGTTATCTAAACAGCGAAAATAAATATTCCCAAACCATAAATGTTACATGAGTGCTCGGACTTCAGTATCTAATTTACAGTTTTCTTCGAGTCCGATTCTTCATTTGAAAGGATTTAGAAAAAATTGGGAATTCTGATTCCACTGCTATCGTTACGAATAAAATTCATTGCACCATTCTTGGAGCGAGACAATAACTTTCATATACTGCAGATATTCGGCAAGTTCATTTTCAAACCTTGGCAGCGGCGAAACTTGCATTTATTTCACAATAATATGCTTTATCGGTCTTGCCCAGATTGAATACTATATGTTTATATCATATTTTGCGCATGCACAGTACTGTATTATTATTGTTTTAAAACACACATCATGCGCTGTGGGGAACTGGTTGAAGACAATTTTTTTTAGGGTATTATAATTCGCTCAACATCAGACACAATTGACTAACTCGAGACGTGGTGATCGACTACTAAAGACATGGCGGTGGATCGGCCACCCCTGATATACTACATGCGCTAAGGGGTATAATATAATGGTGAGCCCTGAATTTATAGTCATTACAATTTTGCTAAACGATAAACGAACTGTGGCTAAGACAAAAATCTACCTTGAAAGCAGTTTATTACTGTCTAGCATTAGTTGCCATCATGTGGGAAAAGTATAATAAGCCCGGAAGAAATGATTGAGGTCACTGTTTCCTTGTGGAGGTGTTTTCGATTTTTCAATGGCTTCTGTCGCCTATTACTATTCTGAAATATACAAGAAATTTCTGAAGGATACGAGAAATAATATATTATGGCTTATTTCAGTTTGATATATGAAATACTCGTTTTTGTTTGTATATCATGTGCATTTTGGACCGTATGTGACAGAATAATATGTTATTTTTTTTTAATCGGCACTTGCTTGGTGCTTTTGGTCAGGACATCCAATGTCCTTGGAGCACTGGAATAATTTGTTAGTTTATCATGTAATCCACAACATGCTGATTTATGTTTCTCGAATGAACGTTGCTCGTAATGTAGTTGGACAACCAGATAGTTTTTATATCTGGTATGGCCGAAAAGGTGGCTGTCATAATGTATCTCACAAAGTATCATTAAAAATGTTTTCGGGGGAATACTATTATACTAATAAAGAATTGGCCTTGGTGAAATGATAGAAATAGTCCAGTTTTTGTTGTGATGATGTTTTATGATATGTGCGGTAGTAGTGCTAGTGTATATATATATATATATACCATGCATTTTCCCCCCTAATTTATGCGTGTGTCCCAGTTCCTTTGCCCATTTTAAGTTCCTTGAGCTTTGACATTTGTGCTGCTTTCGTTCTTATAAAAAAGTTATAATATTTTTCCTATTGAATTTATTCTCTTTGTCAACGTTTATCTGTAGAGGGAAAAGTCGCTAGAAACAAATTTCTGGAGACTACCGTTACTCGTTAGTGCAGAATGTTTCATATTGGGGTGACCATATTTGCAAACCCTAAATGGACACATCATTGGGTAGAACCATATTTACCCGTGCCTGTTATACATTATATATCTACTAAATCTCTAGGCCCAAATATAGACGTGACAGTAGACGAGGTGGTCTTGGATAGATTACTTTGTGTGATAGTCATACTGCATCCGAATGCGGATAAAAGCGTTTTTTTTCACGGATTTTTGCTGAAATGACCTAGCCTACATTACGAACCAGCGCCATTTTGATTTGAGTTTTAATGAAGTGTACTGAATTCAAGATGTACCTTAACGGTCATTGACAGTAGACGAGGTGGTCTTGGATAGATTACTCTGTGTGATAGTCATACTGCATCCGAATGCGGATAAAAGCGTTTTTTTTCACGGATTCTTGCTGAAATGACATAGCCTACGTTACGAACCAGCGCCATTTTAATTTGAGTTTTAATGAAGTGTACTGAATTCAAGATATACCTTAACGGTCATTGACATGTCCAGTAAAAATGAATCTGCGCGAATTTACACCCGGCTTCGATCGAACCAAGGTTAAAAACACCTGGCCTAAAGGTATCTCATGTCTTAACATGATGAATTGTGTCATATGTGTAATGATAATTACATGTTTCTACTTTCTTTTTTCACACATCAAAAACTGTTGATTATAATATCATAATAGAATTAATTTTAAATATTTATATAAATGAATAAGGAGGATATTTTGACTTTTTAGGAGACAACAAAATTTTCTACGAAAGGGAGGACGTATGATCACCCTATTTATAATTTATATATTTCCCAATGAACCGCATTTGTTAAATAATTTTCACAAAAGTATGCATATGTTTCTTGGGCGGGTACAAAATGTCATGTCCCAGTCATAAGCCAATCAAAAAAATATCAGTAAGCAAAAAAGTAACAACTTAGTTAATCAATCAACAAATTTCGTGATTTGATTTCTGTATGCTTTTGTGGTCTTTGTCTTCGTATATTGTGAGCTAGGTTTGTGTAGTTCGGAAAGTGTGGATGGAAATCATTTCCTTGTTCAGTAAAGCGATCGCTTGGTTCCGAGGTTATGTCGGATTTGCTTGTTCGCCCTCGAATTATTTCGTAACAAGTTACTTTGTCGACTCGTGTGTAAAGATGCCAACAATGACTACTTACAAGTATTCGATTCTTATTCTATTCCTAAATTCTCGATTCCTCGACATATCTTACCGAGAAAACATACCCATCTAGGCAATACCATTTGGAATCAAACAAGAGAACGATGTTCAAATATATGGACGGACAAGACGGCCGAAACAAAGTAGTATGGGTATCCAATCTGTCACAGGAAAAAACGAATCCTTCATAACCCACAGAAATTTTGCAAATAAGTAAACGTAAAAGCCTTCTAGCGAATATTTATATAGTTAATTAAGTTTGCGGCATCGTAGCAACTCAATAGCAGTAAAGCAGTTTGTACATATATATATATATATATGTGAAGAAATTGCCACAAAACGTTACACATTGTTTGCAGTCCAAGTTTTAACCTCGAGAATCGATTCCAATGTATCGGTATCGATTTCGAGAAGAATCGATTCTGTAATCGAATCCGGACTCTATTCCGCCATCCCTACTCGTGTGACGTCCGCTTCAATTTCGTACGTTTCGTACGAGAATTTGGAACTAGCGCACCATCGCCTGTGTTCGTGTTTCAAAAAGGTTTGTTTCAAAAGGAAAATGAATCTTATGGGAAACACCATGTGATTCCAATGAAGAAATAATATATAAGGCAAAATGAAGAATAGAAAACGGGCGCAGAGAATAACGATGATGATATCTTCAAAACTATTTTGGACGTTAAACCGGAACTCGTATATATTATATAGGAGAAGGTAATACCTAACGTGGACTCTATCCAATGAATTTAAATTCAAATACATTTAGGGGAAAGTGGGGAAGGTTGGGACACTTTTTTTCTTTTGCATATTTTGAGCCTTTAATTCTGCATATTCCCTTAAGTTGGCGGGACTAATGCATAGAGGGGTAAATGTAGTTTACATTCAGCGAATAGGAAATTTTCTTGCGACACACATCTTACTACTAAAATGCTTTGAAAAACGTCTGTCAAGTGTCCCACTGTACCCCACTTGTGGGGCACATTCGGACAGACCCTGGGGCCCCATGGGTTAGTCCGTCAAAATTCAACGAAGTATGCCCTTAAAAATAAGCAATTAATCAGCATAATCGTCTAAAGAACAGGGAGACTTCAAATTTGAAGCTTTAATATTTTTAAAATCAATGTTCAACTGAAATAGTTCAGATATCAGACAAAAAGTTTCGCAAACAAATTTGATTATTTCTTCCCTCGAATCTAAATCTGGAAATATTATTGATTCTCGAATATATTCCACATTGGGCCATGGGTCAAAAGAAACCATAATATTACACTTAATATACCGCATATCTAGGTCTCTAAGCACTTATTGTATCAAACAATGTCGAATTGTGCACTGTAGGGCAAGTCCCACTGTGCCCCGGTCCATTGTTCCTCATAGGCAACAAATATTTTCAGACTATCCCACAGCGAAATCTGGAAGGCACATCCACTCGCCAACGTTATGAATATTCTACAGTGGACTAAAGCTGAATAATATCAGACGGTGGTTTGTCATGTTGGAAAGTCCAATGTAGAAAAAAGAAAAAACTGGAACGGTGAAATTTTAGTTTCAACCTTCCAAAACCAATTTCACTTCATAGCTTGCGCCGCACTACCCTTCCGTTGTCCGTTCGCGGGGACGTTGTAACTCACCAAAGGGCGGATTGAAACATCGAACCGCGGACAGGATTGCGGATATAGTATCAGTGTGAGAGCTGATTTTCCACTGTGCCCCATGTCCCAACGTGCCCCACTTTCCCCTACACAACAGGAGTCCTATTGCCAAAACAAATGGCTGAAAAACAAAAGCTATATGTGGAAAAAACATTCGGTGATATGTAATGTATGTTGACGAAACATCTGATGAACGAGATGCATGAAGAGAAAACAAATGGCGAATGAGCTGTAGGTGTGCAAAACATATGGTTACATGTATGTATGTAGACAAAGCATCTGTTGAATTAGCTGTAGGCCTATGATATATGGGATTAATGTGAACAAAACATCTAATAAATGAGATGTAGATGTACAAGACTCACATGAAGAATGGGATCTAGGTGGACAAAATCCCTAATGCTGTGGTTCGTTAAACTTCCTTTCGTTAAACCCCCTCGTTCAATTTCTCCCTTCTTAAACTTTGGAACTTTCGATTTATGCTTCACTATACATAAAACTACTTTCATTTATTAAAACTTTAGATCCTTACCTAGTGTTATGCGCAAGTTGCAAAACCGTTATTGTACAGTTCAAGTATTTTCTAGTGTGGGCATATCTATTTTAGTAATAATATAGAACGCAAGAAAATCAGTAATACAACAGTAAATACAAAGCAAAATTCTTCCCCGAGAACGACAAACGTGACCCAGCATGCATATCAGTTTATCAGATATTTTTGGAGAAAGCACGTGGTGAAAGTGTCTATGTTTACATATATATAATATATATAGTAGGCCTATAGGCTCAATCTTTGAACAAACGATTGAGATAATTCGTATATTTTTGTTAGAAAGTCACATTTGTAAATAGATAATTACATCAAAAACATGACTTAATGTCTTTGCAGCGAATCCGCCAAAAATACATTGCCAAAAAATGCATATATATATAATATGATTATGATGATATAGATATATTATGATTATGTTTATGAAGTAATTCTTCAATTAGGTTACTCATGGCTCAAAAATAAAATACTAATAAAGCGTAGCTCAATTTTGCGAACAAGTTGAATACAATAAGTGTACATAAATGAATTAGAAATTAGGGCACGTTTGTAAATGTAGCGCATAGCCGCTTTTACATATCGTATGTCTGTTTCTGTGGAAAAATAGACAAATGCTTTTATACACATCTAACAGAAAGTTGAAATCTGTGATTTGTATGACTTGAGCCACCAATACAATACAACGAGTAAATTATTTGAATCGGTTCAGAAAAAAAAAATTCGAATTGCCGCAATCTTGTCAATTTTTTTTTATTGTAGCCATATTTCTTCAATGCAATTGTGACATATGACCATTTTTTCTGCAGTGAGTTATTGATAAACAAGTGTTTTGTTATTGAATAAAGTTTACAGCTTGTTGCATTTTATCCTGCCACAACCAATGGTGCAATCATTCTTTCGGTGGTTGATACTCACTTGATAAAGCATGACCTTCAAATTTAACCCGAAAAATCAACATACGCTCAACAGTAAGGCAACGAATTGACTTTATATCCATTAATAATGGTTACATTTTCTACAAATTTGCACAAAGGTTGAGAACCACTGCTCTAATGCATGTATTTATCTCCATTCAAATTCTTGAGATTTTTTTTCCAGAAATCGCATTTATAATAGTTTATAATAGTCTTCACAAACCTAAAAAAATTCTATATATATCTTCAAGTAATGTTTTTCTCAAGGGCATGGAATTTATCAAAATTTGTCGTCCGATAAAACCAACTTGTGATTCTGCTAATATGTCGAAATGCAACCAGCTAAATATATTTAGAGTATATTACGGACCATAAACCGCAGACTTTCGCTATATTTCTACACTCTCCGCCCATGGGTCAACAACACGTGACAAATTTCATTCTTATATATTTTCTTCTACTTATTGCGATCATAACTCCTATTTACTTGGAGCGAAATGCAATATAAAAAATGAAACACCTGTCGCAATTTTAAGAATGAAATGTTAACACCGCAACCCGGCAGACCGGAATAGCAAAAACAACTCTTTAATAGAATGAATGAGGCATATATTGAAAATCTGATTAATGATGGTATTGACAGCTTTGAAGCAAAGGGCGGCGACATTGTTGAATTGATCTGAAAGGTAGAGGCTTCGGCTGAGATATCAGAATATATGAAGGACAGAAATCTTGGCATATCAGCTAACCAAGAATAATGTTGCAATGGGGGCAACGAAACAAAAAAAAGTCTTATCAAAACATCGCAGTTGTCGTCCAAAAGTACCTCTGTGTCCCATCAAGATCCGCTGCATCAAAAAGAGCGTTTAGCTCAGCGGGGTTCACCGTATTTTTTGTGTGCGACTTTGTCTATTGTGACATATCATATATCCATGTTACTCAGTTTTGGTCTTCGTGTTCATAATATATTTGAACATCGCTCTCTTGTTAGATTTCATATGGTATTATTCAAGTGGGTATGTTTTCTCTAGTAAGCTATGTCGAGGAATTGAGAATCGGAATCGAAAATTTAGAAATCGGATAAGAATCGAATACGTGTAGGTAGTCATATTTATCATCCCTAATCCCTACAAGCGGACAGTGGCCGTACAGAGCGACGCAAGCAATGAGATGAAATTGGTTTTGGAGGGTTCAAACTGAAATTTCGCCATCTCAGTCTCATTCTGTTTTCTACTTTAGCCTTTCCAATAGGACAAACCACTTTTAGCTTTAATCCATTGTGAAATATTTACAACGTTGGCGAGTTTTGGTGAAGGCAGTGAACAGTTAAGTGATTGAAAAAATTGCACCATCGTTATTTGTTCTTCTTGAACAGCATTTAAAACCCGTATTTGAAGTTTATGACCATTTTAACAAAGAACTGTCATCGTCGAGAATGGAAGTTTCAGAACTCATTTTCAATTAGGCATAATCCAGAAGTAAAACAATGAATTTATTTCAGATTTATTATTAAGAATCTAAAATATTCAACAAGTAAGTCTACAATGCAAAATCTTCAGATACGCATGTCCACAACGTGGTTCTATGTTGCCAATGCAGAAAATTTGTTCAGGAAATTAAAAAAAAAAAAAAATCTGAAATACTTTGGTCGAACAACGAACATTGATTTTAAAGATATTAAATTTTCAAATTTGCAGTCCCACAGTTCTATGCTGATTCTTTGCTTATTTTTAAGGCATACATAGGGTGTGTCCGAGTGTGCCTCACAGATGGGGTGCAGTAGGACATTTGACAAATTTCATGAGTTTGTGATTCGATTTCTATATGCTTATGTCGGATTTGCTTGATCGGCTGTGAATTATTTCGTAACAAGTTACTTTGTCGACTCGTGTGACTTCCGCTTCAATTTCGTACGTTACGCCTCGGCGGAATCCAAAGATTTGATCTTGACAGTTCATTATTATGGATATATAATTAACGCCAACAAGCCTTGCGTTGGGCAGAACCTCGGAGAATTTGGAACTAGCGCACCATCGCCTGCCTCGTGTTGCACTACTAAATCGTTTTGAAGTATTAGTCACCCAATATAAAACCCGATAGTAGTCCTTTGTTTGAAAACAGCCGGGCGTTAAAAGCGAATAATTGCTGCAAGAGAATACAACTAAATCATCCCTAATTTCAAAGAGGTTTCCAGAAGAAAATGAATCTTATTGGAAACACCATATGTGATTCCAATAAAAAAATGAAGAGAATACAAATGGCGAATGAGCTGTAGGTGTGCAAAACATATGGCTACATGTGTGTGTGTGTGTGTGTGTGTGTGTGCGTGCGTGCGTGCGTGTGTGTGTGTGTGTATGTATGTATGTATGTAGACAAAGCATCTGTTGAATCAGATGTATGATAAATGGGATTATTATTAACAAAACATCTGATAAATGAGATGTAGGTGTATGAGACCCACATGAAGAATGGGATCTAGGTTGACAAAATCCTTAATGCTGTGGTTCGTTAAATTTCCTTCCGTTAAATTTCTCCCTTCTCAAATTTTGGAACTTTCAATTTATTGTTCACTATACATAAAACCTACTTTTATTTATTAAAACTTTATATCCTTACCTAGTGTTATGCGCAAGTTGCAAAACCGTTAATGTACAGTTTAAGTATTTTCTAGTGTGGGCATATCTATTTTAGTAATAATATAGAACGCAAGAAAATCAGTAATACAACAGTGAATACAAAGCAAAATTCTTCCCCGAGAACGACAAACGTGACCCATGTGAATCAGATATTTTTGGACAAAGCACGTGCACGGTGAAAGTGTCTATCTTTACATATATATATAGTATATATAGGCTCAATTTTTGAACAAACGATTAAGATAATTCGTATATTTTGTTAGAAAGTCACATTTGTGAATAGACTAATAATTACATCGAAAACATGACGTCATGTCTTTGCAGCGAATCCGATGTCGTAATCCGTATGATTAGGATGATTTTAGAAATTATTTTTATGAAGTAATTCTTTAATTAGGTTAATATTATAATCACAAATCAAACTAACGTAAGAATGGCTCAAAAATATTATTTATCATAAAAAATAGCATAAATAAGTGAGAGCAATCGATGCTCGAAATAAATTAACAAATATCTTGGCAATTGAAATATTTGGTATTACAGTTACATAGAGAATCGTGAAAGACAATCCAACAAAATACAATTATATATATATTCTTTGGTGATAGATATTACTTGGAAACACTTGTTGTGGGTTAAGAAATACGTTTCCTCACAGTTTACCTCCGTCATCTTTTTTTTTGTACTCTCATTGCATGTTGAATTGTTTTCTTTGACTGATTTGATTACTTGTATGGTTAGCAGGCCTGGTGCTGTCGTCGAAGAACAACCAAATCCGTCTGAGTTGGTACTCCAGACCCAGCTTAAAAAACTAGATCGCCTGGCGCTAAGTCAGCTCTGCGGTTCGTCACTGCTGTCACATGACCAACGCTGAAAAATAGAGAAGTGTTCTTACTAAATTAAGGCACAGAACGTCTCTCCAAATGAGTTACTTGACGCGAGCTTAGGGTACGAAGTTTAGATAAAAAGCACGACCCATTTTATCGGCTTGGTCCTGTCTGCACAAGACAATCCATTCTCCTTGTACCGATCACAT
Organism: Styela clava; assembly: GCF_964204865.1. Classification (NCBI taxonomy): domain Eukaryota; kingdom Metazoa; phylum Chordata; class Ascidiacea; order Stolidobranchia; family Styelidae; genus Styela; species Styela clava. The sequence continues at coordinate 20,176,013 of NC_135262.1, forward strand.
GACGCCATTCCCATATTGGCACCGTCTTGACGTTTATAATTACAACATTGAAATTCCGCGATTTTAACAAACATGAATTTCCACATCGGGAAAGGGTTATTCCTAGTTGGAATAATTTAAATATAACTCAAAAATGTTCTGCCAATAATTACAAATATCTGCAAATGATTTAGTGTACGCTAAAATTGTTCTGCGGGCACAAGAAATGTGTCGGCGGGACGCGGTTTGAATCACCCTGGTCTACAACATCACCTCATTAATCTATCGTTTTTAAAGATATTGGGCACACGGCGGGGGGTCTTTCGGTCCACATATAATTCTGAAATAAGCAAAATGACAAGAGGCAAAACTGGGGGCCTATTCAGGCCGCTCATAAGAACGGAATGGACGAAAAGCGGAGTTTTAGAGACCGTGCCTCGGACCGAACATTTTTTTCTGCGGCTTCGAAGCCAGGCATTACCCTCATACACTACGGATAGTGGTGGGAGCTAAGGCAGCTTGTCAGTACCACGTAATGGATAACTTGCAAATAGAGCCGTTTTTATTGGTAGATCCATTTAGTCATCCCCGCGTTTTGAGTTTTGGAGCTTGTTAATTTTGTTACTTTCCCTTTCAAATGCGCTAGATTGTTTCTTTTCCAAATACCCTCAGTTGGCGGTACGTTTATTATGTCCAGGCGTGTTTTTAGTTTATATAAAGCTGCTTCATGGGCGTCACGTAGGATTAGTGGACGTTGGGGTATTAGATATATATGTGTAGATTGAATGGGAAAAGTAGGATTATTCATACCGTGTTCAGATGAAGTTAACGGGTAAAGGCCGGTATACACGGCAGTAGTAATACTCACCGCACAGCGACTCTCCGCACTGTGCAGTGTGCACGGAACCACAGTTCTGCGCAGTGTACTGTGACGTGAGGTCAGGCGGGAAACGGACTTGTCCTTCGTCTTTTGTATTATTTCTGTTTTGGATATTTTGGGGATCGTTGCAAGATTAATTTTATTAAAATGGGTATCGTATCGCGAAGAAGAATAAGTCGTTTTCGGTCACGGCGCTACAAGCAGTACTTGTACCGACATCAGCTGAAGTTATTGTTTGTGGTTCTCTGTATTAGATTAAAAGAGGATGAGCGCTGTGTCGGCAAGAGATTGTGGATGCACCCAATACTTTGCAGACGAAAGGAACATGGTAATTTTTTTTCACAATACACTAAATGCATACGTCTCAGTCTCACGAAGCCTATACTCACCTTCTTTGCCTCTAATTTCAGGAGAATACTACAGATTGGTTAGGGAGATGAGAATGGAAAGAGAAGCCTATTTTAAACAGTACTTCCACATGACACCATCTACATTTGACCGTCTTTTGAATATGATAGAGAGCAAGATTGTGAAACAAACTACAAATATGCGTGAACCAATTCCGCCTGAGGAACGACTTGCAGTCACTTTGAGGTATTTTGAAATAGGGTTTTAACCCACAGTATGAGTGAAATCGTGATTGATTGATTAAAATATAAATGAACAGTACCTAACGTTAGTCTACATATGGTAGTTTATCGCTAAATACAACATTATATATTTTTCAGATATTTGGTGACGGGGGATTCATATCAGACCATCGGGTTCTCTTACAGGATTCATAAAACGACCATATCGCGAATTATTCCAGAAACCTGCGCTGCAATATGGGATTCCCTGCAGCCTGTGTTCATGGCAGTCCCAAGTGAAAATCAGTGGAAGATTATTGCAAACGATTTTAAACAATTATGGCAATTTCCAAACTGTGTTGGAAGTATTGATGGGAAACATGTTGTCATACAAGCTCCTGCAAACAGTGGTTCATCATTTTTCAACTATAAAAAAACTTTCAGTCTGGTACTGCTTGCAGTTTCAGACGCAAAGTACAGATTTATTTACGTGGATGTTGGAGCGTATGGACGGCAGAGTGATGGGAATGTTTTGGCTTCATCATCTTTTGGAAAAAAACTCCTGGATGGTTCATTAGACCTGCCAAAAAGCACCATATTGGAAGGGATGATGGAGCCACTACCACACGTTTTTCTTGGTGACGAGGCTTTTCCCTTAAAAACCAATTTGATGCGTCCTTTTCCAGGTACCGGATTATCAAGAAGGTCCCGTATTTTCAACTATCGCCTCTCGAGAGCTCGCAGGGTTGTGGAGAATGCCTTTGGCATTATGGTATCTCGATTCAGAATTTTCCGCAGGCCTATATGCGTATCACCAGCCAGAACAGACCATATCATTAAAGCATGCACAGTCCTTCACAACTTTCTTAGATATGATTCTAATTATTTTGAGGCGGATTTCGTAGATCACGAGGTCAGTGAAGGTGCAGTGCAGTGGAAGGCCGAAGAAAATTCAGCAATGTTAAATATCAGGAAGATTGGAAGGCCGAGTGCGAAGGAGGCAGTAAAAGTTAGAGAACAATTCAGCGAATATTTTGTTAGTGAGAAAGGGGCACTGCCATGGCAGGATAAATATGTGTTCTCGAGTGGTCGAAATATGATCTAAATGCACTATCCCCCCTATCATTTTTTGGTTTTATTGCTTCGTTTCACCTTTTCTGAATAAAAAAAATTTTGCTTCCGACTTGGTTAGCGGAATCTTTCATCTTGTTTTTATATATGTTGCCGCAGTGGAGATAATAGCAACTACGAGGGTAAATCACCAGACTGGTTGACATTTTAGGTACACTATTGGGTTAGCACTTACAGGGATGTACACTTACAGGGATGTACGAAAGCTACTGAGCAATGATATCTAGTTGGCAAGATTTAAAACAAAAAAAATATTCAGGAAAATTTATATTTAAGTAATATCAATAGTTTATTCAATAGAGTATTTAATTTCATTAATGAGATTCATGACTCCAACTTTGAACCTCCATCTTTTTTCCACACTCATCGTCTTAACCTCGTGAGCCATGCTCAACAAGAAGAGTTCATCAGGATCTTCCTGTATTTTCTCTAAAAACAAGAAACATTTATATATATATATAATTTTGGTTTGATACGTACCAGTAAGTAGATATTTTTTTGAGTGATCTGAAGCATAAATATTTCACCAAAAATTATTTACACAAATGAGAAAGTCAACAATTTAAACTAAAATAATGTAGGTGTCATGGTACTCGTGTAGTACGTGAATCAAGATGCCAGACATCGGAACATAGTATGTGTACCAGGTTAAGGTTCAACCCTAATTTCAGATACAAATACTACAGAAGGCACTTGGCTAGAATTCAAATTCTTAACAGAACTAAAATAAGGGAAATTGGAATAAAATTATGTCCCAACCTGATACACACACTACGTTCAAAGCGTCCGCCATCTTGGTTAACATCGTACGGGAGCGCCAATTTTTTTGAAATAGCGACTCAAGATGGTTTCCAGGCATCCAAGTTATGAACCGCGATTCACTTTATAAGAATCACTGCTCGACTTGACTTACCTGATGACTGCTGCCATTTTTCTAACACAGCACTGAGGTCATCCCGGCTGCTTTTACGCTTTTTTGCCACAGGTGGTTGAAATTGGTCTGTTTCATCTGCTAAAAAAAGAATGGCATATTCGATCATATAATAGTATAGAATTCAAAAGCATTTTTTCAGAAAAGCGAATACAACTTATTTATTGCAACAGTGCATGATATTAGGGTATTTCATAATACAGTATTATACGTCTGACAATTAAAATTTATAAAATATTTTAAAATCATATTTTGGTGCTTACCTGATACCGCTTCCAATGTAACATCAACATCACTCGAAGATGGTGTATCCGGCATTGGCAGGTTTGATGTTGTACTGTAAATGTTTGTGCAGAAAGACGTTATCTTGTACTTACATTACAGTGCCTAATTTTGGTCACTTTATACAAAAGAATGTTCTGAGCTACCTAAGTACTGATGCCTAAATTACACAGACATACTGTATAATAAGTTTAGGATTCTGAACATAGCTATGAGAAAGAACACAGATGTTAAATATCTATAAAATGTCCAAATCTATTCAACATCAATTTTGTTCGAAATATGTTCAACTATAATTTTTTACATTTCCTGATTCTTTGCCTCATATTTTTTAATATGAAATCTAATTTGGAAATTGATAAAGATACCATACTCAAAAATAAAATTTTTGTATAAACTTCGAATAGTACATTATTTAGTGTTGGAACCCTGAAAGTTACCTTTATGCATATCCTGGTCAACTACAAAACACGATTCTGGTCTAAACTAACAGCCTTTCCTTGGTAAAAGCTTTATTATCAAAAGATACACTGACAATATGTAGAAAATGCAGGCTCCTTCCTTGTTCAAACACCCACCTCCTCATGGCTGTAAACGGTTCAAGGAACTCTAAGGATCTCATAAGGCTCCACTCAACCCGATGACTTGCCGCCGCACCAGATTTCAATTCTGCCCTTTTCTTCTTTTCCCTCCTATATTTATCTCGAAGGTTTTTCCACTTATTCTCGCATTCTTGCCCTTTACAGAATATGAAGAGGAAACTAGCTAGTTCTTTTAGCAAAACATAGCACTTTCTTTAAAGGCGATTCAACTAAATTAACCAATACCGATACCTCGTAATCTAGTCATCATTTAGCTTATTTACATCGATTAGGCTACTATCATTTTCAGCAGTATAAAACAATTCATTTGCTGCAAAATTGGACTAGTTCCTGACAAGCCATAGGCCAAGTCTAAAAAAATTAACTACACTAATCAGACTACTTACATGGCATACCCATCTCTCGAGCTATCTCTGCCCAAGCATTGCCTTTGAAATCCTTTCGGCGGTACGAGTCCTGTGTGGTATTATACAGGCAAGGATATTCCTCAACTAGAGCAATGAGTTTTTCCTCCATATTAAATTAAAACTGAGTACCGCACCTATTCAATTGCTGAAAAAAATCCAAATTGGTGAAAGCTCGATGATTTGAATACCAGTAGTCTAACGATATTGTCAGATTGTAGTAAACCATAAGAACACACTACCCAGCACAAAATTAATTACCATGGGCGGATAGGTACCGTACCGTTACCGGTACCGTACCATGTCCGAACCCGCAGGTACTACTACTATCTGCAGATGATAATGATACAAATCGCTCTAGTAATTCTGAACTTCTACACTCTGAAGCCTATAGTTATAAAAGCCAACTCGAAAACCAGGAAAATAGTTCAAAACTTTCACTTATCACATGAAAAACAACCAGTTTCCCTTCGGAAACCACTAAGACGAGCGGAGCAAGACTGTCAGTACGGCGAACTGCGTTCAGAAAACGCTACTCGAGCGTTCGCCAACGTAGATAAACTCAGCGCAGACCACCGCAGACGAATAAAATAAAACAAACAAAGAAAATACGGTGCGGTGAGTTTGCACACTGTCGTGTATACCGGCCTTAAGGATCAAGCACTGAGAGTTCAGTTTGGGTTAATGGTAAGGATTACACACGAGGAGTTCACTTAGGGTCATAGGCTCAGCGGGAGGTATTAGAAATGCGATGCAATTAGATTTTGATTTCAATGTGATGGCAATTGATAATAAGCAGTAGGCTTGCACGTAATTGACAAAAATCAATTCCGTAATTACGGCCAAATCGATTACGTAATGACCCCGTAATTGCGATATTTTTTTCACACATTCAAACCTATCATAACAACAAATTTAATCCACTTCTATTCCGAATGGGACATCGAAGTTTGGTTTTCATATTCCCGGCAGTACTACACGTCGGCGACAGATGTTAAAGACAAATATCAAGGAGTGAATTTGAAATAATTTTATTCTGATTTTTATCTTTTGTATTAGCTTTGATTTTTCTTTATCAACTTTATCACCAAATTCGATCAATTTTGTAATATATTTATGAAACGATAGTTGACTTTTTTTAAATCGTATTAACGTATTAATACGACTTTCGTATTAAATAAAAATTACGGGTTGCTAATTTATTAATCAACTATAAGCGTATTCTCTCATTTGATTATACTTTCGCTTGCCTCGCGACGAATACTTGTTATTTCACCGTTTTTTACAATATCCGACTTTACTACTTGGTAACATTTTATAATAAATATTGATGCCGACTTATTGACGATATTCCGATTTCCATGCTTCATTTTACATTGAATCATTTCGCGGCCTAAATGTTATAACATTATTTGCGATAAATTTAGATCAAATATTAATTATTTGCGCATAATTTAAAATACCGTACTTATATGACATGCCTTCTCCGAAAATACAAAGTTATATCGCAAAACAATGCATTTTGTGACATTTATTTTGCACTCATGAAAATATTAATTTATTTTTCTAACTCAAGTCGACAATCCTATTTGCCAAGATTGACACAAGTTTGGTCGAGTGCCGGTGGTATTCGAGTCGACGATAAATCAAAATCAGTTGCCGCATTTGGTAAAGACAGGTAATCATAATTGGCCGACATATTTCAAGGCATTGTGAAAAACATAATGAGCAATGCCAAGTCCGGACAGATATATAACGATAAAATCGGTAACAGAACATCAAGATTTTGTAATAGAAAATGGATCTGGGCGCAGAATAAACACGGGAAATCGCGTCGTATTGTTGTTTCTCTGCCTTCTCAATCGCTTTACCGATGCCGAAAAGACTAAGTTGCGTTGGTTCATTACGCAATTTCTCTTCCGTCTTTATATTGCTGTTTGATAAGCGCGACATTAATTATCACGGCAATTACAAATAGACCGTGTTTTATAAGTTGATCTCTTACATTCTTTAGTCATTTCACCCGAAGAAGTTGAAACCAGGTGGCGTCCATCGGTCTCAACACAATTCTATCCCTTATCTACGGTTGATATGAACATTGGCCATGCTAGATAAGTTGATAGTACGTTAGTAAATGACGCGTTATGCCTTCCCCATCTGCGTAAAAGAGAGAGAAAAACGGCTGCGAATACCGGAACTCTAACTTCTTCTACTTAAACTTTTTTTACAATCGACGGAATTGACTGCTTTGAAGTAAGCTCATTTCAATCGCGAAAGCGCTCGTCCAATAATTACGACTTTACGTAATTCGTAACTTCGCTTCCGTAACTCGAAATAATTCCGTAATAGACCTTATTCATTAAAAACCCATCCTACGCGCAAAAAAAAAAGTGATGTAAAAAAATATTTTTTAACATTAGCTCTTAAGGGGAATGTGATCACCAGAGCAGAAATTTGCATTTTATGTAATTTTCTAGATATCTTTCATTGTATACGTGAGCAGTTTTGAGGATAGAATATTTTTTACTTATTTTTTGAATTTTTTATTATGATAAACATGGTCAAGATTTTTAATAATCGTTCATTGAAATTTTAATGAGCGCTGTGTTTCCGATGACGTCATTCTCACTAGACCATGAGATTCTGCCAACGCGCCGTGCTCTGTGGGATATGTGCTCCAACTGCTTGTGATAACAGAATACTGGAATACCGGTACCGGGACCACAACTGGCGTTCAACGAAAGACCTATTTTGGTTTTAATTGGATGTTCTGGTACATTTCTGGTACACCTTTCAAAATCCAATGGCCTAACTCAGTTCATATGTTGACGGTACCTACCATGTAGGCTACGGTACCTATCCCCAAATTGGTGATGTTCAGGGCTGGATTTAGACCATGAGAGGCCCCTTCATATTTTTGAGCTCAGAATTTCTCTCTAAACAACACCACATTTAATTGCTTAAAATTTAAAAAGAGAAAAGCATTAAACTTTTCATTCCCCTCATTCATGGGTGTGAATTTTTAATTAAAAGAATGATAATTTACTTGAGGCAGTTTTGCTTTCAATTTCTTTGATCAAACAACCGCTACAGTCATACTTTAACATAGAAACTTCCAGCAGAATGCGCATAATGATAATTTCCCTTATTATGATGCAAACGACGCAATAATGGCTGTTTACAATGTGGTTGAAACCTGTTGTATACAGAATTTTCTACTCTGAAAAGCTTGATATATATATATATATACTTTTTGTAGGGTTTAAACTTGTCAAGTTTTCAAAAGAATTACAAACTTTGAAACCGAATTTCGAGGCTCTAGGTTTCAGCCTGCCTAGCCTATTGGTAGATCCAGCCCTGGTGATGGTCCCTACAGCGAATTTCTGGCCCTAATCACTCAGCAGATTGAAATAAATGGTTTTCAGCATTTATTAGCAAAGATAGGTATTTTAATTAAACATATAGTTCCACTTAAAGCCTGTATAATGATATTATAAATATATGTCCCATTATTACTGCATTGTGAGAAGGCTTTCCCCACTATCAAGTCTATAAGGTTTTAGCGTCTTCCAATGTCTCAGATGAAAACTTCAGTCTTCATTTCGCATATTCTTTCAATTAATGCCATTCGCATTTGAAGCTTGACTGATTCCAATGTACCTTTTCCATTGTTGTTTAATGTAATATCCTAAACGTGACTTCAAAATTTTTTTCTCCCTTCAATCATCACATGTTTGAATACCCGAGCTGACTTCTACTGATTTGTTATTAATTTACAATTTTTTTTTATAAATTAACTGTCGTACTTGCTAAGTGTCCACTAAGTGAAAATCTACAAAAAAAGCAGTGTTTAATAATGGACTACATTTTTAACCGAATCCAAAAATATTCCGTAACTTGGCCAACCCTTCCTCCGAGGAGTTTTTGTTAAAACATCTTAATTAACTGTTAATATTGATAGCAAACATGGGGGGCAGGGGGGAGCTGACTGTGATGGTCTTATCGCTCCCCAGTCTATACCGAACAACTGTGTGTTTTGTATATGATTTTTATTGATTCAATTCTGGTTGACAAAATAAATCACCCTCTCGTATTCAGTCATGTTTTTTAACCTAGTTACGAGACCGGTATTGTACCATTATAGGTTGGAGATATTCATCTTTTTTGTATACCGGTACCGTACAACTTGCCCTGCCTATTGGCAGGATGGCCAACATTTTTGTTCGTAGGCCTATTTCAGTATTTACTAAATAATTTAGTTTTCACCTCTTGCAGCCTTGGTACGGTACCGGTAGTTTAAATAACACGTCAGCATGCCTTTAGTAAATGATTGCTAGCTGTACAGGTATAAATGCGTAAAACCAGTAAACAAACGTGATAGAAATGGTACGGGTTATAGATTGTCAATGTTAAACGCTTCCAGTACCGGGACGGACACGGACCCAAAGCGACATTTGCAGCGCATATCCCACAGAGCACGGCGCGTTGGCAGAATCTCATGGTCTAGTGAGAATGACGTCATCGGAAACACCGCGCTCATTAAAATTCTAATGAACGATACATCACTTTTATTTTTTGCGCGTAGGATGGGTTTTTAATGAATAAGGTCTATTCCGTAAATCCCTAAATTACGTAGCTAAGCAGTGAACGGTCCGTTTCAGAGACCAACACTTTTACAGGTAACGTTAGACATAATTTCTCTCCAGTGGCATATGGAACTGCGACAAAGTGGTTGGTATTTACCGTCAAACAATGAAAAAAAAACTGTAAGCCAGGCTAGATTAATATGTTATAAAACCAACGTTCGGACTTGAGATTGGGATAGAAATAAAACCACATTGCGAGTGTCATTGAGTTTCCTAACTCTAAGAATCAAGCTCTGGTTATAGCCTTTTTGGGCCCAGCCTTGTTTTCAGACATAAAGTTTATTTTTTTTTGTGATAATTCATATTTGGGTCATTGCCCATCATTTCTACATGAGTGTGAGGTTTGCAACCTTGAGCAATTTTATTTACGGCTTGATATTTGTATTAGTGTTTTTCGTCAAATCTGTGCACCATAATGGCGCACAACCTGAACCCTAAGCTGTTACAATACTGTGTTAAGGTTGTGCGCCATCTTGGTGCACAAACTACGGAAGCACCAAATTTACTAGAAAATAAAATCAATAACCTTTAGGTATTTGTCGAACACAGCTTTGGGTCGCTGTTGAAACATACGTGTAAAATAAAGAGTACCATTTCAAAATACCCGCTTTAGTTGCAATTAACAATACAAGCCTGCTAATGCAGTCGGCAGTGGTTCAAGTGGATATACACCCGGTGGAGAACAGTCAATTATTTGTTATCAAGGCTTGTTATGCAGCGGGATGATCACGACGATGAAGTGAAAGATAATGCTATCACGAGAACAAGAATGAAATTTTTTTATAGTATATATATATATCCCTGGGAAAGAATGTAGTTCATTCTTATGTTCTATGCCAATGCTTTTCAAACTACCAAAGACTCTCAACACTTTTGCTTCTTCTATTCTATAAAAATACATTGTTATTATATATTCGCATTTCCATCTTTTTGTTCGTGCCCCCAGATAACTGATCAGTGGCCTCCAAGGAGGCCGGGGTCCCCCTTTAAGAAACCCTGCCATAAACTAAAAGAGGCGACCGTGCTTCTTTTGCCTGTTGTAATGCTGTCCCTCAAATTCAGCTACAACAAAAAATTCACGAAAACGGGTTTTAGATTTTATGATTTCATTAATATTCTCGACAATGAATGATATACGGGTGGTAAAATGCCAAGTTATTCCAACAACATGATCATGTTTTGCAACTTACAACCAATATTTTGTATGTAACTTTGTTTAACAGAGTCCCAAGAGATTTAACTACAAATATCAAAATGTGAGGCCAAAAATGTTACACTACAACATAGTCAAATGTGATGTATTTACGATAGATAACAGGTTTACCAAAAAGCATTACATGAAAAATGATAAAATAAAGATCAATTTAGCAATATCTACTTAGGACTTGGTGATATGCATCTGTTGTTGATTTTATGTGTTTGTTTCGGAAGTTTAATGACAGAATTAATTGTGGTTGTTGCGGATGTTTCAAAAAAGGTTGAATGGAAAAAACTTTTCGCAAAATGTCAAGGTTTGAGAGTAGTAGAGAAGTAGCAAAAACACTTCCACGTTTTCTTCATTTGATAACCACGCCACAGAACTTCTCAGATAAATATACGCAGCAATTGCGAGAGGCAGAAATGCCAAGATGGGATTTCATCGCATTGCAAACCAGTATTATCTTAGTTATATTCGCGCATTCCCATCTGAACAGTAAGTAAGGCGTAACTTTCAGTAATATGCAATCAAATAATTTTATTGTAGAATATATATATATATATTTAAAAACATTTCGTCACGCCAACCGCAGTCCGAAATTTTTTGTCTCTGGTTGAGCTTAGATACCAATTGGCACTCATGTAAACTGGTAAGAGGGACGCGATGGAGCAGATAATATGAGTATTCATCCCCCAGCTGTCATTGGAGTGGGTACGTACTGCTGTTTTTATTGCAGATGATACTGATCTTTCTTTATTAAAGATTTACTGGCATCAACGATTTAAGGATGTCAAGTGATGGATATAAATAAACCAGTTGAAAACCAATACGCAATATTACAAAACATACTTCCAACACGCGGTTTGGATGAATGAAAAAGCTGAAACTAGTATTCTTTAGAGTTTAAAACAGCATACCAATTCTATTCAATGAAATCATACACAAAAGCTCGTATAAAACTTATAGCTCAATGAACAAGTGGAATTGGATGCATGTGCGCAAAAAATGTGCGCGTTACTACGTACAACCGAAGCACGCAGGAGAATTTGTGTGATGTACTATTGATCAAAATGTTTGACTCAACTATGTTGGCATAACAGGTGTACATCTTGGTTTCGCATACCTTCTATCTCCACAAGGATATATTAATTTGGCCAAAGTCAATGCTGCACCTGAAAGGTTCCGGTTCTTCCAAAAGAAACACGTTACACATCGTTAGATACCAGTGGATGGTTTTTCATGGCCTTGTTCGGCGTGAAAGACGAGGTCGAATGTACCCATACATTTCAACTAATAAAATATTCTCCTAAGTAACTCCTTAAGTAACTCTCTAAGCTCAACACAAATGTAGTTTGAAGAGCGCAAAATGCTGTCGATGGATCTTGGCTTATATTAGCGAAATAAACTACCATTTATTCTACTAAATTTGAATTTCTGACATCGTAAGGAGATTCAATGTTACTAGGTATTCAAAACTAACCCATGTAGTTATGAAATAAATGTTTTTAACAAAAAATGTGCTCCCGAAGTATTCGTACCAAGATGGTGCACAACCTGAACATTGTATTTGTACCAGGTTAGGGTTCTGGATGTTCGTCATCTTGGTACGAATACTTAAAATCCACTTTGAAAAAAGTGCTCAACATTATATACTCCACACCCACCTGGGTATCATTATTTATGTCAACGACATTATATCTAAACAATAAAAAAAACTTTATGTCCCAAAACAATGTTAAGGCCCGATTCTGCGGACTATTGTGACAGAACAAGCGCGTTACTGAATATATAATATGAATCGTTAAAAATTCCATTGCTGAAGGCTTGGGTTTTCACGAACGTCGATTCGCCGATAAGGTTTTATAAAAACGGAGATTTGACAAAGTACATAAAAGACTCCATCGGAAGCTTTTTAAATATTGGAAGCAACTGACCACTTGGCTTAAGCATAGCCATCCTGAGTAGACAATAGTATATTATTTCAGTTAGGCACATCCAGAACGTCCGCGGTAAATGCATTTCGACGGAAAATATTGTTCATCGGATTGTAGTCCAATCTTAAACAACTATTATACTTACTGTATAAACGTTATTTCATAAAAACGTATTTGCTCTGAAAATATATAGACCATAGCTGATATATTCAACGCAAATGCAGCACTTAGCTCGACCCAGTTACCCCGAGTATGGTCTATTAAAAACGGGTGTTGGCTGGCGTCACACCGTGTGGGCTAGCGTCACAGGGGTGTCGGCTGGCGTTCTGGCAAAGTTAGACGGTAAGTTAAGGCGTCTCAAACGTCCACGAACTAATAAATTACATAAAAGTATTTAAGGAATAACGTATATACAGTGAGTATAATAGTTGTTTAACCCGTAGACCGCAGTGTGAGTGTGGGCTTAGCTAGTGTTGGCTAGGGTAGCTCTGGTCTAATTTACCAGTCAAATTAATGGGCATAGTAGTGAGAGCAGCCTGGGCGATGCTTTATTTATATGATTTATAAGTTTTTTCAATGATATTTTAAAAATTAGAAATATTCGTTAAATAGAAAGTGGAAACCCATGCATCACACCATTTCAATTTACCGTGGCCATTGTGTTTCCATTCACGCAGTTCGACTTATTAAGAGACGACGTCACTTAGACTTAGAGAATTCATAATATTATGTTATGTTCATCGCAATCCCCCAGGTCGCGTATTATTACAATAAACGTGGGAAAGAACAATTTCTTTGTTACATTTCAGCATATCGAGTTACTTATTGTTCTTCATGAGACCATAACAGTTTTTTCCTATCCGTGGCGACAATATACCGTAGGTTATTTATGTAATTTATAGTGGAAGTACGTGTTGTTAAAATCAAAATTGTTGCGAATTGGTATTGATTTGCTATGGTATTTTTATGTATATATATATAATATGTTTGTTCAAATCTAGGTCACGAGCCCTGGAAGAAGGTTAGCCAAGTAGAAGCTGGAGCTCTAAGAGGTATGCACGTTGCATAAGAAATGAAAAGAGATAATATGGTTGAAGCGAGATTTGGCAACAAGTAATAAAAGCATTTGCTGAGAAACAGTATAATGAAAAAGTACAATTCAAATTGACAGTGTGTTTTCATCTAAAAACGAGCGAATGACCATCGTAATAACGATCTTTTCGCATGATTGGATTTTCCAACACGGTTCTATCCGTTGACAAACTTGATCGAGCAACGCAATTGTAATACATTATCACTTGTAAACATTAATTTGATGTTGCGCTAACCCATAAAAATGAAATTCCATTTAAGGATTTATCAACAACTCCATCGCGGGGTGGGTAGATGTAGATGAAATATCATGGTGCACCGACCCTAATCTTATCATATACTTTCTTCTTGTCTTAGAATTAGATTCGACGTTGAAACGCTTTTAAAAAACAGTGCCAAGAAAACGGATTCTGTTCGTATGGATTGACGCAAGAATCCTTATACTTATACCTGAATATTTGAGAGGCAATGGCTTGCAACTATTTTACACGGCGATATCAACTTTCGTTTGCCCTGCCTAAAATACGATTACATTTTTCTTAACTCCAAAGTTTATGCGGCGTGAATACAGCACACGCGGAAAAGAATATTTTTTAATTGTACCACATCACATAGCAATTAGAAGAGACATTCAAAATATTTATTTATTCAAAGATTTATTTATTCAAAAGATTCATTTATTAATAAATCTTTTTTTAATCCCCTACAACCTATTTTACCTTAGCCCAGGGGTCGGCAACCTACAGCCCGCGGGCCGCATCCGGCCCGCGACGCTTCACTAATCTATAGTAACAAAACGTCCGTTTTGACGAATATATTCTTTAGACTAAATTATATTATAACCTAACAATCATATAATTCCCAATTACTCGTTTAATGAGCATGTAATTTAAGCAAATGACAGCAAAACGCAGAAAAGTTGATGCTAAGTGCAAAGGGTTCAATGGCGCTGAAAATATTCAAATGGAATTTTATGAGATGCAATGCGGAAATAAATCTATATTCTATTCGAGAGATGTATCACTGCTTGATTTTTATTATAAAAAGTACCATCCGTTCGTTTTTTTTAACTTTATTAAAATATGTGCGGCCCGCCAATGACTTGCAACCTTAATTTTGGCCCGCGAGCGACAAAAGGTTGCCGACCCCTGCGGCGTAGCCTATATACATTGCAATTTCTAGATATTATAAATTTTCTGGTTAACAACGCGGCGCAAAAAGTGCATCAACAGGAGCAGTAATGTATATAAGGCACACCTTGTCGCGGTTGACAGATTCAGCTCTTGCAAACCCCGGCCAGAAAATCAGAAATAGGCGTTTTGTTAACTGCAGAACGTTTTGTATGAGTTTGATCGGTAGTAGTATATATTTACGGGTTGATGGGCAGTGAATGCAAAAATGATATTATGCAATACCAACACACTGATGATGTGCTGAATAAATACATCATGATAGAAATTCTATTCCTAACATAGTAAACAACCGATAGATACTGTGCAATCATTGGTCACTCCAAGTTTCATTGTATACCGTAGTTGCTAATTATTTGTAAAATTTCTATTTTTCCACAAAAAAAGGTTTTATATACGGATATTTTAGAGAATACCTAATGACATATAGCCTGAGTGTTTTTCTGATTGTTTGTCTAATTCTTTAGAATTTTCGTTTTCCATATAAAATGATAATGATGGATAAATTGATTATTTTTATTGTATCTTATGACTACTGATAATGGAAAGATGTGTTTCAATAGTCACTGGGTTACATAGATCGCCATTTCACGAACGTGGGCGCAATTTAAGAAAAATATATGGGATAAAATGGGAAAACCTATCTGGATTATTTAATATTTGTCATTATTTATCTTTGTATTGTATACTTATACACTTTATAATATCACCTAGAATCCTAGATCACCTGGGCGTCATGCAACTAAATTGAAATAATTTATTTGAATAAACTAAAACTATCATATTCATGAATCCGAATTGGCAAGCAAAAAAATGTTTTGCGTCGAATAGTTCCGACATATGCTGAGTAGGCCTACTGGCAAACATGCTGACATGACTTCGTTTGGATTGAATTAATGATTAAATATATAGGCTACCCTATTTGTCGACTCACCTGCTTACGAGCTTATGTTGCCAGTCCAGATGTATTTTTGTTTTATGATAGTATTATGGAAGTATTTATGTATTAAATGTGATTAAACCGGTTTGTTGAATACAAAGTTAAAGCGGTCGGTACGGTATGTAATCGAGCTATTATTGTTAATCGGCTTATGTTGTTACGGTCGTAGTGTAATATCGTAATAGTATAGGGTTACCATATTTGAAAAAACAAAATTCCGGACAGTGCATGACTATGTCGCACAACCTTAGTCCTAACCGGTACACAGAAAGTATGTTCAGGTTGTGCGCCATCTTGGTGCGCATACTTGTTTCTGGAGGTCCCTATTTTCATGAGACCATATATATGCGCTACCGAAATGCTAAGGCTGCAAACGTTGTACGATACTCATGCTAAAGCGCCAGCTACCAAAATGAAAAGTATTGTCTTCAGTCACAAGCAGAATCTCACATCAGGCAGGTAAGCACACTCTAAATATAGCTACGGGCCGTCGACTGGAAAAATCTCAACTTCAGAGTGAAAAATAAGAATGAAAATTAGATTGTGCCGAAACGGAAGAACAGCAATTACATGCTTAAAACAAATTAAAGACAATCACTACAAATTTACTCTTCTGGCCATGCATATTTTTCTGGAGATCTAATTCTCTTCTTGTGTGATTTCAAAAATGAAAACAATTCACTACAGTGCATATCATACGGTATGGCAACCCTATAATAGTAGTCATAGTCAAGTTTTAACGGTAATGCATAAGGGTACGGTTTTCCAGATTGATTGGTATCAACCCTGGGCCCGTCGGAGTAAACGCTGTAACTCCTTAAATTAACGCAAAACAAAAATCTGATATAAAATGAGAGCCGAAACTGCTTGGATAACGAGAAACAAAAAATGTGATGTGAGTATAAAAAAAGTCTGCTTGACGCTGAATGAAAATCAGTTTTACCTACTCAATTTTCCATTGAAAGAGAGAGAGTGTGTTTTTGAGAAAGAGTAATCAGGTCTCGTTTTCCTGAGCCACGACTTCCTTAACATCGGCCAATCAGCAAGATGTAAAAAGTGACGTATCAATAGACCTTTATTTATCCGCTCAGACATTTTTTTGTCACTCAGACAGATTTTCATGCGCGATCGTAAACATTGCCTCGTTTTCGCGTTTTTTTATTTCATCAGTTAGTTTTCAGTTGTGTTTCGGAAATTTAAGTATAAATTAATTAAATTCAATGATTACTTTGTCTACTTAGAAGTTTCAGTTTAATTGCAATAATCAAAAATTAGTGTAGAAAAAACTGCGTTAGACAGATTGTTGAGTGCTTAGAATCAGAAGGATGATTTGAAACATATACCGGTACCGGTACCGGTACCGTATCCAGTTTTACAGGCGCCAACTCGCGAAACCACTGTTAAAATGAGCCCTAAAAATATTGCAATGGTAGAATATCGGAAGAATTATCCGAGAGTCAAAGGTCGGCAAGACGTACAGATATTCATTTTTGAAAAAAAATTGGGCATCGGCAACTGAGCATATTTTTCATAGAGGTACGGTATATAGCCTAACTTACATATGAAATATGGAAAATAAATATTGGAAACAAGTATAAAGAGTTATGTTGGAAGTTAATTCATAATGGGTTGCCCACTGGAGACAAAATAAAACACTGGTTCATTGATGAGCCAGGAATGTGTGTCTTATGCGAAAATAATGTTGAAGAAACTGTGTGTCATTTATTTTTAGAATGTGACTGGTCTAGTGATTTTTGGCAATGGTGTTGAATAGGATATAGGATAGGATATACATATTCATCCCGGGGGAAAGGAAAGCCGATAAGACGGCTTATCCATATGGCGAACCACGGCCTCTCGTCCGGTTACCATTCCAAGTCGGATACCGGTATGGGATTAGTTATATTGTTTGTTTTCGGAAGCATGGACTTGGTGGTGGAGGAAGCCGTAACCGACCAGCGGTTACGTGAACCACCCAACGACGGCGAGAAGTCCAGCAGTCCTCTCGCACATAACCATCCCTGCATGGGATGCGAACCCACGCAGAGTAATTAGAGGTGCGGTGGCGAGCGTATTCCTAACGCTCAGCCCGTTGAGCCACACCGCCGCGCCAGATATTAATCAAAATACTATTATAGCAAACGATTCGGAATGCAAATCAAAATTAATCACAATATTATGCGGAAAATCAACAATTTGGGAATATCGAAATTCAGTAAAATATGATGAAATAGATAAAATGAAAAGTAGTATGCATTCAATTTTCAAGTGTAAACTGGTCGGGATTTTAAATTTACTAAAAGCAAGCGAAAGAAAAGAAATGAATTAGGCTATTGTTATATGAGCACATGGATGATCTTTTACATAGGTCAATCATGATGTAAGTTTATATGCAACACCATACTCTGAAAATTATTGAAAGTATGTTATTCGTACATCATTTTCATAAGAGGAAGATGTATCGACTATGAAACATAGATGGCGAATGGGAAAAACCCAATATGAAAGCGTGGATTTTTCCATATTCTCTGTCTAATTTTTGTATTCTTGTATTTTTCATGCTAACTAAAAAATTAAAATAAAAACTGATTACCTGTAAATTAAAATTATATTCAACTATCTGCTGATTGGATTACATGTGGATTAACTCAACTTTTTTGGACATATATTGGATTATATTAAATTAACGACATCATGGTAATGGTATGAATTTTGTCTTTATTTTGATTTTTACTATTCATATGTATTGGGGGGAATGGGATTAAATTTAAAAAACGATAAACAAAAACATGGAAACAAAAAAAATATCTATTTATATATTTATAATAAAATGATTTGATACCAAAATATTAATACGAAAATTCCGTTTGGCATTAGAATTTATTTGGCACAAAAAAAAAAAGGTATATAACTTACACCTCAATGATACTTTCACGTTAATATTACTGCTATACTGAGTTGCCGGTGCGGTACCGGTACGGTACATTTTTTGTTTGGCGTTATTTAATGGGCACCGTACTTCGCTGGACCCGTCTGCCCGTTAACATATCTTATTCTGGCACTGGCAAATTGATTGAATTTCAGGACAATCTGGACAATCTAGTAATGATACGGTGTCGGTACCCGTAACGCCGACGGTAGTGTATTATCTTCATCCTAATTTATTTATCTTTACCTTCATCTCAATCTGGTAGATAATCTAAATTTATAGAAATAGACTAGGTAGACTACCGGTATGGAAAATTATGAGCTTGTAACGAATATTGGTAAAGGATCAAGTGGTTACGTTTTTCTTGCAAAAAGTTTGAAGACGAAGGTAGGTGTTACGTAGGTAAGCTTTCATATGCTGCAATTGCAGCGCACTTTACAGATCGACAGACATTGTCTCGTTTCAGAGAATACCGGTACCATTTTGTAGATGAACAAACCCTCTCCTTTGCTTTGGGGGACGTCTGGAGTGGACATTGTTGTCCCTCAATACAAAACATTTTTATGTTTGTTTGTTATGGAGTTTTCGAAATAAACCATCTATCTAATATCGGTAAAAATACAGTAAAATGAATTTGTGCAAAAAACTACAAAGAAACGCAATCTAAAAACTTAATCATGGAATTCCTTGGGAAATAATAATCCGTTCTGAGCCTACCGAAGGAAAATTTTTTCTACTGTAGCATTCAACTGTTTAGCAAAAAACGGCAATTTTGTTGACATGATGACTGCGATTAATTTTGGTTATTGTTGAAACATGTCGCGATATGACGCATCTGCCGCCATGCCAGATGCCCTTTGTTTGAGATACACATGGCTGCATGGAGTGTTTTATTGAACTAAAATGACGGGACAATCTTGGAATTTGGATAGTGTGCCATACGTACTGTGCTGACATGGGTCTCCCTAAAACCATGACCTGATGACAGTCGCCAAATTTTTTCTCCATATTTTCTATAGATTGGTTTTGTCAGAACTTGCTATACTTTGCATTTCGAATCAAATTGTTTTTACTGAGACAGTTTGAACGTTTTCAATAATCCAAGCATCATTCCTGTTTAACAGAATCTAAGGTCGATCATCTCGCCTTTGTGGTTTATTTAAATTGGAATATCAATTAAATCATGGCAACTCAGAGGACAAAATAAAAAATCAGGCACTTGAGAAATTTCAGGCACTTGATGGTTTGCTACTTTTAGAATGCTAATTGGTAGCACTAACACTGATGTATTTACCGTAATTCACTTTTAACCAAATATTTTTCCAACAACGAGACAAAACAAATAATGTCACGGAATGACAAAAAGTTGAATGCATAAAATGACTGCGAAATATCAACCAAATTTCGTAAAAAGTGTCATGACATATCATGTATAATAAATTGTTTTGGTATTCTAGAGCTATTAGTCTCTACATTTACCAGCAACATTTTTTGTACAACAAACATTTTTCTGGAAGCAGCTAAATATACAGCTTAACTAGTTGCATGTGACTTCGTGACAAACCAAAATATTTATTGTAAACAGAGGTATCATACTTTATTTTAAAATCTGAAGTTTTATAAAAACTTGGTTAAATTTGGTAGTTTAATCAATAGTTGAAGATGTATGGAAACACAGAAGTATGGATACACAACAACCATGATTTAATGGATTTTTCAACTGAATATTCGTTACTATTATTTTCATCGCACAGTAAAAAAAATTTAATATAGTGTAGTAATTCTATCCAATTGAAGAGTCCAGCTGTACACTAACACAAACTGCTTGTCTGAGGAAGTCTGACTCTGGTCAGACGAAACGTTACAGAAATACATTTGTGTTAGTGTGCAGCTGGACTCTTTAATTGGATAGAATGGTCATGTTTATTCCAGCTACAGTATCCTTGCAGTATACGCATACGGATCCACTAGCATAAAGGCATAGAGAAAAGATAGGAAGTTAGTCTCGCGCAACCCAACTCAAATTTAGTGTAGTAATTGTTGTGAATATTTATTTAATATTGCTTTATTTCTTAGAAATTAACTGCAATCAAAAAGATTGAAATTGATGAAAATCGCAGGTCAAGATGCAAAAAATCAGTAGTACTTGAAGCATCGATACTGCGACGCCTCGTCCATCCACATATTGTTGAATGTGAGGAATGGTTTTTGGATAATGAGGTGAAACTATTATCTTTTATTAGATATTTAGGTAAAATCTGTTGAGTTAATTCACCTTGCCATCAATTCATATGGCTTGAAAAAATATACATTTTCACCACAAGTTGTCACCACAAATAACAGAATATAAAGTCAGACTTGAGACGCATGTTGCCTCTGCCTAACCAAAGTACCGAATGACGTCTGGAGACCAGCATGGCAGTATTTATACCCAGGAAGCATGCTTCCGAATTGTCATCATGCCATACCATACCTGGACAAAATGTAAATAAGAACACAAGTTGACACTTGGGGGTTGGTCCGTCTCTGTTCCTGATTATTCTCGATATATAATGGAATTGTGTGTGTCTTAATCTAATGTTTTTTTTATTCATTTGGTTAAGACTTCTTTCCTAATAAATTATCTCAATTACAGAAAAAAATGATGAACATTGTACTTGAATACTGTGATGGAGGAACAATGCAGGATATGGTGAAACAAGCAAACATCAAAAATTCTTATTTTCCAGAAAACAAGGTCATTGTTGTTATCCTAATATGATTTTTTAAGTTTTTTTTTTTCTGTGTTAAAAGTACCATTTTCAAGTCTCATGTGACATATGCCTCTTATGCTGGTATAACCCTATTTTGTCATGTAGGCTATAATATTAGGAGCTTATGGGACAGAACTTGTGAAAATATTAAATATCAACCTAGGTACTAAAGTGGATGGCACAGATAGTATCTGCGGTTTCATACATGCATAGTAAGAAGATTTTGCATAGAGATTTGAAGACTGAGAATGTTTTCATTGTGAAGTAAGATTATTAATTCACATGTGATATATTTTTCACTATTTGGCAATTTTCAGCCTAGACATACTGCTGTTACAAAAAATCTTACATGAAAAATTCGGTAAAATATACTTTTATACATTCATTTATTTAAGCAATACTTATCCATTTGATCTTCAAATCAGAAAAAGATCAGTAGGCCAATATGTTTCGCTTTTTAGTTCAGTCATTGAATGACCAGCAGCAGCAGCAGCAAATATTCTGTATCTGTTTTAGGCCAGATATTGCGAAACTGGGAGATTTTGGAATATCTAAGGAGTTCGACCACACATTGGACTTGGCTCAAACATGTGTTGGAACACCTTGTTACTTGAGTCCAGAACTTTGCCAGGATATCCCATACAATTCAAAGTCTGATGTTTGGGCACTCGGTTGCTTGCTTTTTGAAATGGCTGCTCTCAAACCAGCGTTCGATGCAGCCAATCTTGTCAGCTTATTTTATAAAATTGTAAAAGGAGATTTTACATCACTGCCCAAACATAGCTCACAGGATATGCACGAATTGATTGCACTAATCTTGCAAAAGGACCCTGAAAATAGGCCAACCGCATCAAAACTTTTACAACATAAAGCATTATCATGCTATGCAGAAAAAATTTTGTATTCTACGAAAAAAATAAACAACCGAAGTGTAGAACAATATCCACAAGTAAGGAAGTCAGACATTGACATTGAATTCATTCAAAGCTCAACCTTATTAACAAATGCTGATGTGGAGAGAAGAATGAGCCCTGGGCCTTCTTATGCCTATAATATGTTTCTATCTGGTATAAATTCGAAACCAATGCTTGAGTCCAAAGATAATTCCACACAGTTTTCTGATCTAGTAAATAGGTCAAATTCTGTGTTGGGAACCAATTCAAAGAACAAACAAAACTCAACTGTTCCAAAGATATTTGATTATGAAGCAAACCAGTCCGGATCTCCGATACCTCAAGAAGTTGAAACAGCGCGACCCCAAACATGTCCACACTCAGCCTCAAAAGCAAGACATATCAAAGGTTTGCTATTATTACCATTTTGGGTTTCTGCCCCCAGTAAGCTATAAAAAAAGTGAGTAAAGGTAGTTGTTTATCACTAAATTTGTTGTCCTTTGCTGTTACATATCTTGCAGTAGCTGCCTCTTAATCATTGTTTTCGATTAAATATTTTTTATGTCTCGATTATTATACAAACTTCCATAACAGAAGAATTGGATTTCAATGATACAGTTGTGACGTGGTCCGGATACGGAGATCAAGGAAGTCATAGTGGAAGGAAAAGATGTGATTCTGTATCGTTATCTAGTGGAACAGATGAATCCTCTGATATTGATACACAAGTGAGAGAATCAGGAAAGATTGGTATAAGGTATTATACTATATAGTTGAATTTTATTGGCCAAATAAACTTTTAATATAATTTTATTTATTATTCTATACAACTTTGCTCTAACCAGGGGTCTCAAGCTCTCAACTTGAGTGAAAAAATACGAATAGATTATCTGATGCAGTATGAACACGAGGTTGTGTAAACAAACAGTTTGAAAAGCTATAGTATCTGGTATAGAAATCAGTAATCGATGTCCAAATCTGTTAATGTAATCCAGTTCCGAAGTTCCTTAATGAGATGAGAAGTTTTTTAACAGGTATTGTGATGATGAAGAAAAGTCAGATAGTAACATATCCTTTGATGAAAATTCAGATTATGATGATGATGATGATTTTATACAAGATGAGCAAGTTGGTAAGTAATAAGTTTAGAAATAATTGAAATTGATGATATCACCAAAATAAGATGACCACTTCAGACTTCTCATGCCAAGCTCATTGGACTGCAAAAGTAGGATTATGTGAACTTCTTAAAAAAATGATGTTATTATGTGCAGGGGCGCAGCCGGGATTTTTTCAACGGGGTTTGCGGTGAATTCAAAACAGTGAGCCAAAAGTGCAATTCCAAACCTTTTTTTCTTTTTTTTCAATTGTTAATTAATGTATTTTTCCCGATTACAAAAAGTAAAACATATTATACTGAAACGTTTGCAAATAAAGTTAAGCGATGTTTGCGCTTATTTGCAAGGATCACTCTTGAAGCATTTCCAGATTCTGTGTTACATCTGCACCAGAAATATAATAATACATTTTATTTATTGAGTATAATTCTATGCTCGGTTCAATGACAAATATACCAACTGGATATTCTCGCAGTATGTCAAGTTGCAGCAGTCAAAAATAGATAGTGTAGGCCATCTAGGTGCACCCTGTGGTAGTCTGTTTTACATTTTGGCAATCAAAGGATAGCTTCTATTCATGTTGCTTTTCGCAATGACTATAATCCAAGAATAATATCAGGAGACAGATGCTGAATAGCTTCATATAAAGCTGGTATTCCGGACAAGTCAGTAATTTTTTATAGGTTCAGTTGAGGGTGCTGCTGAAATATTTGCATGGGTTACCACACCAGGTTCATATGTTGATTTTTCAATTGCGGCAATGTGTTTTATATTTTTACATGTTTTGTTTGACTAGTAAATTCCATTAATTTATATCTTTCCTTTTTTTAAAGCATAGTGTCTTTGATTTTTTGGTAGGAATCTCTTCACTTTTTTCAGTTTTATCTGTATCAACTGCATCTTTGGTTAACGTCTTGCTTTTTGCAGGCTTTGTATGATAAAACACTGATCTAAGCTCTTAATCAAATAGCGAATATATTATTATATATCATTTTTCCGACTTGTGACAATTTTTTCGTGATATGAATCAAAAATAACTATATTCGGCACAATACCACGGCAGTCTGTGGACATGAATTGTGTACTACGTGATTATTATTAATTTTTGGTTCCTATTTTCGTATTTGAAAAATAATAAAAGTATTATTACTCTAAAATACAATGGTGATCTGTCGACTTAAAATGTGTGGTGAACTACCCGATTATGATTAATTTTTGATTCATATTTTCATACTCACGAGAAAATTGTCGCAAGTCGGGAAAATAATATATACTTTATCCCGCATTTTGGCAAATGATTTGGATAAGGGTTGATATTTAGGAGTATGGACTTTTTACTGGGATGATTTTGTGTTGCGCAAAATAATCAAACCCATGACCGATGCCACTATTTAAAATGACTTGTCGTATTAATTTAATACTGTTAACGTAACTCATGGTTGCGTCGACTTGGGAAATAATTAGAAGCAGTATTATTCTAAAATATATATCGCAGTAATCTGCAAACATGAAATGCTTGGTAATATAGCCAGGTTGTAGACAGGGATGGCCATTTCCGAATACTAAACTATTCCGAATACATTCTAAAATCGAAAATAACACATTGTTTTAGTTTATTAAAACCCAGTAAAATAGGAAATAAGCTTCAATAGAAATATCTGAATAAAGCCACAAACTAACAGTATATGTACACAAAGTAATTGATAGTTTATAGCTATCAATAAAAATAATAGCAACTTGTGACACAGTCAGTTTATTAAAATTGTACACTTAGTACAAATGATCATATGAAAAGATAGCCAAGGAGTTGTCTGCCGCTTTCTATCATTGGTACCATGATATTACGATAATAGTCAAGTCTATTGACAGAAATACTATTTGTATTCAGATAATTGTGTATATTTTCTGAGAGTAATAAAATTCATTGGCAATACAGGCAACTGAAGCAAGCAACAATGATCGAATATCCATTATGCCTAGAGTATTCTACTACCTACCAGTATATTTGTATATTAATTTTTTTTTTTTATATTAATTTATGCGAACCATATTGTTTATTATGTGTAGCATATTGTTATATCTGAAATTAGCAATCAGTTAGAGCAGCGTTTCCTAACCTTTTTTGGTCGCGGACTATATTCTCACTGGCAAAAACCTTTGCGGACTCGACGTGAGTTTATTGCAACCGTACTCTGTGTGAAGTAATAAAACCAAACACAACAGAATTTTACCGAATCTCAAAATCGGAAATGCTACGCAATTACGCCTTTGTTAAAAGGGCCGACTTCTTTAGTGTATAAATGGCCTTTTCTGTCGCACAATATTCAATCCTTGACAACGACAAGAATGTAAAATGTGTTCTTATTTCAATTTAATTTTGTTCATGGTCACTCGCGGTTGCGTTGACTTATGACAAGATGAAAGCATTACTTCTTTTAAATGCCACGGCAATCTGCGAACATAATAATGTGAGAATATACTGCCCGGTTATATTCAGTTTTTATATAAATTATTTGCGATCTTGCGAATTTGTTATCGCCGTTGTACAACTTGATTTAGTACTTATTAAAAATATAATTAGTATATTAGTAAATAAAAAAAAAAAATATTCATCGCCTTGCTTTAATATTAATTTAGTTGTGATCATTTGTTGATCTGCGGTTGTGTTGACGATATTTTCAGTATTTTGTATTGCCGCTTTTCAATTTAGAAAATTTAGGTTGCACCATTGACACCTACCAGAAAAATTATTCCTCGAACAACAACGACTAAATCCAATCGTTTGATTAATAAACGACGCGCAAGTGACTTGTCGCGTCACCTGTTACCAAATTTTCGAATAATAAATTGCTATTCTAATAGTTGAATATTCGAATATATGCCAAGCCCTACTCATTCAGTATCCAGAAATTATTGACTCGATTAATGTTATATAAATAAACTTGCTTTTTATGTTTTATGTAAATTCTAACGTAAATCGTGGCTGATGGTTAAGTTTTGCAAAAACGTTTGCGGCCCGCAGTGAATTTCTGACTCGTTGCGGACTCATTCAAACGCTCCACAGACTCATTTGAGACCGCGGGCTTGGGTTGGAAAACACTGAGTTAGAGGATAGATGACCACCACTGCCAGGCGCGCAGCCACGATTTTCAAAATCGGAAATTCCCGTTGCCGCCTGTAACGCCCGCCGCGATTTCGTTCCGTCTTTTCAGGGTATAATGATCATCTTGTCACGTAAAATATTCAATCCATGACAACTACAAGATTCTAAAATATCTTTATATATTAATTTTATGAGTCTAACGTAACTCACGGTTGCTTCTTCATACCTCAAAATAAAAACATTACCATTCGGTCCACGGCGATCTGTGGTCTAAAAGTACGAGATAAACTGCCTGATGTATTTAATTTTAATGCGTATTTTTGCAATCTTGCCAACTCGTTATCGCCGTTAGAAAAATCTCAATAACTGATAGAGTACAACTTCATTACATATAAAGTATAGCAGTAGATTAAAAATACTTATTGATCGACGCGATTACTCCAACTGTTAAAATAGCCGAACAACGAATATATATTTTTCTGTTGTGCAAAGTGATGAATTCGTGACCGATATGAGCATATTTAAAATGTCTTGCTTTATTAATTTAATTGTTTTAAATTTAACCTGCGGTTGCGTCGACACAATAAAATCCTCACCACTCTAATATACCATGGCATTCGCTGACATAAAAATAAAAATGTGTGGTAAACTGCCCGATTATATATTGTTTGGATTCGCATTTTGCGAATTCGGTAAATCTGAGATGTGTATCACTGACTCTGCTCAATCGAAATGCCGCCACTCCGATTATTTTTAAGATAAAAAACCGTTCGAAAAATCCATAAATCTGCCGTAAAATCTCAGAGTAAAATTTATTTCAGCACAATAAAAAATGATTGTATATACTTTAGATTAATTATATTATATACATTCTCACAACCCGGGAAAAAGTCGCGTTGTAAAAAACATTGTATAATGTTAACACACAAATTTTCGACGGCAGTTTAATTAAAGTAATGGATAATCACTAATCAGGCAAATCCCGCCCTCAATTAGTGACAATATGTTTCTAAAAGCGGGCGAAACATAATGTGTGCCAGACTCCAAAGGCACACGAAATTTTGCGATTTTCACTGCCGTATTTTAAACTGTCGCGGGCCTCATTAAAAACTATTTTGTTTACGGTTTTATTTTCAGTATTTTAAATTGCCGCTTTTTAATCAAAAAATTTGCGTTTTCTTTAGAAACTCGCCGCCGAAGAACGTATTCATCGGATTCACAATTCTGTGCGAATATAAAAATAAAATATTTGTCATCGTTATCGTGGAACAAATTTGTGGAAAATTTGCGTTTTAGAGAAAATAACACAAACGTAAAGACGTTTACGGCCTAAATAACATGTTCGCAGATGAAAGTAATCGCGCGCAAGTTTCTATCGAGAATGTTTTCATTCAACGGAAACGTCTTGAAAAAATGTGTGACGTCACACAAATATCCGATATTCTTATGAACGCTAATTCCGATATTCGAATACATTCGAATACTTTATTCGAATTGGCCATCCCTGGGTAGATAACAGGTATTCCATTGTTTATTGCATGCAATTCCATTGTTTATTGTATGCAATTCCTTCATACACTATAGATAAGCTTCTTTTACTTGATTTTATTTTTGAGTGTATTCTAAATAGTGAACTATTTGGTATTGGCCATCCCTGAACCCACCCTTAATATTTGGTAAAAAATTAAATAACAACCAGTGGCGCACTTGCGTAGTACCACAGGTATTTGATCTTTCACAAAGGAATATAAATCCTTCTTTGAAATGAACAGGAGTAAACTCTTTGCGAGGCTGTTTTCTAGAACTGACTGCTTTTAGTCAGTAATTACAACTTTGGGCATTTCAAAATTTGCTGACGTGATTCCAAAATTACCAAAATCTTGATGCTTGAAAATGTTATCTTCACAATATTTTCTGTAAATTCATTAGTACCACTAGTGGTCTGAAGTATTATAATATAGAAATTTTCTCCAAGGTTGATGATTAATCACAGATTTAGAATTTGGCTGGTAAGGACATCTCATTTACTTTTATTTATTTTCTATTTCACCATCAGAAGATGACATTCCAGAATGTATTGATGATCATGATGATGAGTTGAGTGGAGACTCAACACATATCTGTGATGAAAGGAAAGCAGCAGGTGACAGTCATGTATTGCCTGGTAGTGCATGGCTAAGAACAAAACGTATGAGGGTTCTGCAACAGAATAAACCTGGAGGTACTTGTTTCCTTACTTCTTCAAACCTCCTAGGAATAATTATGTATGAGAATACTTCAAAATGACATTGTTTGTCATATTGTCAAGCTTTCTTATCAATCTTTACTCTTTCTTGAGATGAATATAAGAAATCAACTTATCTGTACTCTATTTTAAGTTGTGTATCAAAATTATTAACAACATGTTTAATCTATATTGTGGTATTATTGTGCAATATTGCCCGGCCAGTATCATTCATAGGGCTATATGTCCACTCTTGCTGATTATTAAAATTGCTGTTTATGAAATATCCATCATTTTCTTGATGCCACCATTTAATGGTTGATTGGTTGTCATGGGTGTCCTTGTATAGAGAGAGTTATGACCTCATTTTGCTTCAAATTCCCCCAAACATCTCGATTTTTGAGTAAGTTACCTCTTTGTACAAATAAATGCGAGAAGTTGGTAACAACTACTGAGATTTGTCTCTGTCTTATTCTGAACAAGGTATAAAATAAAATATAAATGTATATATTCGATTTTGGTCAGATCTCACAAATATTTCTGAAAGAAATCAAAACAACAATAATATCAAGAATTTCAAGAAAATGAAGGCTCGACTCCCTGGTAGTTCATGGTTGTCTCAGAAACAACGTTCTGATCATCATATGGAAAGCAGCTCGGATGATGCAATTGTTCTTGGTGGAAATAATGAGAGCAAAGATGTTGTTAAACGTGGGTTTCTTTCAATTAACACAAGATCCACATTAAAATAAACTTCTTCCATTTATAGTAAACAGTTTCTGCTTTGGCCTGAGTTTTCGCCTTTTTCAGTATCTCACACTGTTTACCATACTTTCTTGTAAGTGGTTCTTTTGTTTTCCAACAAATCATTATTACTTGCTATGATAAACTTAAAATGAAAATATCTGATTCAATGCTTTCAATAAGTTGGGTCTAATTGTTTTTCTTGTAAAATATATTGGGTTGACATTTATTTTTAAAACAATGTCTTGTTTGGAGTCAACTTGGAATAATGCATTGTAGTTAGATATGACTAGTGTTATGATTATCACAGAATTGTGAATTGTCTTCTTTTCATGATGGAATCAGAATCAGCTAAAATCTGTTGAGCATGCGATAAATTGACTATTGAGAGTATTGTCTTCAATCCTTTCATTGTCTCACTGAGATTCACAACGACATCGACCTCAAACTTCGATCTGAATTCATGAATTTCATTCGTTATCTTGAGGTATATAGTTGCAGATAAGCTGCACTTGTCGATGTCTAAGCTGTCGATATTTTGAGGAGTTTTATTGTATCTAACATTGTACTCTGCTAAATGTAGGAAAAGAATCCAAGTGTCGTCATCAGAAGAGGAGTGGAAAATTTCGAAATCTGCCTGGCAGTGCGTGGTTGAAAAAAATTGATTCAGGAAATCGATCTGAAAATAGTGATAACACTGGCATTTCATTACCAATAGGTATCATCATACATATATATCTACATTCTATATTTTTAATTAATGACTCAAATAGATCATTTGTATTCAATTGAAATCTCATTATGGCGTCATTCAATTTCTGAAAAAAACACTGAAAAAAAAATCATTGTTCATCTTGACTTTGCAGCATTTCTAAAACCAAACTCATTGAATATGCATTGATTTCTAATTTCTATGTGTTCGATGTTGAACATGATTTAATTTAGAATAAATTTTGTAACCCATATTCTTAAATGGCAGTGGTATGAATCAATATATGTCTCATTGCCATTTTTATCACAGCTTTTCATATCAAGTTGTAAATTGTACTGGATAAGCTTTTAGTACTTGTGGACCACTCCCTGTTCACCATTCTAAAAATATGAACGTACTAGAGTCTATTGTGTATTTACCTTTTTATGGTAGATAAAAATAAATTAAATGCTAGCAAGGTCGAAGGTAATGTGATAGTGGGTTTGAAAAAGAAGCTATAACATCCCTATTCATGACTAGTCTACTTTTGTCACAAAAAGAAAATGTTTAATTATAGATCCAACAAAGTTTTGTTATAAGAAAACTCATTAAGCAGATGTTAACTGTTACAGAATGCCTTGCAGCACATTTGTTTGCATGTTTCGAAAAAAATGTACAGTTCAGCCACGCTTAACAAAAAAATCAATCGCTGCTGTATTACTGTATATATATTATATTACATTTTTATATTTATACTGGTGAGAGACAATACCTCAAATTAAAAAGACTGTTTGCATAGTGTTTACTTCCATAATTTGACAGAACCAACGTCATATTTTCGAAAACAAGATCATGCAATCGCATTGAAAAGCTGTTCAAGCTGCAGTGCAAATAATTTCAGTATTCCAGAAAAGAAGTGAGTATGCTCATCACATTGACATGACACTAATCAAAACTGGCCGCCTTTTGAATGTTTTCTTCATTCTTCAAAAATTGATACGATAGCCTGTCCATTAATCATGTGAAAATGATAGTGATTAAAAGGGTATCCTATTGCTGTTGATTGTCATATTATTGTTCACAACCAAGAAACTGTGTATTTGAAGCTTTTTAGATATGTTGTTTTTATTGAAGCATTAGTATTTGGATCCAAAAGCTATCAGTAGAATTCTTCTTGTCGACTGCTGAATTTCTTTATGTATTCCACATTTAGGCTTTCAAGTCATGATCCAGGAAACGATAGTGATGAATATACATACTCTGATGATTTTGAAGATGATTTTGAATTTTCAGGTACAATCTTGTTTACAGCCAAAGACATAACATACTTGTATTAAACTAGTGATTTCGCTGTTTGGAAACGCCATTTAGTTACCAGCCCGAGACAGCTATAGGTATAGTAGTTACGCTTTTGATTGTCCAGATGCATGGGCATGCATTTTCATGGAAAGGAGAAAGTAACACGTCCTAATCATGTGAAATACTCTTGTCAGGGAGGGCGAACATTTTTTAATAAATGGGTCAAAAATTATATTTTTATCACGAAACAGAAGAGTGCGGGTCACAGATATTCAATTAATGTCCACATCAATAAAAAACTTGCTGTTGTATTATAATCAATTGTTGTTATTGTATAGTTTTGAGTTTATACATGCTGCACTTTGAAGTAACAGGACTGAGGCTATTTCTGGTACCCGATTTTATAAAATTGTGAAACCTTGTTTTTCGCACACATATGAATGACCGAAAACATTCATGAATATCATTACTATGCTTATGTTATTTATGATTTATTTCTGTTCGTCTGTTTCACTGATAATAACAACTTACACTCGAATTTGATCTCACTTTGTGGCAATTAGTTTTCGCAACAATTCATTCTGTTTCGATTAGACAAGAAGGATTAGTTAAGGGCTAAGGGCATGCCTCCAATCTCACTATTAGTTGGGCTTACGAGAGACTAGCTACATTTCCTTGATCTGTCTTTGCGCCAATGCATTCTTTATTTTATCTTTATTGTAAAACTTTGTTGTAGGCAGGAAATAAAAATACTAACAATTAGTTCTCCTATACCCCTCAAAACAGTATGTGGTCCCCTTTAGTTCATGTACTCCCGAAAGGTAAACCTAGAAAGAGACGCTGCGAGAAATGACGAGATCAATTGTTTTATTATGTCATATGTATTGTGACAACCAGTATGTGCCTCATGAAATATGTGGGCCAGACACGTAGTCCAAGTTTAGGGGGATTTAAAATTGCCATGCCGGCTCAGAAATTTGAATTTGGGAGGTCCAGCCCTGGCTGTGCCACTGACGCCACATTATGATAGTTTCCGTAACTTATTGTTAGATGAAATTTTTATCACTGTTTCATAGTTTTTTTTGCATTAATTCAAGATATAACTGATCACGAAAAAAACGTGGTGGCTGGTAGGGCCTGGAGTTTCGAAACAGTGGTATGTCGAAATAGTGACCTATTTTTCTGATTGTTAACTAGATTTCTTTCACTTACATGTACAAGCATGTGAAATTTCACTTGTACAATCTGTTTTTGTATTAATCGCATGCTATTTGGTCACTGATTCAATTTCGTCTCCAGAAACTTAATCATGTGAAACCATTCAGGCTTTTTAATGTTGTGACTACAAGAGGGCGGGTTCCAAACGATTCGTGCCTCCAATGATACATTATTTTAAAATGACTTACAAGCGAAAAGTTTCAAGCAAGATTAATTCATTTAGATGATGACTTGCAGCAGACTATTACTGAAACAGAAGACTCCAAATCATCACTGAATATTGTACAACTAGGGTGTATTGGTGAGTCAGCCTGTCCAAAAAATGTTAGATTTGAAAATGTGGAGACCCACGGTCATGGATAAATGGGTACTCCTATAGTATGGGAACCAAGGTTGCGGACACCGGAACGTAGTATGTGTACGAGGTTAGAGTTGGGCCATAATTTTCGGTGTCCGTCATCTTGGTTCACGTACTGCGGGAGTACCGATATATGACACTGTTATGTCGCTGCTATCTGTGTTGGGATTCAATGTTTCAGTAAAATACTCCGATTACATATATATACGTAACAAATGAATATATCCATTTTATTACTTCGACTTGTTTGTTATCGCATCTTAGAGATGAAAATACTATTTGGAGGATGTGTAAACAAATATCAAGTACACACTTGAATTGAAATATACTTTTGAATTCCACTTGTTGTTGGAAAACAGTGGCTGATACAACAGAGCTATGATGTGAAATACATGGTGGACACTTTGTCATCTTGCATCTGGAGCATTCTTATGAATTGTACTCGATTTGACCAATTTTTGAATCAATAGACCTCGACTGCATGACATATTACATTTTTTTTTATTCTGGTCTTTTTTCTTCAGATATCCTCGGTGAAAAGGTTTTCAATGATCTTTCGTCACTTTTCAAAAAAGGATTGACATTTAGCGAAGCTCTAAACAACCTTGATACATACAAGGTAGACAAAGAAGCTCTACAAGCATGCTATATCCTGCTTGAAAAGCAATCATAATTTTTCTTGGATATGCCCACAAATTGGATTCTGAAACATAACAGTGACAGCGAACTGGGTAGTTCTAAATAAAAAGTACCGTTAATACTTATCCAATCTGAAATATTCAACTATACCCGGCCGGTTTTGCTATTTTAAAATGCCATGGCTGTTTTTTTCACAGCCTTCACCCAACCGACCGTATGTGTTTGTATATTCTTAAATGATAACTTTTATCATCAGACTGTGAAATCAAACATGTTTATTTTTATCTTTAATTAAATTAAATTCAAGATTTTTATTTTTAAGTATAATGTCTATCTAATATAATATTGATTTATTGAGTGATGAAATACTGTGAATTGGTTACTTTTTGTAAAAGCAGAATGTTTGAATACAACACTGTTTAAAATATTAATACTCAAGTGGGTTAACAACCAATTTTGTAAAATTTGTTTTCATTTACAGTCAGTGTACAGTGTTCGATGTTCACAGACATGGCAGATGGTGGTAGTTGTTACCAGTGTTGTTGAGGCTCTGGTAGAATGGGCAATGAATAATTATTTACTATTCTAGAATAGTTAAATCGGATCCTATTCTATTTTCATACTTATTCAAATAGTGGGAGTTTTCCACATTGCTAGATTTAAATGTTAAAAAATTGTAAATGTATTACTATAGTATAAATGTATTATTTATTTGGAAATAACTTTAACATTGGATTTTATTTGATACTCAACAGGCATTTCCCATGACAATAAAATCTAAGAATATTACAATATTTTTGCTTTCAATTGTCCCAAATATATGTAATCCCTAAATACTGATATGCTAAATTAAGATGCGCTTTACACCCTTTAATAGTAAGCGGTTAAATACAAAAATATATATGAAACGACATTAAATCATTAGGAAAGTTGCCGAGTGTACTAAAAAAAACACACGCGCTGAGAATTAATTAGATGCAGGACCAGCGTATGACCACTGCAACCTATGCGGCGGTTGTAAAATATTAAATTTAATCACTATCAATTAAAATCAACTTTTTATTCTATTTCATTTTCTATTAATATCGTTAAATATCATATCTAGCCAGACTTGGCCCTACCTAAACTTAATACGTAACTATCTACGCCAGATGCGGCATCATTTTTTTTAGTTTATCGGCGACTGAAATATACATACACTCGATCAAACGTGCGTCTATCTTGAACGATAGAAACGGAACGAAAAATATGTAATCTTTTGAAAGTGAAATTTGAATGTGACAGATTGTTGCGTTTTGCGATATAACTTTGTATTTCGGAAAGGGGGGTAATAAAATTATTCGTAAATAATATTTGATTCAAATTAATCGCAAGTAATGTCATAACATTTTTTTATATGGGTATTATGGATACACGTACATTGATATATACTGAAATAAGTGAAATTTAAAAATTTAATCGGACAGAGAAGAGAAATGAAGAACAGGTAAATAGAAAAGTGGAAAGAAGCTTTCAGATTTCAATTTAACATATTTCATCACACCTTAACCTTACAACTCGCAAGTAATGGCTTAGTTAACCTTGATATCGGATATCATCAGTAGCCTAATTAGTAGCACATTTTTAGGCCACTAATTATGGTTATTGTTTACCATTTGAGATTCCAGCCTACATATACGAATGCCGTCAATCATGTTTTGTCGACGTACGATTGAATCATCTCATTGGCATACGCAACCAGTATAACCCATAGAAGTTGGTCGCAAGATAGTAAAGTTCAGTGTGGCGATCGGGTCGTGAATAGAGCGCCGTTAGGTCAGGTACTGAATAGTATAGCACCGTCGGTCAAAGATAGGTAAGTTGTGGCAGATAGGGCGGTGGATCGAGGATACGTAGGTTGAGGGAGATAGGGCAGTTGGTCGAGAAGGAAAGGTTGAGGGAGATAGAACGGTGGTTCGGGGATGCGAAAGTTGGGGAGATAGGGCAGTGGGTCGAGGATAGGCAGATAGCGTAGTGGGTCAAGGATAGGAAGGTTGAGGGAGATAGGGCAGTGAGTCGAGGATAGGCAGATAGCGTAGTGGGTCAAGGATAGGAAGGTTGAGGGAGATAGGGCAGTGAGTCGAGGATAGGAAAGTCGAGAGAGGTCGGGCAGTGGGTCGAGGATAGGTAAGTAGATGGAGATAGGGCATTGGGCCGCGGACAGTTTTCAAGTAGACGAATTGCTCGCGGAGGCCCTAAGTATCTTTAACGGAGTTCTGAGGCTCCGTACGGAGCGCTTTGAGAACCTAAAGTCTACGTAGTAGGATATAACAATGCAAACAACTAAGTAACGAATGTTTCCCCGACTTTTGATCTCTTGAATTCTTCCTCTTTACACTCTACCATTGCAAAATTATTGTTACTTATTTTATGAACGGTTTTGCGAGTTCAGGACTTATATTTACCAAAACACAACTAAAATCTAACAAATAACACACAACCATGAAAATCTGTCTGAATGACTAAATCAGTGGTCGGCAACCACCGGCCGTCGCCGGTCCGCGGAAAGGTTATTACCGGTCCGCAGAAACGTGACGCAAAAGACGGACAACGTCCTAATAACAACCTCTTTAGTTGATTGAAATTTCAAACAATATTGAGTTGAAAAGAGTCTTTGCGATTTATAGGGTAGCTACTTTGAGGGTTTTATTTGTATAGTCAATTTCTTGTCTGTTGTCCTAGTATAACGCAGCAGCCCTAAACTGCTGTTATAATTGTTAGGGGTACATGTCGCACATATGTGTCTTAGGACAGTAAGTCCTGGAAAATGTATCCCGTCTCTGTTTTACTGTTTTTTTATTATGCAGATACTGTTACATTTTTGAGGCAAATAAACATACATACATACGTACGTACATACATACATACATACATACATACATACATACATACGTACGTACGTACGTACGTACGTACATACATACATACGTCATACATACATACATACATACATACATACATACATACATACATAAGGACCATGCCGTCGGTGGCCAGACATCGTAATTCATCATTTACTCATTTAGGCCTGCTTAACAAACATTGGCGCGGCGGTGTGGCTCAACGGGCTAAGCGTTAGGAATACGCTCGCCACCGCACCTCTAACTACTCTGCGTGGGTTCGCAGGTTCGAATCCCATGCGGGGATGGTTATGTGCGAGAGGATTGCTGGACTCCTCGCCGTCGTTGGGTGGTTCACGTAACCGCTGGTCGGTTACGGCTTCCTCCACCACCAAGTCCGTGCTTCCGAAAACAAACAATACAGTAAGTCGAAGGATCGTTTCAGCCTTAAAATTATGTTTGAATCCATGCAAACTTCTACCCACAGCCCGAAACAACAATACTTCACGCAGTTATTCAAATCAGTTTTTATTTATTTTTGACATTTTATTACAAGTTTTCATCATATGTAATTCATTCATGCCAATAAATGTGTTGTCACAAATCTCCATTAGTTGATCGATACGAGCTTGACTGTGTTGTTAATAGCAGAGTGCACTGGAAAACGAAGTATTCTGAAACAAATTAAATTGATAGAACTGACATGAAAAAAAAGATCAGGATATTATCACCAGACAGTTTAGTAGGGTTCAACATACAACAGTGTTTTGTTGCATAATAATGTGAAATAAATATAAAAAAAATGAGCCATTATTGGGATTCTACGTTTATCTGGTACCGGTAGTAGACTATCACCCTTTTGGTAAATGTACAAATTGGCGATTTGTATTTGGTTCATACAAAAGTGTGACTGGGTATCATCATGCTTTGACTAAATATTTTATCAAACAGTCGATAAACGAAATAAAGTGGTAAATACTTACTCTAGAATCAGTTCTTCAAAGCCTCCTGGCGTACCGGTACGATCATTCCATAAAACGCCGTGGCTTGATCCCCTCACATTCAGAACTTCTTATGCATTAGCATTTATGCTTAACAATACATTATTGTTTCAATCTTTATTAAACTAAGCGATGAGAAACTAAATTTAAACGCCAAAAACAGAGGTTGAACACCTTACTCGCCAATGGCGAGGGAGCTAATTTCTGGAATGAGTTCTCACTACTACGTCATCAAAGGCCGTTTCCGAACCTGGGTCGATTTTCGTTGAAGCGGTTTTTAAAAATTCATAAGTAGAAAACTAAGTCCATTTTATGCAAGCGGTAAACGGTAAAAATCTTAAAAAAATATATAGAATGAAATTTTCCACAAAATTGTTTGCGTGATAACCCACCTTTAACCAGGAAATGTATTTCCCACTAGAGGGGGTAAAATCTCTTATTTCTATTATTATATCATTTGAAGATTTTATGTGTGTATGTATGGTATGTACCCACCGTATGTGTATTTTCCCCTAATGTAACAGTATCTGCATAATAGTTGAACAGTGTAAAATAGACGGGATACGGTACATGTTCAAGAACTTACTGGCCTAAGACACAGATGTGCGACATGCACCCCTAACGAGTATAACAGCAGTTTAGACTGCTGCGTTAGGCTAGCTCATATTCAGATATACCGGTAACGTTACCGCTGTACCGGTACCGTACCGGTACTGTATTACAGTATTAGGACAATACAGCAATGTACCGGTACTGGTACATGAAATATGCTATACAAATAAAACTCAAGATGTCTACAAGACAGAAGGTACGGCACAACGACGATATGTCTGTATGTACAATACTGGGGTCTCGTGTAGTTCCATACCGGTACCTAACATACTTCTAGTGGTAGTAGCATAACAATTTTTCGATATGTCAATCCTAACTGCCATCTGACTACATCATCCAAAAATTACGCCACTACGACATCACAATCACGTCACAGAGCTTGCCAAACATATTTAATATCGCCCGAAATGGCATTGGCACCTATGCTAAAAAACTGACTGACATTATCGATCTCTCTCCTATTGGAATCGTTGCGACCAGAAAACTAGTGAAATACCTGTTCAATTTCGGGTCCTCGTTTGCGCGTCTTGGATGGCAGTTCGTATAATTTGAAGGGCTCTATTACGTCACTGTGACGTCGTGTTGACATAATTTTTGGATGGTGTAATCAGGTGGGGTTAGGATTGATACGTGAAAAAATTGTCATGCTACGCCCACTAGAAGGTACGAAACTACATGAGACCCCAATACCGGTGGTCAGTTTATGGCACGTACATGTCCCAGGTCAGCAGGTTCCGGTGTGAAAGGGTGGTGAGTGGGTAACATATACCTGTCTGCCTCAATACAGTACAGACTTAGTATAAGTCAGTATCGGTATCGGTAAGTCGCTAATTTTTACAATAAATCTGATAAACCAATATTTTAAACTAATTGATTTGCCAGTTCAGTTTTACGAGTACCGGTACCCATTGGCCATTAATTAGGAGAATTGTGAAAAATATAGCATCTTGCCATCATTTGGTCATTTATATTACACACTTAGGGTGGTGTAGCCAGTCTGCGGACGATTTCATTCAAACCGCTATAAAACAAAAACCAATATTTCTAACCCAATAATTTTTTCACTGTACAGCACACTATCCAAATTCCAAGAATTTTCCTCCATTTGGCTCAATAAAACAAACACTCTATGTGTCTCACAAACGAGGGGCGTCTGGGACCATGTCAGATGCTTCATATCGCGCCTTGCTTTTCTTAATAATAATCTAAAATAATCGCAGCTGTCGCGTGACCAAAATTGCCGTTTTTTGCTAAGAACTCTCGAATGCTGCGGTAAAAATTTTTTTCCTTCGGTAAATCGTATAATTTTTTCCCAAGGAATTCAATGATGTTATTAGATTGCGCCATTCTGTAGTATTTTGCGCAACTCCATAACACTGTATTATTACCGATATTGAGTGACAACAGTGTCCAGACGTCTCCCAAAGGAGGGGTGACTGATCATCTGTAAAATGGGTTTCTTTAAAACGGGACAATGTCAACCGTTCTGTGTAGTGTGCGGTACTGCCGTAGGTGCATTGGCAATTATTCTACACGCTAAACCTTGAATTAACTCTCTACAACCAGGGGTTAAAGCTATACAAACCACCAAAGTAAGACACTCGGAAGACGAGTTTGCGATCGAACGACCAGTTTGCGACCACGAATTTCAAGCCTTGAACATTGTTTCTGCTGCGTCGAGACTAGAGCATACGCAGCCATGCGTGAAAAAATTGGGCTTCTAATTGCATTTCTGACCGTCATATATTTTAAGAACACGGTTATATAGAACAAAACTCGTCAAATTATAAACAAAGCACCGCATCACAGCAATCAAACAGACAAAAACAGGGTGGTCGCAAATTGGTCGACAAAGATACTATCGACGTATTGGAAATGCGCACCCCCCTTTATATACTCCTTTATATGTAGAAACGCGAAATTTTAAAGATGGTTAAAAGAAACATATCTACCCTCCTGCCAAGATTCATCTTTTTATCTCTTAAATTTGTATAGATTTTCAAGCATTTTTAAAGAGACAATGGGTAGTGATAAGTGGACGTTAACACCTGAGAAATATTGTCGCGGTTGTTAATTTTTTCGGCATTAATTTAATCGATGGAGTTGATGGCCGCAAAGTGGCTGAGCCACCCTCATTGTGCAATAGTAACTAGTGCAGTCTATATCTTTACTTAAAATGTGATTTCACGCAAGTAATGAAGGATTTGTGAGGCTTTCTCTCGTCTCCAAAGTGAGCAATCAGTCCCTGACAGATAAGGGACCTGTAATTCTGAAATTGAAAAGAACATGAAGCAGAAATTAAACCTTACTGGCCCACACTTATCGAGTTACTTATTGGTGATGTATACATTCTGACATTAGCACCAGGTAAGTGGTTTCCAGTTGCTAGAAATTGTTTTTCCTAGGAGAGGAGATAAAAATCTTGATACAGAGATGGGCCATTCCAAGCAAAAGTTGAATTCCATGAATTTTTTTAAAAGTGTAGTGAAAGTAATTTTTTTGTATTTTTTATATTAAAAGACATTGGATTTTTTTGGACTGCTTCATTTCACCGAAAAAGTTAAAATTTCACCCAGGTTTTTGATGGTTTATAAAAAATGGCCTGAGATGTAGAAATTTTGGTATAATTGAGATATTTTGTGATGATTCGTGACACAAAGTGTTTGATTGTGTAATACAGTTATTTCATATGAAATAGACGCACTGGACTTAAGTTAATAAAGTTTAAATGCTGTAGAACATTTCTTCACCCATTTAACGATTTATTACCAGAAGTGGAAAAATTTCCTGTAGTGTCACATACAATATGCACACTATTGGCATGGATTTACAGTGTTACATTAAGTAACTTGAGCAACACATAGAGTGGTCCTTCAGCTACTGCACCAGAAAATATTATGCGCTCCTGCTGTATCATCACAAAAATTTACAGCACAACACAATGTACTGTTAATGCATGGTGGATTTGCCGTCCTGTAGTGTCACACTATATTTCACTTTATTTTTTATAACCACTAAGTAAGTCTTGGGTGTAACTTTTGTGCAATTTTTTCCATATGCAATAAAGCAATTGATTGGACAATGAAACAAAACATGTAGCTGAAAATGTAAAAATATATTTCATCTAACAAAATGCAAAATTTCTGGAATTGTCCTGTAGTGTCACTTGGAATATCCCTTACAAACACCATTGATCATATACAATACTATTGTTATACTATGGTTACTATATCCATAATATGTATTATATATTCGCAAAAGTCAGCAGTTGAGTCATTTTTGTTTATTTTCTTGAGTTATGCCAATGCTGTTTTTAAAGCCCTCTTGCTTACGACTTTGGTGTAATTTTGTCATGATTCAATCGAAATTTGTTATGCTAGTGTTATTATCTGTTCAAGAACATGCCGACTTCTCTTCATTTTGATTATCTTCGTCTATTGATTGTTGTAGCAGAAAATGTGTATGTAGTAGTCATTGTTCAACACCGAAAATTTATCGTATACATTCATATTTGTGCTAACTGTTAGAGTTGGGCCGAAATTTGGATCCGGACTCGGATTCGAATCCACGCATTTTTTGGACTCGGATTCGATTTCGAGTCCATGTCATTTTCACCGAGTCTATAATCAATTCTGTTTTCACTAATTTATGCCTATGTTTTGTACTTTTACCTCTATAAATCTCAGTACATACCCTAACTAACTAAAATTTAAGGTTAGATCTGTAACAATATCCCTCGTGTGTCGCTTTCAAACTATCTATCCTTTTTGGTACACATACGAACAATAAAATATGTGTTAGCGGCTTAGAGCAATATTTTTGAGTTTTCGATTCGCGTAAAAATGAAACATGCTCTGGATCAACCCAAGGGGGAATTCATATCCATATTGTATTGATGAGTGGCATCTACCATTTGTGAACGCGACATAGTAAGTTTACGGCTAGAAGTATCTGGAATTATGGGGAAGCATTGTAGTCAAAAGCTTTCATCCCTACTTACTGTTCAAAGATATTGCACAAGCTAAGTTCAAATGCAAACTTTTTCATGTATATCTTTGGCAACATTTTTCGTTTTTGAGGTGTCCTAAGTATTTTATATGAAAAGAGCATCCCAATTTGTTAAATTCATGATGTTGAAGTTGTCTGGTTTCTTGGTGTCAGCAATACGACCTTATCAATCAAATGATTCTTTTCTTTGACAATTCTCAATAGCATTTTAGAAAAAAGTTATTTTATTCAGATGTATCTGATTTCCTATTTAGTCATGTAAGCATTAGACTAATATAGACTAAATAAAAATGGGTGAAGAGGAACTCAAAGTTGGAATGATGACGAAAAGAGCTCAACAGAAGAAGAGCATTGGTCCAACAAATTATAAAGAACGAGTGTTTGTTCTAACTCGTTCCAAATTGTCCTATTATGACGGAACAATAAGCCAGCGTGGGAAAATGAAGGGGTCTATTCCAATCGATAATATCAAGTTTGTAGGTGTCATTGAAGATGAGGCATTAAACAGGACAAGTGCATTTCAAATTATGCACAAGGATCTTTATTTGTATTGTTGTGCTAAGAGTGCAGATGACAGGAACAGTTGGATAAATGCAATTAAGAATGTATGTCATGAACGAATGTGCAATATCTTGACATATTATCATCCAAGCATTTTTTCTAACAGTAAATGGCAATGCTGTGGAAAATCAGAAAAAGATGCTAAAGGATGCAAACAGGAGGTGCCCGTGTCTACCAATGATATGGCTCAAAGTAAGGGATCAGGCAGACCTACTGGAAGAAAGGAGGTAGCGAGGAATGACTCGCCTCCAAAACCACCTCCTAGGCCACAGCAAGTCCCCAGAGTTGAAATAGAAGTTGTCGCACTTTATGACTTTGCTCCTCAAGAAGCAGGTGATATTAAACTCATTCAAGGGGAATACTATACTATAGTAGAAAACTTTAGAATGTATTGGTGGAAAGCCAGAGACCGATATGGTCACGAAGGCTATGTTCCCGCGAACTATGTTCAAGACAAGCAAAAGGATGGTTTGGAAACGAAAGACTGGTTTCAAACAGATATATCTCGGCAGCGTGCTGAGATGCTCCTTCTAGAGGATGGTTGTGAAGGATCATTCGTTATTCGAAGTTCATCGCATAAAGATGTTCCTTATACATTGTCAGTGGTG
The DNA here is from genome assembly GCF_964204865.1 of Styela clava. NCBI lineage: Eukaryota > Metazoa > Chordata > Ascidiacea > Stolidobranchia > Styelidae > Styela > Styela clava. The sequence continues at coordinate 20,219,429 of NC_135262.1, forward strand.
TCAAAATGTGGTAAAGTGAATGGAAATGCTATTGTGAAGCATTATCACATTAAGCAAAATATAAATAATGAATTTTATTTCACAGAGAAACATGCACATCTCACTGTAATCGAACTTATCAATTACCATCAATTCAATGCAGGAGGTCTTGTAACCAGATTAAAGCAAGCTCCTGCTTGTTTTCGCACAGAGCCACCAATGACGCACATGTTTAGCAACTCACAATGGGAAATAGACATGAGGGAATTACAGATGGAACGAGAACTTGGAAATGGCCAGTTTGGTGTTGTGAAGCTTGCATTATATCGAAACAAACAATATGTTGCTGTAAAAATGATGCGAGAGGGTACCATGGAAGAAGATAGTTTTATAGAAGAAGCAGAAGTGATGACTAGACTGCATCACAAACACTTAGTGCAGTTGTACGGTGTTGTCACCCGGCAAAGGCCAATTTGCATAATTACAGAGTACATGGAAAATGGTTGCTTGCTTGACTACATTCGTAATCACAAGGGTTTACAAGATCAGCCAGCTCAACTTTTAGATATGTGCTATCAAGTTTGTGACGCCATGCACTATTTGGAAGAAAACAATCTTATACACCGTGACCTTGCTGCAAGAAATTGTCTGGTAGGCAAACAACTTATCATCAAAGTATCGGATTTTGGTTTGACAAGATTTGTTCTTGATGACGAATATACCAGCTCACTCGGAAGTAAATTTCCAATCAAGTGGGCAGCACCTGAAGTTTTAAACTATACTAAATTTAGCTCAAAATCTGATGTGTGGGCTTTTGGAATATTAATGTGGGAAATATTCAGCGGTGGTAAGATGCCATATCTTGGAATGGGAAATGGCGATGTTGTTGAACAGGTTGGTCAAGGGTATAGACTCGAAAGACCAGGACATTGCCCCCATGACATATATAGTATCATGAAAAAGTGCTGGGAATTGGAGCCGGAGAAACGTCCTTCATTTGATAATCTTATCAGTATTCTGATAGAACTATTAGAAAAAATACAAACAATAGATTATCGACGTGGTGGGTATTAAAATTGTTCCATTGTATTGTAGCTCGAGCTTTTATGCAAAATCACTTTGTTCATTTTCCAATCAAGTGCAAACAAACACTTTTGTTATTTGAGACCTTTCATACTCAGCGAGGACATTTGTTCAGTTTTACGAGTTAATCTCAACAATGTCCTATTCCATTCTTTACAATATGACTGTCAAAGAAGTACCCATGGATAACAACAATTATACTTTATAGTAGCCGTTCCCAAAGGAGGCAATTTGCTAAGTGCGGCCAGAAAATTAGCAGAATTGTGGTGAACATAACTATTATATTATTGAATATTTTATATATTGTATTTATTGTTCCTTATTTTAAATGCTTTGTAGATGAATCGATAAATTCATTTTACCGTCCGTTCTATGTCGTCTACCTTTCTGTTATGTAGTGTCTGCCTTTATTGTTACGCGACAATAGAGGTAGACACACTTGCTGCAATTTCGCAGTTTAATTAATTATCTGCTGAACAGAGTTTAGCAAACAAGAGTGATTTTTTAGTATTTTAAAGGAAAATCAGGCATTGTTGACATCACCTTTATTTTTTACTCCCACATGTTTTCAAGCTTTAAAGGCCATAAAATACACATCAACTATCACAAAATTGAGTTTTATTCAAAGGTGGACATTTTTTTTCCAACAAGTGTGCGCGCTGTTAGTGTTTTCCCGTGATAATTCGGCATCACATGAACAAACATTTTGGGAACCGCTAATGAAGCTAAATAACTGCGACCCGAAAATCAGCAGAATTGTGATATGATTGAATATTTTATATATTGTATATTTATTGTTGCTTATTTTAAATGCTTTGTGGATGAACGATAAATTCATTTTACCTTTCTATGTCGTCTACTTAATGTTACATAGTGTCTGCCTTCATTGTTACACGACGATAGAGGTAGACACTACTTGCTACAATTTCGCAGTTTAATTATCTGCTCAACCAAGTGATTTTTAAGTATTTTAAAGGAAAATCAGGCAGGGTTTAGTTTAAAATGTTTCTACTCCCAATTCAATTAATTATCTACTTTTCAAAACATTTTTTCATTATTGAAACCCACAAAAGGTTATTTCCTGTATTTGTGTATGATTGCTAATTTTGACAGCCGATGGCAGTTAACTCCATTGTGTAATTTTCCATTGAAAACTATGTCATGTCATGAGAGCAAATATTGGATTATGCATTGTAATTTTTGTAGCTGTGTATTGATTGAATCATGCTTGTATTAATGGGTTCAATGTGTTTATATTTTTTAACTTTTAGAAATTGAGCAGACGAGTTCCCCATATTAATTATGAATAAGAACTATTTTTTGGGCTGTGAATATTGTCTGAATTTATTTAATGATGTGTCCTGGGAAATGGGAATTCTTACAATTATGAGTATTTTGAAATGACTTGAATTTAACATAAATCAGTATTTTATTGTACATACATTCAAGCGCAATCCTCAATTTAAAGTTTTTCTTTTATCAAGAATCGATTTTTTACATATATTATTTAATTGTCCTTGCTATGCATCAGCCAGTGATTGGTTATAGGTAAACTGTCCAAGAAATACAATATGAGATACCTGCTCTTTCAAATTTGAATGCTAATATTTTTTGTGTAAGTCGCTCTTTCAAATTTGAATGCTAATATTTTTTGTGTAAGTCACAATTTTTTCTGAATTTCAGCAAATAAACCACCTGTGATGGTAAATAAGACAATGGTTTGTGTCTTATCCAATGCATGACTTGTGTTAAGTTTTCGAAGATTAAAAATGCGAAATTTATTGAAATCTCTAGTAATTTTTTTCATCTTCTAACATTAAAATTCAGTCTGTCTAATAAAGTGGTTCTCAAACCTTTTACCTGTTAAGTACCCACGAGTCATGAAATATTCGACACGAATCCCCAGTAATCAGACATCAAACAAAGTTGTAATATATTGACAAACAAGCAGTGGTTCCCAACAGCTGGTCCGCGGACCGGCACCGAACGCTTTTTTGTCGGTGTGCCAGAAGTTGTTTTTCTGCAGTCTCAATTGCTTTAACGAACCCGAAATAACGACTGTTACGCAATTTCTCTTCCGCCGACATATTGCTGTTTGCGGTATTAATGGCTCGACGACGTCTTGGCGCCGAGTAATCATACTTTTCGCTTCCGATTTATCGCCAAAGCGTCTGTCAAATCTCGCAAGATTCAGAAATTCAAAGATCGGCACAGTGTTTTTTCTTTTCTGCTTAATATGAACATCAAATTAAAAGGTTATGAATACTTTGTTCAAACCAGAAAACAGTCATGGGCAGTATAATATTCCAGGGCTTCACCTTGACATCCAGTAGAATATGAGCTGGTCACAAGACCCGCAGCAAAAGCATGGGCAGCTGAAATCTTTTCTAGGTGATGGACAGCAGGGCAGTGAACCTGGTGAAGTTACCGACGACGTTGTCATTTTAATGTAAATTCGTTTTGTTTGAGGCGTTGAATAACTGCAGAGGGGTTAATATGAGATCAGTTGACCAACAAAGCATTTTGATATTTTGTAACAAGAGCGATGACAATAGGTCTTCTTCTGGAAAAAGTTTGATCCACTCATTTCAATTTTTGGCCAGCACATTATTTGTTTTTTTTCATGTGAAATGTTTTCAAGTGTGCCTTTTATTACCTAGAAGCATAATGAGTGCCCGACATTGCATTACGTTTCGCAAATATATGTTATTATTTTCTATTACACTCATTTCAATTTTTTGCTGATCCGCGAGTACATTTTATTTAATTTTACCGGTCCGTCAGAAAGTTTGGGAACCACTGTTTTAAATGATATTGAACAAAGGTATTTATTTCATTTATACAGAACATTGGTGTGAAGGCTGTCCCTGTTTATTGCGAGTAAGTTTCTCAATTCGAGGAGCAAACAGCACATTTTCTTTTAATATTTCACAGTTTGGCTACAAAGCTGTGGATTTCACATTGTTGAGTAACAACAACACAAGATCAGGGAAAATCCACGCGAGTTTCAATCGGCACGCATTTTCCTTTGATTAGTAAAGGACATAAAAAAATAGCAACACATGAAAACTCAACTGCCATTCAAGTACCCCTCAACCCCAGGTTGAGAATCCTTGGTCTAATAGAACAAACTTGATGTAGTTAACAGCGCGAAATATAAAGCCTATAACATTTCTGTTATCTTACTATTCCAACTCTCATAATGATCTTTAATATTTTTATCTTAAATTGCTATGGTGTTTTATTTCTTTGTTTTTTTTTCACAAGTTTTAATGAATTGAGTTGATTTGATGCCACCAGTTGACTTTTCTTTGGGTATTTTCTATACATCATCAAATAAGTTTTCCATTATTGTTGTTAGGAGTTTGAATATCATACTGTTCTACCCCAATCTTCAATTTCTTTTTACCCTTGCTAAAATTTAAAAATTTCATCATGCAATCGTTGACGTGCCGTTTTGACCGCAAGTAAATGTTGGGTAATAATTAGAGGAGTGAAAACTTAAATTATCTGTCATGTACATGTATATAGTGGATTTTCTACCATATTATGCACATTGTTATTGCTGTCATTCCCATTCCACTTTAATCTCACATTTGAATACAATATATCAAATTATACATAGTGGGATTTCAAAGTGATTGTCATTAACATTTATGGTATAGTTACTATAGTAGACGGGGACTTATGTCCGGCAATATCTTCTCAGTAAATATAAGTCTCAGTGGCACAAGGAAAATTTCAGCTCATAAAGAAACTACACAAATATATAACAAAACTAACCCATTATTTCAAAATTTCTCAGAAAAATCTCAGTAACCAGTCGGCTCAGAATTTATGACTGAGATTAGGATGGATCGGTATGTTAGTCGTTGGGATGGATACATCACGCTGATTCAGATATTTAAGTTATATGTTAAGCATAACAAACATAAAATAAAAAATGATCTAGCAATTGAGGAGGGTCCGCGAAAGACCGCGAAAAAGAATGAAAATTAGTCATCCAGTCAGCGACACCTTATTAGGCCTGATTACATGTCCGCTGGAACCGGTCTTATAGGCCTGATTACATGTCCGCTGGAACCGGTCTTATAGGCCTGATTACATGTCCGCTGGAACCGGTCTAGCAGACCACATATTCACGCTTCAGTGGTTCGCCTGCGATTCAAATCCGTGCTATCGGTCCAGAACATCAGACCTCCTATTTAGGAGGTCTGAAAGTGAGCTAACCGGTCTTGCTCAGTTGCTTCGCCGTGCCACTCGAGAAATCGTGAATCACCGTGATCGAAGGAAGTATGGAAGTTGTTTTCTTTTTCATCTCTGGTAAGTGAGTTGCTTTTTTGAACTAATAAAAATTCAGCTAGATAGGGCAAGTTTAATTTAAACATCTTCCGCATCTATTGTGTCGCTGCTGTACACAAATTTGAAACACTGGTACTGGTGGGATCCCGGCATATTGGCATGATAGGTTGTTGTTTTGAAACAGAGAATTAAATCTTGATGTCTAAAGATTTATTTGTATAAACTGAGCGCAGTACGACTTCAGTTTGCATTGAGAATTCTTTTGGACTTGCATTATACAGCCATACCGCATCCTAGCTGATATAGGGAGAAAGAGATGAGATGCTGATGATCGGATAGAGACTATCACCCTATATGTTTAAGTTCGATTCCCGCGTTATTGTTTTGACACGCGTTATCGAATGTGACTCCAATCTGGACTCCTTCAGACGATAATAAGCACACAGTGTTGATGCTAATCGTTGTTGTATATTATAGGAAGATGCACAATCCAAATTCCGAAAACAGATAAAATTGAGACACACTTAACTCTTAACACAGTAAATCAGGAGTGAATCAAAACACATCACACTTAACGCAGTAAAAACAGAAGTGGATCTAAACACAATATTATGCAGCCCTCTCGGCAAGCCGGGACGATACGTCATCAAATTGGTCGATACGAGAAAGGCAGTACATGTAATCAGTAATCAGTGTTGCTACAATAAAATGACCTATTGTGGGAAATGGAACACACTATTAAAATGAAAGGGTTAAATACATTATAATTCATAGTTACACAATGCACATTCGCTACACAATTCCCCCTCGACAGTAAAAAAAATTAACTTGATAATTTTTTAAATTTTGGAGTCCGGCTGCCGAGAGATGAAGTGAAAGAAAACATAATAACACGAATTAATAAAAGATATTGGTACGATATGATGAGTAATCGTTAAGGTATACAAGAGAGTATACGCCGTTTACGAGAGAAAACAAAATACGAGAAAAAAATTCAAAGGGTCTCTCTCTATGTTGCTTAGAAATGCTTAACATTTTAAAATGGAATTGTAACGAAATAGTAAACAAAATGGCGACAATACTTGAAAGAAAGGACCTAAAAGAATGTAAAACACTTTGATGTTTAAAGGAAGGACCTGAGAAGAAAAAAATGGCGGATTTAGTACTTGAGAATTACACCGAAATTGGTTTGGTGTTTAAGATTGTAAAATTGGCGTTAGAGGTTATTTGAAATAAAATAATAAGTAAGAAAAAATCCTGTAAATTGAATAATGAGTAATTTGACAGATAATTGAACCATTGAATCCCTGAAATTGAACCTGAATCAAATTCTGTATGAAGTAAAAGAACTCGTGATATCTAAAAAACAAGACATTGATTAATAACAAGTAATTACAGAATAGAAAACTGACACTACACAGTTATTTTATTTGTATGTTTTTTTTTCTGTTATATTTAAATTCTTATACTAAGGTGTTTTGATGTTTTATAGTGGATAATAATAAGAGAAAAGTAATAAAATACAAAACGATTAAAGTGATAAAATACAAGATGATTAATAACGAGGCGACACATTGCGAGATACACTCCATATACAATTCGCAACGACCGCCGGAATCGAGTTGACTTAATAGGGTGGGGATAAATTAAAAGGTTGTTACAGTCAAACTTTTGACTCCATTTGAGCTTGGGGGCTCGCATCTGAGAAGTTGCTAGCATTTTCAATCAATTCATCGTCAATTTCGACATCGGATAACTGGTGTATTTCTTGTTGTTCGTTGAATTGTACTACGGTTTGTCGTGGTATGCTGAGAAGTCGTTGTATTGGTTGCAGCAATCCATTTGTTAATGTACGGCGAACGGACATTAAGCTTCGATAGATGAAATAACCTATGTAAAGCAGGGGTACAACGAATAAAGCGTAAATGAGGCCAAATAGCGGCCACGCCTTTATGACGTAATCTGACAATGTCTTGGCAGTTGTCATTTACGTTTAAACAAAGCCATTGTATGCACAATAGACTTCGTTTGATTCAATGTCAATGCAAGATTTCGTTAGTTCGTTAGTTGAGAACAAGTTTCGAAGGTTTGCAATGATCGGTATTTCCAATCGGTAAGATTGCCCGATGCATTGTAATATAACAAGAATTCGGTAGTGTTGAATTTCGGAAAGTTGCGAGCTCTACAAGCTTTCGTATCTTCAACATTCCAAACAAATGTAAACTCACCGTTCAGGCAAAAACCAGAATTGGGTGCGCATTGGCTGAGGTATTTGAACGTGTTTTTGGTTGCGCTCGACGAAGAACAGCCATGAAATGGTTCGCCAGTAGGTCGTACGTTTACAAATCTTGGTATAAACATTTGTAAGAAGGGTAGATAGATGTCTCGTAGATGTTTGCTGAACAATTCTTCATTGTATGAAGTTTTGTCGATTACAAATAGCTAGTTTGCGTATGTCGTAAGTCTTTCCATGTAACGATTTGTGACATAATTTCAGTGGTCCCTCAACGGCTTGCGTACTCATACAAAGCATGACAAAGCAAAGTATTGTGTAGTAAAATATGGTCATCAGATATCCATCTGAAATTCGCCTGATAGAATAAAGTCTTTGCTTAAATGGCGTGGGAGTTTTCTCAGCCTTCGCGGCCGATTTGATTGTTGCTGATTTGACATTTCCGGAGACGGCCCCAGTCGATGTGCTGAATCTGTAAAATGAATTTCTGCATCGCAATTTGATCGTTTTGTGCTTGTATCGGATATCGTATCATTATTATTTGAAATATTGAAATTGAAAGTCCGTGGGCGCGAAACAGTGACATCGCTCGCCGGTCGTTCATTTGATTTGGCGCCAAGATTCCTATCCTCAATATCTGCATGCCATAGGTCAGAAGTTGGTAGGTGTGCAACTTTTAAGTTGTCAATTGAACATTCATACGGCTTTGAGTTCCGGTCGACGATAAAATGCTTACTTCCACGTTTTAAGACCTGGAAGGGTCCTTCATAGAAGTTTTCCAGTCCTTTTCTTGATCGACTGATTTTGATAAAAACATGGCTACAATTTCTCAAGTCCTTTGGTATATAAGTTTTCCTTGAAGGCTGTTCGCGTGTTGGATTTGAACAGAGATTTCTGAAAAATCTCTTAAGTTTATTTACATATGTATGAGGGTCAGTATTTGTCGCGTCTGGTTGCGGTTCCACAAACTGTCCTGGAAGGCGTAATGTTGATCCGTAAACTAACTCGGCAGGACTGAAACCCAAATCTTCTTTAACAACTGATCGAATACCAAGTAATACAAAACCCAAATTCGGAAACCAGTCAGATGGATGTTCACAAGCTCTAAGAGAAGCTTTAACAGTTCGATTGAGACGCTCAACTAAAGAATTTTCTTGAGGACGATATGGCGCTGTCAATATATGTTTTGAACCAAGGAATGTCATGAAATCTTTCCAAGTTGTTGATGTAAATTGCGGTCCATTATCTGTAATAACGGTACTAGGAGCACCAAAATGGCTTATATAATTATTAGTGAAAGCGTGTACGATTGTATTAGTCAAACTGTCCTTCAATGGAACACAAATTGGATATCTTGTATATCTGTCAATTATCATAAGCAAATAAACATAACCATGAGATTGGGGGAGTGGTCCAAGTAAATCTACGTTAATCGTGCTAAAACGTTCATCTGGAACTTTGATGTTTTTCAATTCTGTGCGTATGTGTCGTTGAACTTTTGCTTTCTGGCATCGTATGCACTCACGAACAAACTTACGGATGTCTTTACTCATATTCGGCCAGACATAACTGTCTTTTATAAGTTGTTGAGTTCCTGATATTCCTGGATGACACAAATTATGAGTTAAGTTGATAATGCGATATCGTAATGAAGTTGGAATATATGTTCGAGGTTTGCCAGCAAGGCTGACGTCACAAATAATGTTTCCCGCCAATCCTGGGACTGGAAATTGTACTAACTGTAGAGAATGCTTGCTTGCGTTCGTTAAAAGTTGCTTCAGCTCGTGGTCGTTTTGCTGTGCGTTATAGATGTCAGTTAACGGGATAATTTCCTGTTGAGGTACAATGGCATTTATTCCACCATGCTCTGCGGGGTGAATTTCTATTCGGCTCAATGTGTCCGCTGCGATATTCAATGCACCGGCAATGTGTTTTACTGTGAAATCGAAAGTTGATATGTATTCAAGCTGACGGGCCTCCCGTTGGATTAATCGCTCTTTCGGACTTTGAATAGCCTGTACCAGGCTTTTCGAGTCTGAGATTAATTGAAATTTTCTTCCTGTCAATTCATGCCGAAAATATTTGATAGATTCAAAAATAGCCAAAAGTTCCTTGCCAAAAGTAGAATAAGTTTTCTGGGGGCCACGAAGAGCTCTCGAAAACATGCCCAGAGGTCTCCATTGATTATTTTCAAACATTTGCAAAACACCTGATATTCCAATGTCAGATGCATCAGTAATTAAAGAAATGGGTGCTTGATGATGTGGATGAACCAACAGCGTAGCATTGGCTAAAGCATGTTTAATGTCATCAAAAGCTTTCAAAGATTCATCATTCCATTTGATTCGAGAACGTTTACTAGGCTTCCCAACTGTCATCTCATTTAAAGGTCGTATAATGGTAGCTAAGTTCTTTACAAAACGATTATAATATGTACAAAGACCAATAAAAGATCTTAATTCTCTCAATGTGTTCGGTTGAGGATATTTTTGCAATACTTCCACCTTGTCGGCTAAGGGTTGTATTCCTTCGGGCGTAACATGATGGCCTAAGAATTTAATTTCTTATTTGTTGAAATGGCATTTATCTGGATTTATAGTAAGTCCATAAATGTGTAAGCGTTCTAGAACTTGATCTAGTGTTCTGAAATGTTCTTCCTCTCTTTTGGTTGCAATGAGAATATCGTCGAAGAATACAAATATATTGTCGATGTTCGCTAAAACTTCGGTCATGAAATAATTGAACGTCGCTGGGGCAGATGCTAGCCCGAAACAAAGAGTTTTAAACATGTACATTTTATTGTTGCAGGAAAAGGCTGTTTTTGGTTGATCCGATTCCAAGATAGGAATATGATTATAAGCTTTTGTGAGATCAAGTGTAGTGAAATGTCGACAGCCATGCAATTTATTGACAAAATCGTACAAGTGTGGCACGGGGTGTTTTTCCTTGATCGTGATTGAATTCAAAAGTCGAAAATCGAGACACAGCCTGATAGCATTAGAACCCCGCTTTGGAACGATGGTAACTGGAGAATTATAAACTGAATTACATGGAATTATATCTCCTAAGGCTAATAAAGTTTTAATTTCTTGTTCCACAGAAGCTTGTAAGTGAAAGGGTACTCTTCTTGGTTTGGCTGAAATAATTTGTCCATTTGTTTGTATTCGATGTACTGTATTGTGTTTAAAGCGAACAGATGTATGTTTAGGATTAGTAATATCTTCATATTTCCGTAGTAAGTTTGTAACTCGACTATCGTGGCTAGGTGAAATGAATGAAGCAGCAATTGTCGGCATAAAGGTTCTCCTGCCTTTAATGTAGTGTTGAGAGCGTGGATTTTTCAATGTAGCTGAACCCACATCGAGTAATAAGTTGTATTTGGTCAGGAAATCAATGCCAATGATAGGGGTTCGCACTTTCGCGATTTGAAATTCAAAGTTGTAGGTAAGACCATCTCCAAGATCAAGGGTTAACGAACGAGTCCCATACCATGGTATCTTCGTACCATTGATGGCATAAAGGGAATGACTAAGTGGTTTCTTTATAGGTATAAAATCAGCTGGAATAATTGAAAGAAATGACCCAGAATCGACAAGAAATCGACGTCGACTCGATTCATCAATTATGTACATAAGAGAAGTTGGTTGTTGCCATGCTGAGTTTGATGTTGCACAGATTCTTTCGGGTTTTCGACAACTTTGACCCGATCTTAGTGAAAATTTTGAGGAGCCATGGCACATCCTACACCTTTGCATTTGTAAGCTTTGTCGCCAAAAGTCGCGTGATAGTAACAGAGATTGGGGTCCGTGTTTTGTTGAGAAATGTTCATTGGCGGTCCATTATTGTGTCGAAAAGGCGGACCGTGAAGTTCCGGGGGTGGACCACGATATTGGCGATCGCGTCTAGGCGGTCTTCTCAAATTGTTGTATTTCTGAGGTGGTCTGTCCTGGTAATCATTGCCTCTCTGCTGACGGTTGTAATTTGAGCGGTAGGTTTGCTGTTTTTCCTGTGTAACCTTGTCTAACTGAGTTTTAAGCTGTTTCATCTCTGCCAACAACTCTGAATAAGCTCTTGTGTCAGATTGTGGTGTTGTTTTAGAATTAGTAGCAACGCCTGATGCGGAATTTGTATCCCAGAATGTTTCTGCCATGTCTACAATTTGACTCATGGAGCGTTTTGTTCCACTTTTTGCAAAAAGTCGCCTTACGAAAATCGCCACTGGCTCTGGTACAAGTTGAACAAAATAAAACCGTAATATTTGCTCCGGAATCGGGTTTTTTGAAGCGTGAAAATCTAGTGTACGACAAATTAAGCTGTATATTTGGGTAGGTGTCATATTCTTGCATTTAGGGCCCAACGCCTCGATTTGGTCGATGAAATTCAACTCGAAAATTTGTTTGATAGCGTCAATAAAGTTATCATAATCATCCTTCGTTATTTTAGTGTCTCGATCTGGCATAAACTCCTCTATTCTAGCATACTGGTCTGGCGTGAAACTCTGAATTACATATTTGAGTTTAAAATCAGGATCAATGATTCCGAAATATGTGAATGAAGCAGTAATATTATCAATCCATTGCCTGACAGCGTGCTCCCAAATAGGCTCGCGTTTGTTCGAGGTCAAAAATTTTATATAGTTATCAGGCAACATAACCGTCTCCGTATTCGAAGAGGTGGAAGAACTGGATGAGCGCGGTGTAGGGTTCTCAGAACTGACATTCTCTGTAGTTATTGAAGATGTAGAAGAGCTTGATGATCCTGGTGTAGTGTTCTCAGAAGAGATATGTTCTGTAGTTGTAGGCGAAGATGTCATTGTGCACTGTGTGGTTTTGCGTGGACGAATTTTAGTAGTTTGTATTGCTACACTTATCCTTTGTGGTTGAGTTTTAAGTGAGGTTGAATCAGAGCGTCTGCTTTCTGAATCTTGCTTTTGTTTAAGGCGTTGCGACTGTCTGGTACTTGACATGCGTAACACTAAAATCTAGCGGCGACGGAACGCAACGAACGCATAAAGTGTCTATCTGGCATTCCTATATAAAAATTACACATTACAGTAAAAAAACAATATATAATGTTCGTTTGAATCCTTTATCCGTGAAAACGTCTCGAGAATAAATATGAAAAGGTATTTACTTGGAAAGGCTGCTGTCTTCATTGTTGAATTCCTGAATTGCCATCATGAAGTTGATTTTCCAGTTGTTGAATTGATTTTTCCAACTTGTTGAATTGAATTTCCAAGCGGTTGCGTGTCTTTACACGTCGGAGGTCATCAAAATATAGGGAGAAAGAGATGAGATGCTGATGATCGGATAGAGACTATCGGTACCGATACCCTTACTGTACATACCAGTACCAGTATAAATACAAAGCTTCAGTGTCGGTAAAGTTGCAGTAGTAGGGCGATATTGAATAATGAAAGTGCTTCTGTTTACATATGATGAGCCCACTTCACACAAGTGTTTGGTTGATAAAATGTATTGTTTTAATTTGGTTGCCAGTCTATGAGTAGACTACTGGTAACTGTAGGCCTACTGTGATTTTTGAATGGATCGTGTGGCGTAAGGTGCCAGTAGTCTGCACCGTTGAACGCTGGATGGTCGGCCAAAATTATCTAAATCGTCTATCTTTTATGCCCCCAATAAATTTGTCGTTTTGTTCTTAGATTGTGGGCAAATTTCAACGGGAAAGCGACCCCTCCCTCATATTCTGCAAATAACTTCAAAGAATTTCAAGAACGTGCATTTAATTTTGATGCTTTAATTAACATTTGTATTGAATTTATGAATTTATTGAAAATAAAATATATGCAGTGTTTGCAAATCATGACTTATTTGATTTAATCCGGCAACTCCAAAACTGTTTTCAGCTTGTTGGTTTGGACGAGGCCACTAAGTAGTCTCCGAGACCACTTTGACCGAACCGGTTCGCTGGACTGGTTTTGATGAAACTTAGAATACACAATCATGAAGAACTAATTATGTTTTATTCATATAGAAAATTTATAGTAACGGTAGTCTGACCAGATCACTGAGATGCGATCACAGAACCCCGCAAGGCCCGCAAATTTTCATTTTGATGACGTCATCATGTCATCACAAGAAACCTCAAAGTGAAAAACGAATCCCATGGAGCGCAGGAAATTTTTTGAAATAAATAAAGGTAGTAGTCTACTCGCGACATTAACAATCTTTAATAGCTGTTAATGTGAATGCACTTGGTCCAGTAGTTGAAGAAAAAAGACAACAACATAATAATATCCAAACAACAACATAATAATAACCAAACGTAACTACATGGCCATTTCGTGCCCAAGAAGCATTACGACGCAGCGACGGACAAATATCCGCGGGCATGGTAAAGATATTCAACTTTTATTTACGCATTTCGTACTGTCGTTATATATTCATTTCAACTCAAAATCCTTGGAGATGGTTAGTACAACAAGACGGAATTTGGATGTATTTTCTTCGAAATTAAAATTGGAACTGAATAATATAACCATCAATCGACAAGATTCATTTGTTCAGAGAGACCTGTCACTGATCACACCAGTCGGGAACTCGTATCAAATTTGTTTCCAAAAAGTTTGACAAGTGCGTAAGCCCATTACGTATTCCTGTGCCGTAGGGTTTCCCAAACTGGAGTCCGCAGACCCCTGGGGTTCCAGGGGTGACTGCACAAGGGAGCCACAACTATATGAAAAGAGTGCAATCGATCTTTAATGATTGACATCAACTAAAAAAAACATTGTATCTTTTTGGTTGAGCGTCGCGAAAGAATATCCATTGTTGTCAGGAAAAGCAATTGAAATTTTATTGCCTTGGCAGCATTTTAGGGTGGAGTTTAAAAACCGCACTTAACTTAAACCTGGATTAGGACTAATCTCGGGTTAGTTAAACTCGGTTTAACTTCGATAGTTAACCGAAGATCAAAAACCTAGTTTAGCGGTTACTTAACTAATCCTGGTTTAAGTCCGACGCCACGAGGCATTTCATCAAAACGTCGTGGCATGTTGCTCTTTGACCCCGTATTTCCATGGCGATGACAACGCGAACACAATTTTGTTGTAATTTGCTGTCTTTGCAAAGTCGGTTTTTGATGTATTTCGTTGATTTTGCCGAAGCAAAACAAGCTGGGCGGTAGAACTACGAAGAGCTGACGCGCTTACACGAAATATCGAAATAATAACAACTTATCATAAATAGAATTCTTCCCACTACTGGTACAGTCTACAACTACAACAGGGTCGGCCAGCCTTTTTGGTTGAAGGGCCACATGTAATTCATTAATAATTGCGCGGGCCAATTGACATGGTAGTTATGATCTAGTTTTGCTACAATACTACAGGTTAATAATAAAAAAATACCCTCACATCAAACTTTCACAATTATCAAAACAATAAAACTGTTGTTTTCCAACCATTGACGGGTCGCCATCAGTGGTTATTCCCGAAAGTTTAGCCAAAGACAAGACGCTTAATCATTTTTATCACAGCTCTCGAAAAATCAATGCTTCTAGTCGTACCCTTAACAATGGCTGCGGTCTCCACGGTAATTTTATATCATCATTAACTACCCGCAAAAAGATAGCAAGTCACCAACTGAGCAGTAAACTTAATGTCAGCGCTTCCTCAAGCGCCAAGGAATACAATAAAAAATTTCCCTCTTTTGCAATTAAAATTCTCGCAATAGAATTCCCAAGCTCTTCAACAAGACGAGTTATGGTCTGTCTCGACAGGCTATTTTTGCAAAACACCTAGGAATGCTTCTACATATGGCCCGCGGGCCACGAGTTGGACGACCCTGGTCTACAACACCAATTGAATCTAATATTTTTCTTCCAAAACCTCAGCGTAACAACAAACAGACTTAAATTATAGAACCCACATCCTACTTAGAGTGAAAACAGACAAATGAACACACTTCAGCTGAAAACCTATCCCTGGCAAGTTCTGGGCCACAGGCTTTTACATATTTAACATTTTATTATTTTGAAAATTTGTATTGCAAAAATAACTAATATTCATTCGTTCAAATGAATGCTAAAATGTACTGGCATTCAAGAAATGGAAAAAGTATAGAATCAATTCGGAAGAGGTGCTAAATTTTATCCTGGCTCTACAGCTTTGAGACAGATGCACACAGACACAGGTGCAATCATAGTTGTTGCTTTCGTTGCTATTTAAAGTTTCATTTATTTATTCTGCGGAAGACTCGCCAAGTGACGAAAAATTGACATAACTACGTTTGCTTCAAATGTTTTAGCACGCAAGAATTATTTGTTTGTTAAGCTTAAGTTAACCGGGTTCCACATATTTGTTGGACACAAAGGCGGGTTCCACATATTTGTTGGACACGAAGTCGTAAAATAAAACACTGCTGCAACCTTGACTTGACAACACTTTTACTATAATCCTATCCATAACAGTTGTTTGTCTTCATGACCTGAACAATATAAATGAAAGTACAGGGTTAAGATAGTATATTGATGAAGTGCGCTAGATATTAAAGAAGCAAATTCGACCTAGACAATGACTAAAACCGAATAATTTGTATTCGAATTTGTACAGATTTTTTTGTATTCTGAAATGATATTTTTGAATTACGGTACATAAAATCCAATGTATATTTAATTATATGAATTTGGAAAAGTAAAACAGTAGAGTATTTTTAGTTTTCAGATATTAAATGAAGGCTCTTTTGTCTTCGATTGTGATTGCATGTCGAACAACTTTGCTCTACTCTAAAATCATGTGACACTAGTTTTGCCTGCATGTAACAAGAAATGACTAATGGGAATGATTTTGAAAAGTTTGTCACATCTCGGTTACTTGAACAGATCTGGGACAATACCAATAAGAAATTTACCTTAAGCATTTGGTTGATAAAAGTATCCTTACATAATGTGAGTCACATTATACGAATAATACAGATTATACACACAAACTAAAAATAATTCTCATTTAACAGCTGATACTAAAGAAGCTCCTATTTTTACTGAAAATTGCGAACATAAATTTAGGACAGTTTACATACAAATAATATGACATTTAAATAGTGACAAGCTCACAAATTTGCTCTTCCAATGGAGCTGATGGGAATGATCATCATCATGGCACTCAGACAGTTTACTTGATTTGAAACAGCTGTAGAAATAAATGAAAAATCAGAAAATAATGTTACATTAAAGAAATAGTTATGATAGCATGAACCATTGCATTCATGATCATTCGTGATAAGTTGATGGCAATATATAGTTATCAATATACTCATTCCTGCATTCTAGCATGTGGTGAAATTCATGGGCATGGTACTACAATATTCTAGTTTCATTTTATATAGCAAGAGTCAGAATTACTAATACCATAAATATCGTACATCTGTGCATACAGCATACGAATAACATGCAATATGATTTTACATTGGTGTATATCAAAATATCCAGCCAACCTTCTACTATCTATTCGCTTCTTGCCTATTTTTTTGATCCAACTTCGGGAACTTGCAGACTTGCAGACATTGTTTGCTGTCCAAGTTTGCAGATATAAGCTAAAGTAACTACTGAACTAATATATTAGTCTTTAATGGATTTTCTGTCACTGAAATGTTAAACTTCTGGAATAGAACTTGAGCCTGCAGCAATATTGAAACATAACATCTTTTTTGATCTGTGAAATCAGCGACGGACATGTCATCCTCAAGATCCTGTGACACTCCTCCTGAACCACCAAAGTGAAGAAGTCCCACAGATCGCGTTGCTGCCAATTCTTCCACAGTTACCAATATAACAGAATCTAATGTCTCTAACTTAGTCTCTGTACTTGAAAGCACTTTGCTTAAAACATTAAGGCTCGCAATACCTACAATCATACAGCAACACTTGGAAAAACTAGCTATGGATGTATCTTCCACCACTCCAACTAGCATCGGCATCCAGGAATCTTTATTGTCGCTTGATGAGTCGCTTAAGCAAGTTAAATCTCAGCTATCTTCCATAAGCATAATAAAAGATGAAGTTAGTGATATAAAAAGAAGCCAAGACTTCATCTTCATCAATGCCAACTATAAGGAACTAAACAACGTTACTGCTAAGAATAACAAAAAAATTCGGGAACTTGAAAATATTGTTGGAAATCTTGAAGAAGAAATTGATATTCTAACAGAACGCCAACAAGACCAAGACCGCAGATCCAGACTCAACAATCTTGAATTTCATAACATTCCATATGCAGCTGATGAAAATTGTGAAAATCTGGTCATTAAAGTGGCAGCCCGAATTACTGTTCCGCTGCGTTCATTCGACATCTCGAACTGCCACAGGATGTCCAAATATAACAACAAAAAACCATCGCCAATCATTGTTGGACGTTGCAAAGAATAAAAACATTTACTCCAATTTCTACGAATTCGAACCAAATCAACGCCCGAAACTAGTTTTCGTGTTTTTATGTTTGTTGTTTACTTTTTAGTTTTGTTTGTTTACAAAAAACAGCAGCTAATCAATTAATTGGTATTCGCATTTCGGCACAGGCACCGTCACATAACTTCTAAATGTTTTTGTATTCTTCACGACTTTCACTCATCAAAATTATTTACAACATTACAAGTAAGCTTTGCCCGGGAAATTTATTTTCTCGTGATCATGTACTCTGTTCATTAATTTATTCTAGTATGATTGTCTTGGTGTGTTTCACGTGTGTGAATGTAAGTGAATGGGCACAATCGCTGGTTACAGCGTTCGTTATAAACCTATATATAGGTTTTGCCCGTTTTCCCGATCTTTCAGTTGACCTTGTCTGTGTTTTTTTTATTTGTGTTGTAGACGAAAGATCGAAATAAAATTGTATTGTATTGTATTGTAAACTTCATAAACAGAAAAACAAGACACCAAATTTTGAAAAATCGTCGCCAGCTCAGATCATCGAACATTCAAGAAGATTTTCCACATCTTGCAAGATCTACCAAAATATTTGTAATTGAAAACCTCACTGATACCAATAAAAAATTATTCTTCAGAGCCAGAAACTTGAAGAATGAATGTGGTTATAAGTACTTATGGACTCACAATGGAAGAGTACTTATAAAAAAGAATCAAATGACTAACACCATCCCCATTATAACTGACGATGACCTTTCTTTAATCAAGTAAGGTTATTTGTTTATTTAATTTTGTTCATGTATTTTTATTTCTATACATGGCTTGGTCAAATAATATGTTTTCTATCTGTTTATTATTACTTTCATATAATCTTAGTCATCTAAATGGCTGGTCACTGTAGTTATTCTCAATCAGGTTTCTCCTGTGATAATCTTCTGTGCAACAATTTAGAGGTTGTAAATTTGGACTCTATTCAAACATCATCTGATTTGGTGATCTTTCATATGAACATTCGCTCCCTTCAAAAGAATTTAGATCATTTGACTACACTATTATCAAATTTGCCATCACCTCCTCATATAATTGCTATAAGCGAATCTAAATTACCCCAAAATCATGTCTTCAATACCATCGATGGCTATAATTTCCTTCATGCCCCATCTGCCACTAAAGCAGGTGGTGTTGCTGCTTTTATCAGGGATGACGTTACGTTTAATGAAATTACAGATTATAATATCGTCTATTCCAACTGCGAAAATTTGTGGATTGAGATCAGTTTGGCAAATACTGTCAGCAGATTGGTTATTGGCATTATTTATAAACATCCTCGTAATGACATAACTTATTTCACTGATATTTTTGAAATATCTTTAGCTAAATTGGCTAAGAAACACTTTTTGATAGTCGGTGACTTTAACATTAACTTGCTTTCAACATCCAGTAATGTCCAAATTACCAATTATGTTAATATGCTCATTTCTCATAATGCCTTCTCCTTGATAACCAAACCCACTAGAGTAGGTCAAACTTCTGCAACATTGATCGACCACATGTACACCAATTTGACAAATTTGAAAATTAATTCCTATGTTGTTCTATCAGATATAACAGACCATTTCCCAATAATGTGTTCTCTTAGTGGTGTAACACCTATTCATAAAAATGATTGCATAATTTCTAGGGACATGTCAAACTTCTCGATTGACTCTTTTCGCACAGATGCACAGAGCATTTTTGATAACTTGTTTGATACATTTCAATTGAATGCCCTGAACTACAATAGTGCTTTTGAAGAATTTATACTATCAATCAATACTCTAATTGATCGCCATGCTCCCCTTCGGCCACTTTCACGACGACAGAAAAGGTTAAAACTAAAGCCCTGGTTGAGTAAAGGGTTAAATAGCTGTATTCGACACAAAAATAAGATTTTCAAATCCCATTTTCTGAAAGGTAACAGCTCTCAACGCTCCTACTTTAAAAATTATAGAAATGTTTTGTCAAAAACATTGTATAAAGCAAAACAAATTTATTACCAAAATCTTATTGCCCAAAACCAGGTAATCCAAGGACAACATGGCAAATAGTTAACCAAATTACACATACAAATAATAAATCCAAATCAAATGTTGATGAAATCTTCCGAGAGAATGGCTGTATCAAGATGGTAATTCAATCGCTACCGAATTCAATAAGTACTTTTCAACAATTGGGTCCAGTCTCTCAGACAAGTTTTCTAATGATATGACTAGCTTCAAACATTTTCTTCGCAATCGTGTAAGCCAGTCCATTTTCATGAGTTTGACTGATTCAAACGAAGTGATAATAGAAATACAAAATCTGAAAGATAGGAAGGCAGTAGGTCCAGACAATATTCCAGCACGGTTCCTTAAACTTGTTGCTGACCTCATTTCGCCATGTTTAGCTGAACTTTTTAATTGTTCTCTCTCGTTAGGAATCTTTCCTTCGTGTCTCAAAATTGCTCGAGTAATCCCCCTCTTCAAATCTGGAAATAAGAAATGTGTTCCAAATTATAGACCGATAGCAATCCTTTCATCGATTGATAAGATATTTGAGCGCTTGATCCATAAGCGACTTATTAGTTTTTTTACTAAATATAATGTTATAAACAGATCTCAGTTTGGTTTTCAGAATAATCATTCGACATGCCACGCCATTTTAGATACAATATCTTATGTTTATGATAAATTAGAGAAAAAAGAGTTCGTTAGCGCAACATTTTTAGATTTAAAAAAGGCTTTTGATACTGTGGATCATGACATTTTAATTTACAAGCTGAATCATTATGGCATCAGGGGACAAGCAAATAAACTAATTACTAGGTATCTAAGCGATAGATCACAATATGTCAAAGTGGGAACTTATTGTTCCTCTCTCTTACCAGTGACTCACGGAGTTCCACAAGGTAGTATATTGGGGCCATTACTTTTTCTAGTAGATGTCAATGACATAGTTCACTGTTCTTCGCTTTTAACCAAATTGTTTGCTGACGACACTAGCCTCCTCGACAGCGACAAATCCCATGCAGCTCTTCAATCAAGAGCAAACGCTGAAATTGCAAAGGTGGCTAATTGAATGAGATCTAACAAACTAACAATAAATATAGAAAAGTCTAAAACATTGTTAATATCACCATATAGGCGTAAATCTCAAAATGGTCTGTCAATCCAAATTGATGGTACAAAACTTGAAAACGTTATTTCTTATAAATACCTTGGCATATATATTGATAACAAATTGAAATGGGATACACAAATTTCAAACCTGGCCGTTAAATTATCCAAGTCGGTTGGGATATTATATAAACTTAAAAGATTTACATCGCTACCTACATTACGCATGGTTTACTACTCCCTTTCCAGTCCCATATTCAATATGGCGTAGTTGCGTGGGCCTCTGCTGATAAATCTTTATTGCACCGATTAGAAATTATGCAGAATCGGGCCATTCGCGCTATTTCTGATGTTGCTTATTGCACACATCTACGGTAAGTCCTATTTATAATAAACTAAGAATTATTAAACTTGTATATATACATAGAATTGAAGTGTTGAAGTTAATGCATCAACACCATAACAATAAACTCCCTGCAGCTTTCACTAACTACTTTTCAAAGCAGAGCAGTATTCACTCCTATGGGACACGGTCATCTGCTAAAGGCTCTTACTTTGTGGATCACTTTTCCACCAAGCTTACTCAAAACTACATCAAATTCGTTGGTGTCAAGTTATGGAACACGCTCACTGACAGTATTTGATCAATGAACTAGGCCTACATCTCCTTCAAACATGCATTAAAAAATCATTACCTTGATGTTTATATTTGCCAGTAGTCTGAAAACATTGCCTTTTCATGTGTCTGATCTTCTTCTAGTCGTATATTCCCTGAACCGTTACCGGTACCATACCGGGATCCAATCGTGTTCTTCCACTGTATTCTAAATTCGCATCGTCATTTACTCTGTAGGCTATGTGCCAAGTTCTGTTTTTCACTTTCGCCAACTTTATCATATAACCTAAATGTGAAAGAAATGCATGCTTCAGCATGCATCAGTTCATTAAGCCAGTAAAGTTCTGTCAAATTGAAATTAACGTTGCTGGGCACGCCGATCCAGTTTTCAAAGTGCTTAGTCATGTTAAAAAAGCGTTATTCTCGTTTATTTGTGTACATTGAGGTATATCGCATTCGCTTGATGGCGCCCTTGCGCTCGTCAATTGCGATACATTGTGTGTTTTTGATTTATTTCAATTTATTATTATTTGTTGACAATGTTTCATGCACGACGAAATAAAATATCTGAATCTGAAAACTTGTGAATTAGCCGATGACAAGATACATACACCGGGGCACAGTGCAGAAGTGATACATGGATATCGTAGGTAAATCTCAGTTCTGCTCACACACAAAATATAACCAAAAGGAATCTTTTGGGCACTGGTAGATCTAAATATCTGAAATTATATCATTTTTGTTAAAACATTTTGAAGTTTATATTACTGTATTAGGACTAGGAGTATCTGTTCGACGGTACCGGTACCACTGCGCAACTGCTTACCATCGAAACTATACTAAAATACTGGGCCCTATGTCTGTTTATGACAACAACCCATATAGCAATAGACTACTGGTACAACTGTAGTCTACGATCTAAGCTAGAATAAATCGTCACAAAAACTGCTAAGAAATTTAAAAAAACGCAAATACAGAAATATATCAATACGCCAGGTATGTACTAGATTTATTATAGTATAGCCCAATTCCACGTTGTAAATAATTTTGTTTTGGGCGTAGTACGGTAGGTACCGGTACAGCACAGGTACGGTACCGTACCCCCGCAAATGCTACATATCGCAGCCTCGTGGTACAGGTATTTATTCGTCGTGACGCTTGTACAGAGCTCCCTGCTACTCCTTTTGTCGCCCCAGAATACAATATAGATCAGGGCTCTCAACAACCTTTCCTGCGGCTCTCGTTAATGCTTTAATTATTTTCAAAAAAAATTTAAAAAAATTTATTTAAAATTAATTATTTTCAAAAAAAAATGTTCATTGAAATAAAATGCTGAGGTCTATTAGTCGAATGGATTCTCCCGTGTTTATTTGCGTAGCGTTGACTAACCTACAAGATGCAATAGTGACGCAACAGTGAGCGTTTTCACGGCCACTCGGACCCTTTTCACTTGGAAAGATTTTAGACATGGCTGTAATCATTGGCTTGCTTCCGTGGATTTTCAGTTTTTGTCGCATTCCCGGATATTATGCATAAATCAAATAACTCAATGATTATTTTAATTCTAGAGCATTTTAATTTTGTTCCAGTAATCGAAATAGTCCCGGAATATCTGGCGATCATCTCAAGCAGCTACTGCACTTTGCATCCTCCACGATTACGACCCGCTTTGACAAACTTATTAGAAATCAAAGCTGAATTAGATGGCTGTTAGTCTAGGGCGGGCAAAATCGAATCTTTTTTCGAATCGAATAATTTGAATATTTTTTATACATAACAGGGATCCAGAACGTCGGAGGTCGATTCGATACACCATTTAGAAATTGATAGAAACATTGAAAAGTCGACAAAAAAGCGTTTTTTTTACTGGTTAATGGCGGCTGATTGTCACTACGATCGTTTTGGCGACGATATCCTAAAGTTGGTATTCTATATTCCCGCCCTTTCTCGTTTTTTGCAAGAATAAGCGGTCGGCGAATTTCGAAGTTTCATATTTCTAATATCCCCTTGCGTTCACATCAGCGACAGCTGTTGAATACATTAAGGGCTGATTTCAAAACCAAATTAATTTTATTCTGAGTTTTATCCTCTGCCTTGGATTTGGACGCTAATTATACCTAATTCCTTCAAGTTTTAACGTATTTTTTTTCAACAAAACAACACCATGTATGTGCCTGGTACAATGGAACTTAAGCTAAAACGGCTAAGGATAGCAACAGCAACCCCAAAGCTACAAGTCTACATACTAGAAAACGAAGAGACGATGAATAAGTATAGCATCAGTGTCAAGAACAATTCATCACGACAGACGAAAATTGGCAAATAATGAAAGAGAGCATACTAAAAGCAGCAAAAGAACACATTCCTGTTACAAAACGAAAGAAAGACAAAAAATAGATGACCCCAGAAATTTTAGACCTAATGAAGGAAAGAAGAAAAGCAAAAGCAGACAAACATAAGTACAGAAAACTAGACAAACAAGTGAAAAATAGGTGCAATGGAGCAAAAGAACATTGAATCAACACACAGTGCAAAGAAATTGAGGCCAACATCGGAATAAATAGCAAAACTATGCATTAAAATATAAAAGAGTTCGCAGGAGAAAAAGTGTCATCAAAAACAGGGTGCCTAAGATCAAAAGATGGAGATATTCTTATGGAAAAGGAAGACATCCTCAACAGGTGATCAGAATACATCACAGAGTTGTATTACAATGATAGAGGGCCACCACTCACCATCAGTAATGAAGATGAACGCCAACATATTCTTGAAGAGGAAGTCCACAAAGCCCTTAAAGATGAAAAAGGGCAAGGCCACAGGACCCAAGGGTGCATTCCGCACATTTGTGTTTTAGGCCAGTACGGTCTTGTGCATGCATCCAGTCTTAAATAATAATAATTGTTCATTTATTTATTTATCACTATTACGAGACGAATAAACATACATACATACATACATACATACACACATACATACATACATACATACATACATACATACATACATACATACATACATACATACATACATACATACATGCAAGACTGAAATCCAGAAGAGAACCGCTATGTTAGAAGACACATTTAACAAGATGAAACCCATCTTCACCAACAGAAATATAAAACTCAGTACCAAAATCAAGACTCTAAAAGCCTACATATGGTCCATCCTTCTGTACGGATGTGAATGCTGGACGCTGACAAAAGACCTCGAGAGAAGACTTGAAGCAGCAGAAATGTGGTATATCAGACGAATTATGAGAATATCATGGATGGAAAAAAAGTCAAACGAAGAAGTAATGAAAAAGCCATATTGATATAATCTGCGTCATTCGTTTCTCGATATTAAAACTGCATTGAAATGCGGGTAGAAGCGTTTATCCACCAGGGCGAATGTAGATTATTTTAAACAGATATGCGCAACAAAATATTCTTTGCCACAAATTTATCACTTTTTTATATTTATTTTTATATTGATGTAACCCTGCTAAACGCTTAAAAACAGTCAAAAACCGTCTAAAAACACCAAGAACCCTGGTAAAACGCTTAAAAACAGTGAAAAACCGTCTAAAAAAACGAAAACCCTGCTAAAACGCTTAAAAACAGTGGAAAAACGCCTAAAAACACCAATAACCCTGCTAAAACAGTGAAAAACCGTCTAAAAACACCAAGAACCCTGCTAAAACGCCTAAAAACAGTGAAAAACCGTATATAAACCCCAAGATCCCTCATAAACGCTTAAAGACAGTGAAAACCCGTCTAAAAACACCAAGAACCCTGCTAAAACGCTTAAAAACAGTGAAAACCCGTCTAAAAACACCAAGAACCCTGCTAAAACGCTTAAAAACAGTGAAAAACCGTCTAAAATCACCAATAAGCCTGCTAAAACAGTGGAAAACCGTCTAAAAACACCAAGAACCCTGCTAAAACGCCTAAAAACCGTCTAAAAACAACAAGAACCCTGCTAAAACGCTTAAAAACAGTGAAAAACTGTCTAAAAACACCAAGAACCTTAGTAAAACGCTTAAAAACAGTGAAAAACCGTCAAAAAACACCAATAACCCTGCTAAAACGCTTAAAAACAGTGAAAAACCGTCAAAAAACACCAATAACCCTGCTAAAACGCTTAAAAACAGTGAAAAACCGTCAAAAAACACCAATAACCCTGCTAAAACGCTTAAAAACAGTGAAAAACCGTCAAAAAACACCAATAACCCTGCCAAAACGCTTAAAAACAGTGAAAAACCGTCAAAAAACACCAATAACCCTGCTAAAACGCTTAAAAACAGTGAAAAACCGTCAAAAAACACCAATAACCCTGCTAAAACGCTTAAAATCAGTGAAAAACCGTCAAAAAACACCAATAACCCTGCTAAAACGCTTAAAAACAGTGAAAAACCGTCAAAAAACACCAATAACCCTGCTAAAACGCTTAAAAACAGTGAAAAACCGTCAAAAAACACCAATAACCCTGCTAAAACGCTTAAAAACAGTGAAAAACCGTCAAAAAACACCAATAACCCTGCTAAAACGCTTAAAAACAGTGAAAAACCGTCAAAAAACACCAATAACCCTTCTAAAACGCTTAAAAACAGTGAAAAACCGTCAAAAAACACCAATAACCCTGCTAAAACGCTTAAAAACAGTGAAAACCGTCAAAAAACACCAATAACCCTGCTAAAACGCTTAAAAAACAGTGAAAAACCGTCAAAAAACACCAATAACCCTGCTAAAACGCTTTAAAACAGTGAAAAGCCGTCAAAAAACACCAATAACCCTGCTAAAACGCTTAAAAACAGTGAAAAACCGTCAAAAAACACCAATAACCCTGCTAAAACGATTAAAAACAGTGAAAAACCGCCAAAAAACACCAATAACCCTGCTAAAACGCTTAAAAACAGTGAAAAACCGTCAAAAAACACCAATAACCCTGCTAAAACGCTTAAAAACAGTGGAAAACCGTCAAAAAACACCGATAACCCTGCTAAAGCGCTTAAAAACAGTGAAAAACCGTCAGAAAACACCAATAACCCTGCTAAAACGCTTAAAAACAGTGAAAAACCGTCAAAAAACACCAATAACCCTGCTAAAACGCTTAAAAACAGTGAAAAACCGTCAAAAAACACCAATAACCCTGCTAAAACGCTTAAAAACAGTGAAAAACCGTCAAAAAACACCAATAACCCTGCTAAAACGCTTAAAAACAGTGAAAAACAGTCACTGATATTTTTGAAATATCTTTAGCTAAATTGGCTAAGAAACACTTTTTGATAGTCGGTGACTTTAACATTAACTTGCTTTCAACATCCAGTAATGTCCAAATTACCAATTATGTTAATATGCTCATTTCTCATAATGCCTTCTCCTTGATAACCAAACCCACTAGAGTAGGTCAAACTTCTGCAACATTGATCGACCACATGTACACCAATTTGACAAATTTGAAAATTAATTCCTATGTTGTTCTATCAGATATAACAGACCATTTCCCAATAATGTGTTCTCTTAGTGGTGTAACACCGATTCATAAAAATGATTGCATAATTTCTAGGGACATGTCAAACTTCTCGATTGACTCTTTTCGCACAGATGCACAGAGCATTTTTGATAACTTGTTTGATACATTTCAATTGAATGCCCTGAACTACAATAGTGCTTTTGAAGAATTTATACTATCAATCAATACTCTAATTGATCGCCATGCTCCCCTTCGGCCACTTTCACGACGACAGAAAAGGTTAAAACTAAAGCCCTGGTTGAGTAAAGGGTTAAATAGCTGTATTCGACACAAAAATAAGATTTTCAAATCCCATTTTCTGAAAGGTAACAGCTCTCAACGCTCCTACTTTAAAAATTATAGAAATGTTTTGTCAAAAACATTGTATAAAGCAAAACAAATTTATTACCAAAATCTTATTGCCCAAAACCAGGTAATCCAAGGACAACATGGCAAATAGTTAACCAAATTACACATACAAATAATAAATCCAAATCAAATGTTGATGAAATCTTCCGAGAGAATGGCTGTATCAAGATGGTAATTCAATCGCTACCGAATTCAATAAGTACTTTTCAACAATTGGGTCCAGTCTCTCAGACAAGTTTTCTAATGATATGACTAGCTTCAAACATTTTCTTCGCAATCGTGTAAGCCAGTCCATTTTCATGAGTTTGACTGATTCAAACGAAGTGATAATAGAAATACAAAATCTGAAAGATAGGAAGGCAGTAGGTCCAGACAATATTCCAGCACGGTTCCTTAAACTTGTTGCTGACCTCATTTCGCCATGTTTAGCTGAACTTTTTAATTGTTCTCTCTCGTTAGGAATCTTTCCTTCGTGTCTCAAAATTGCTCGAGTAATCCCCCTCTTCAAATCTGGAAATAAGAAATGTGTTCCAAATTATAGACCGATAGCAATCCTTTCATCGATTGATAAGATATTTGAGCGCTTGATCCATAAGCGACTTATTAGTTTTTTTACTAAATATAATGTTATAAACAGATCTCAGTTTGGTTTTCAGAATAATCATTCGACATGCCACGCCATTTTAGATACAATATCTTATGTTTATGATAAATTAGAGAAAAAAGAGTTCGTTAGCGCAACATTTTTAGATTTAAAAAAGGCTTTTGATACTGTGGATCATGACATTTTAATTTACAAGCTGAATCATACTAGGTATCTAAGCGATAGATCACAATATGTCAAAGTGGGAACTTATTGTTCCTCTCTCTTACCAGTGACTCACGGAGTTCCACAAGGTAGTATATTGGGGCCATTACTTTTTCTAGTAGATGTCAATGACATAGTTCACTGTTCTTCGCTTTTAACCAAATTGTTTGCTGACGACACTAGCCTCCTCGACAGCGACAAATCCCATGCAGCTCTTCAATCAAGAGCAAACGCTGAAATTGCAAAGGTGGCTAATTGAATGAGATCTAACAAACTAACAATAAATATAGAAAAGTCTAAAACATTGTTAATATCACCATATAGGCGTAAATCTCAAAATGGTCTGTCAATCCAAATTGATGGTACAAAACTTGAAAACGTTATTTCTTATAAATACCTTGGCATATATATTGATAACAAATTGAAATGGGATACACAAATTTCAAACCTGGCCGTTAAATTATCCAAGTCGGTTGGGATATTATATAAACTTAAAAGATTTACATCGCTACCTACATTACGCATGGTTTACTACTCCCTTTCCAGTCCCATATTCAATATGGCGTAGTTGCGTGGGCCTCTGCTGATAAATCTTTATTGCACCGATTAGAAATTATGCAGAATCGGGCCATTCGCGCTATTTCTGATGTTGCTTATTGCACACATCTACGGTAAGTCCTATTTATAATAAACTAAGAATTATTAAACTTGTATATATACATAGAATTGAAGTGTTGAAGTTAATGCATCAACACCATAACAATAAACTCCCTGCAGCTTTCACTAACTACTTTTCAAAGCAGAGCAGTATTCACTCCTATGGGACACGGTCATCTGCTAAAGGCTCTTACTTTGTGGATCACTTTTCCACCAAGCTTACTCAAAACTACATCAAATTCGTTGGTGTCAAGTTATGGAACACGCTCACTGACAGTATTCGATCAATGAACTAGGCCTACATCTCCTTCAAACATGCATTAAAAAATCATTACCTTGATGTTTATATTTGCCAGTAGTCTGAAAACATTGCCTTTTCATGTGTCTGATCTTCTTCTAGTCGTATATTCCCTGAACCGTTACCGGTACCATACCGGGATCCAATCGTGTTCTTCCACTGTATTCTAAATTCGCATCGTCATTTACTCTGTAGGCTATGTGCCAAGTTCTGTTTTTCACTTTCGCCAACTTTATCATATAACCTAAATGTGAAAGAAATGCATGCTTCAGCATGCATCAGTTCATTAAGCCAGTAAAGTTCTGTCAAATTGAAATTAACGTTGCTGGGCACGCCGATCCAGTTTTCAAAGTGCTTAGTCATGTTAAAAAAGCGTTATTCTCGTTTATTTGTGTACATTGAGGTATATCGCATTCGCTTGATGGCGCCCTTGCGCTCGTCAATTGCGATACATTGTGTGTTTTTGATTTATTCCAATTTATTATTATTTGTTGACAATGTTTCATGCACGACGAAATAAAATATCTGAATCTGAAAACTTGTGAATTAGCCGATGACAAGATACATACACCGGGGCACAGTGCAGAAGTGATACATGGATATCGTAGGTAAATCTCAGTTCTGCTCACACACAAAATATAACCAAAAGGAATCTTTTGGGCACTGGTAGATCTAAATATCTGAAATTATATCATTTTTGTTAAAACATTTTGAAGTTTATATTACTGTATTAGGACTAGGAGTATCTGTTCGACGGTACCGGTACCACTGCGCAACTGCTTACCATCGAAACTATACTAAAATACTGGGCCCTATGTCTGTTTATGACAACAACCCATATAGCAATAGACTACTGGTACAACTGTAGTCTACGATCTAAGCTAGAATAAATCGTCACAAAAACTGCTAAGAAATTTAAAAAAACGCAAATACAGAAATATATCAATACGCCAGGTATGTACTAGATTTATTATAGTATAGCCCAATTCCACGTTGTAAATAATTTTGTTTTGGGCGTAGTACGGTAGGTACCGGTACAGCACAGGTACGGTACCGTACCACCGCAAATGCTACATATCGCAGCCTCGTGGTACAGGTATTTATTCGTCGTGACGCTTGTACAGAGCTCCCTGCTACTCCTTTTGTCGCCCCAGAATACAATATAGATCAGGGCTCTCAACAACCTTTCCTGCGGCTCTCGTTAATGCTTTAATTATTTTCAAAAAAAATTTAAAAAAATTTATTTAAAATTAATTATTTTCAAAAAAAAATGTTCATTGAAATAAAATGCTGAGGTCTATTAGTCGAATGGATTCTCCCGTGTTTATTTGCGTAGCGTTGACTAACCTACAAGATGCAATAGTGACGCAACAGTGAGCGTTTTCACGGCCACTCGGACCCTTTTCACTTGGAAAGATTTTAGACATGGCTGTAATCATTGGCTTGCTTCCGTGGATTTTCAGTTTTTGTCGCATTCCCGGATATTATGCATAAATCAAATAACTCAATGATTATTTTAATTCTAGAGCATTTTAATTTTGTTCCAGTAATCGAAATAGTCCCGGAATATCTGGCGATCATCTCAAGCAGCTACTGCACTTTGCATCCTCCACGATTACGACCCGCTTTGACAAACTTATTAGAAATCAAAGCTGAATTAGATGGCTGTTAGTCTAGGGCGGGCAAAATCGAATCTTTTTTCGAATCGAATAATTTGAATATTTTTTATACATAACAGGGATCCAGAACGTCGGAGGTCGATTCGATACACCATTTAGAAATTGATAGAAACATTGAAAAGTCGACAAAAAAGCGTTTTTTTTACTGGTTAATGGCGGCTGATTGTCACTACGATCGTTTTGGCGACGATATCCTAAAGTTGGTATTCTATATTCCCGCCCTTTCTCGTTTTTTGCAAGAATAAGCGGTCGGCGAATTTCGAAGTTTCATATTTCTAATATCCCCTTGCGTTCACATCAGCGACAGCTGTTGAATACATTAAGGGCTGATTTCAAAACCAAATTAATTTTATTCTGAGTTTTATCCTCTGCCTTGGATTTGGACGCTAATTATACCTAATTCCTTCAAGTTTTAACGTATTTTTTTTCAACAAAACAACACCATGTATGTGCCTGGTACAATGGAACTTAAGCTAAAACGGCTAAGGATAGCAACAGCAACCCCAAAGCTACAAGTCTACATACTAGAAAACGAAGAGACGATGAATAAGTATAGCATCAGTGTCAAGAACAATTCATCACGACAGACGAAAATTGGCAAATAATGAAAGAGAGCATACTAAAAGCAGCAAAAGAACACATTCCTGTTACAAAACGAAAGAAAGACAAAAAATAGATGACCCCAGAAATTTTAGACCTAATGAAGGAAAGAAGAAAAGCAAAAGCAGACAAACATAAGTACAGAAAACTAGACAAACAAGTGAAAAATAGGTGCAATGGAGCAAAAGAACATTGAATCAACACACAGTGCAAAGAAATTGAGGCCAACATCGGAATAAATAGCAAAACTATGCATTAAAATATAAAAGAGTTCGCAGGAGAAAAAGTGTCATCAAAAACAGGGTGCCTAAGATCAAAAGATGGAGATATTCTTATGGAAAAGGAAGACATCCTCAACAGGTGATCAGAATACATCACAGAGTTGTATTACAATGATAGAGGGCCACCACTCACCATCAGTAATGAAGATGAACGCCAACATATTCTTGAAGAGGAAGTCCACAAAGCCCTTAAAGATGAAAAAGGGCAAGGCCACAGGACCCAAGGGTGCATTCCGCACATTTGTGTTTTAGGCCAGTACGGTCTTGTGCATGCATCCAGTCTTAAATAATAATAATTGTTCATTTATTTATTTATCACTATTACGAGACGAATAAACATACATACATACATACATACATACATACACACATACATACATACATACATACATACATACATACATACATACATACATACATACATACATACATACATACATACATACATACATACATACATACATACATACATACATACATACATACATACATACATGCAAGACTGAAATCCAGAAGAGAACCGCTATGTTAAAAGACACATTTAACAAGATGAAACCCATCTTCACCAACAGAAATATAAAACTCAGTACCAAAATCAAGACTCTAAAAGCCTACATATGGTCCATCCTTCTGTACGGATGTGAATGCTGGACGCTGACAAAAGACCTCGAGAGAAGACTTGAAGCAGCAGAAATGTGGTATATCAGACGAATTATGAGAATATCATGGATGGAAAAAAAGTCAAACGAAGAAGTAATGAAAAAGCCATATTGATATAATCTGCGTCATTCGTTTCTCGATATTAAAACTGCATTGAAATGCGGGTAGAAGCGTTTATCCACCAGGGCGAATGTAGATTATTTTAAACAGATATGCGCAACAAAATATTCTTTGCCACAAATTTATCACTTTTTTATATTTATTTTTATATTGATGTAACCCTGCTAAACGCTTAAAAACAGTCAAAAACCGTCTAAAAACACCAAGAACCCTGGTAAAACGCTTAAAAACAGTGAAAAACCGTCTAAAAAAACGAAAACCCTGCTAAAACGCTTAAAAACAGTGGAAAAACGCCTAAAAACACCAATAACCCTGCTAAAACAGTGAAAAACCGTCTAAAAACACCAAGAACCCTGCTAAAACGCCTAAAAACAGTGAAAAACCGTATATAAACCCCAAGATCCCTCATAAACGCTTAAAGACAGTGAAAACCCGTCTAAAAACACCAAGAACCCTGCTAAAACGCTTAAAAACAGTGAAAACCCGTCTAAAAACACCAAGAACCCTGCTAAAACGCTTAAAAACAGTGAAAAACCGTCTAAAATCACCAATAAGCCTGCTAAAACAGTGGAAAACCGTCTAAAAACACCAAGAACCCTGCTAAAACGCCTAAAAACCGTCTAAAAACAACAAGAACCCTGCTAAAACGCTTAAAAACAGTGAAAAACTGTCTAAAAACACCAAGAACCTTAGTAAAACGCTTAAAAACAGTGAAAAACCGTCAAAAAACACCAATAACCCTGCTAAAACGCTTAAAAACAGTGAAAAACCGTCAAAAAACACCAATAACCCTGCTAAAACGCTTAAAAACAGTGAAAAACCGTCAAAAAACACCAATAACCCTGCTAAAACGCTTAAAAACAGTGAAAAACCGTCAAAAAACACCAATAACCCTGCCAAAACGCTTAAAAACAGTGAAAAACCGTCAAAAAACACCAATAACCCTGCTAAAACGCTTAAAAACAGTGAAAAACCGTCAAAAAACACCAATAACCCTGCTAAAACGCTTAAAATCAGTGAAAAACCGTCAAAAAACACCAATAACCCTGCTAAAACGCTTAAAAACAGTGAAAAACCGTCAAAAAACACCAATAACCCTGCTAAAACGCTTAAAAACAGTGAAAAACCGTCAAAAAACACCAATAACCCTGCTAAAACGCTTAAAAACAGTGAAAAACCGTCAAAAAACACCAATAACCCTGCTAAAACGCTTAAAAACAGTGAAAAACCGTCAAAAAACACCAATAACCCTTCTAAAACGCTTAAAAACAGTGAAAAACCGTCAAAAAACACCAATAACCCTGCTAAAACGCTTAAAAACAGTGAAAACCGTCAAAAAACACCAATAACCCTGCTAAAACGCTTAAAAAACAGTGAAAAACCGTCAAAAAACACCAATAACCCTGCTAAAACGCTTTAAAACAGTGAAAAGCCGTCAAAAAACACCAATAACCCTGCTAAAACGCTTAAAAACAGTGAAAAACCGTCAAAAAACACCAATAACCCTGCTAAAACGATTAAAAACAGTGAAAAACCGCCAAAAAACACCAATAACCCTGCTAAAACGCTTAAAAACAGTGAAAAACCGTCAAAAAACACCAATAACCCTGCTAAAACGCTTAAAAACAGTGGAAAACCGTCAAAAAACACCGATAACCCTGCTAAAGCGCTTAAAAACAGTGAAAAACCGTCAGAAAACACCAATAACCCTGCTAAAACGCTTAAAAACAGTGAAAAACCGTCAAAAAACACCAATAACCCTGCTAAAACGCTTAAAAACAGTGAAAAACCGTCAAAAAACACCAATAACCCTGCTAAAACGCTTAAAAACAGTGAAAAACCGTCAAAAAACACCAATAACCCTGCTAAAACGCTTAAAAACAGTGAAAAACAGTCACTGATATTTTTGAAATATCTTTAGCTAAATTGGCTAAGAAACACTTTTTGATAGTCGGTGACTTTAACATTAACTTGCTTTCAACATCCAGTAATGTCCAAATTACCAATTATGTTAATATGCTCATTTCTCATAATGCCTTCTCCTTGATAACCAAACCCACTAGAGTAGGTCAAACTTCTGCAACATTGATCGACCACATGTACACCAATTTGACAAATTTGAAAATTAATTCCTATGTTGTTCTATCAGATATAACAGACCATTTCCCAATAATGTGTTCTCTTAGTGGTGTAACACCGATTCATAAAAATGATTGCATAATTTCTAGGGACATGTCAAACTTCTCGATTGACTCTTTTCGCACAGATGCACAGAGCATTTTTGATAACTTGTTTGATACATTTCAATTGAATGCCCTGAACTACAATAGTGCTTTTGAAGAATTTATACTATCAATCAATACTCTAATTGATCGCCATGCTCCCCTTCGGCCACTTTCACGACGACAGAAAAGGTTAAAACTAAAGCCCTGGTTGAGTAAAGGGTTAAATAGCTGTATTCGACACAAAAATAAGATTTTCAAATCCCATTTTCTGAAAGGTAACAGCTCTCAACGCTCCTACTTTAAAAATTATAGAAATGTTTTGTCAAAAACATTGTATAAAGCAAAACAAATTTATTACCAAAATCTTATTGCCCAAAACCAGGTAATCCAAGGACAACATGGCAAATAGTTAACCAAATTACACATACAAATAATAAATCCAAATCAAATGTTGATGAAATCTTCCGAGAGAATGGCTGTATCAAGATGGTAATTCAATCGCTACCGAATTCAATAAGTACTTTTCAACAATTGGGTCCAGTCTCTCAGACAAGTTTTCTAATGATATGACTAGCTTCAAACATTTTCTTCGCAATCGTGTAAGCCAGTCCATTTTCATGAGTTTGACTGATTCAAACGAAGTGATAATAGAAATACAAAATCTGAAAGATAGGAAGGCAGTAGGTCCAGACAATATTCCAGCACGGTTCCTTAAACTTGTTGCTGACCTCATTTCGCCATGTTTAGCTGAACTTTTTAATTGTTCTCTCTCGTTAGGAATCTTTCCTTCGTGTCTCAAAATTGCTCGAGTAATCCCCCTCTTCAAATCTGGAAATAAGAAATGTGTTCCAAATTATAGACCGATAGCAATCCTTTCATCGATTGATAAGATATTTGAGCGCTTGATCCATAAGCGACTTATTAGTTTTTTTACTAAATATAATGTTATAAACAGATCTCAGTTTGGTTTTCAGAATAATCATTCGACATGCCACGCCATTTTAGATACAATATCTTATGTTTATGATAAATTAGAGAAAAAAGAGTTCGTTAGCGCAACATTTTTAGATTTAAAAAAGGCTTTTGATACTGTGGATCATGACATTTTAATTTACAAGCTGAATCATACTAGGTATCTAAGCGATAGATCACAATATGTCAAAGTGGGAACTTATTGTTCCTCTCTCTTACCAGTGACTCACGGAGTTCCACAAGGTAGTATATTGGGGCCATTACTTTTTCTAGTAGATGTCAATGACATAGTTCACTGTTCTTCGCTTTTAACCAAATTGTTTGCTGACGACACTAGCCTCCTCGACAGCGACAAATCCCATGCAGCTCTTCAATCAAGAGCAAACGCTGAAATTGCAAAGGTGGCTAATTGAATGAGATCTAACAAACTAACAATAAATATAGAAAAGTCTAAAACATTGTTAATATCACCATATAGGCGTAAATCTCAAAATGGTCTGTCAATCCAAATTGATGGTACAAAACTTGAAAACGTTATTTCTTATAAATACCTTGGCATATATATTGATAACAAATTGAAATGGGATACACAAATTTCAAACCTGGCCGTTAAATTATCCAAGTCGGTTGGGATATTATATAAACTTAAAAGATTTACATCGCTACCTACATTACGCATGGTTTACTACTCCCTTTCCAGTCCCATATTCAATATGGCGTAGTTGCGTGGGCCTCTGCTGATAAATCTTTATTGCACCGATTAGAAATTATGCAGAATCGGGCCATTCGCGCTATTTCTGATGTTGCTTATTGCACACATCTACGGTAAGTCCTATTTATAATAAACTAAGAATTATTAAACTTGTATATATACATAGAATTGAAGTGTTGAAGTTAATGCATCAACACCATAACAATAAACTCCCTGCAGCTTTCACTAACTACTTTTCAAAGCAGAGCAGTATTCACTCCTATGGGACACGGTCATCTGCTAAAGGCTCTTACTTTGTGGATCACTTTTCCACCAAGCTTACTCAAAACTACATCAAATTCGTTGGTGTCAAGTTATGGAACACGCTCACTGACAGTATTCGATCAATGAACTAGGCCTACATCTCCTTCAAACATGCATTAAAAAATCATTACCTTGATGTTTATATTTGCCAGTAGTCTGAAAACATTGCCTTTTCATGTGTCTGATCTTCTTCTAGTCGTATATTCCCTGAACCGTTACCGGTACCATACCGGGATCCAATCGTGTTCTTCCACTGTATTCTAAATTCGCATCGTCATTTACTCTGTAGGCTATGTGCCAAGTTCTGTTTTTCACTTTCGCCAACTTTATCATATAACCTAAATGTGAAAGAAATGCATGCTTCAGCATGCATCAGTTCATTAAGCCAGTAAAGTTCTGTCAAATTGAAATTAACGTTGCTGGGCACGCCGATCCAGTTTTCAAAGTGCTTAGTCATGTTAAAAAAGCGTTATTCTCGTTTATTTGTGTACATTGAGGTATATCGCATTCGCTTGATGGCGCCCTTGCGCTCGTCAATTGCGATACATTGTGTGTTTTTGATTTATTCCAATTTATTATTATTTGTTGACAATGTTTCATGCACGACGAAATAAAATATCTGAATCTGAAAACTTGTGAATTAGCCGATGACAAGATACATACACCGGGGCACAGTGCAGAAGTGATACATGGATATCGTAGGTAAATCTCAGTTCTGCTCACACACAAAATATAACCAAAAGGAATCTTTTGGGCACTGGTAGATCTAAATATCTGAAATTATATCATTTTTGTTAAAACATTTTGAAGTTTATATTACTGTATTAGGACTAGGAGTATCTGTTCGACGGTACCGGTACCACTGCGCAACTGCTTACCATCGAAACTATACTAAAATACTGGGCCCTATGTCTGTTTATGACAACAACCCATATAGCAATAGACTACTGGTACAACTGTAGTCTACGATCTAAGCTAGAATAAATCGTCACAAAAACTGCTAAGAAATTTAAAAAAACGCAAATACAGAAATATATCAATACGCCAGGTATGTACTAGATTTATTATAGTATAGCCCAATTCCACGTTGTAAATAATTTTGTTTTGGGCGTAGTACGGTAGGTACCGGTACAGCACAGGTACGGTACCGTACCACCGCAAATGCTACATATCGCAGCCTCGTGGTACAGGTATTTATTCGTCGTGACGCTTGTACAGAGCTCCCTGCTACTCCTTTTGTCGCCCCAGAATACAATATAGATCAGGGCTCTCAACAACCTTTCCTGCGGCTCTCGTTAATGCTTTAATTATTTTCAAAAAAAATTTAAAAAAATTTATTTAAAATTAATTATTTTCAAAAAAAAATGTTCATTGAAATAAAATGCTGAGGTCTATTAGTCGAATGGATTCTCCCGTGTTTATTTGCGTAGCGTTGACTAACCTACAAGATGCAATAGTGACGCAACAGTGAGCGTTTTCACGGCCACTCGGACCCTTTTCACTTGGAAAGATTTTAGACATGGCTGTAATCATTGGCTTGCTTCCGTGGATTTTCAGTTTTTGTCGCATTCCCGGATATTATGCATAAATCAAATAACTCAATGATTATTTTAATTCTAGAGCATTTTAATTTTGTTCCAGTAATCGAAATAGTCCCGGAATATCTGGCGATCATCTCAAGCAGCTACTGCACTTTGCATCCTCCACGATTACGACCCGCTTTGACAAACTTATTAGAAATCAAAGCTGAATTAGATGGCTGTTAGTCTAGGGCGGGCAAAATCGAATCTTTTTTCGAATCGAATAATTTGAATATTTTTTATACATAACAGGGATCCAGAACGTCGGAGGTCGATTCGATACACCATTTAGAAATTGATAGAAACATTGAAAAGTCGACAAAAAAGCGTTTTTTTTACTGGTTAATGGCGGCTGATTGTCACTACGATCGTTTTGGCGACGATATCCTAAAGTTGGTATTCTATATTCCCGCCCTTTCTCGTTTTTTGCAAGAATAAGCGGTCGGCGAATTTCGAAGTTTCATATTTCTAATATCCCCTTGCGTTCACATCAGCGACAGCTGTTGAATACATTAAGGGCTGATTTCAAAACCAAATTAATTTTATTCTGAGTTTTATCCTCTGCCTTGGATTTGGACGCTAATTATACCTAATTCCTTCAAGTTTTAACGTATTTTTTTTCAACAAAACAACACCATGTATGTGCCTGGTACAATGGAACTTAAGCTAAAACGGCTAAGGATAGCAACAGCAACCCCAAAGCTACAAGTCTACATACTAGAAAACGAAGAGACGATGAATAAGTATAGCATCAGTGTCAAGAACAATTCATCACGACAGACGAAAATTGGCAAATAATGAAAGAGAGCATACTAAAAGCAGCAAAAGAACACATTCCTGTTACAAAACGAAAGAAAGACAAAAAATAGATGACCCCAGAAATTTTAGACCTAATGAAGGAAAGAAGAAAAGCAAAAGCAGACAAACATAAGTACAGAAAACTAGACAAACAAGTGAAAAATAGGTGCAATGGAGCAAAAGAACATTGAATCAACACACAGTGCAAAGAAATTGAGGCCAACATCGGAATAAATAGCAAAACTATGCATTAAAATATAAAAGAGTTCGCAGGAGAAAAAGTGTCATCAAAAACAGGGTGCCTAAGATCAAAAGATGGAGATATTCTTATGGAAAAGGAAGACATCCTCAACAGGTGATCAGAATACATCACAGAGTTGTATTACAATGATAGAGGGCCACCACTCACCATCAGTAATGAAGATGAACGCCAACATATTCTTGAAGAGGAAGTCCACAAAGCCCTTAAAGATGAAAAAGGGCAAGGCCACAGGACCCAAGGGTGCATTCCGCACATTTGTGTTTTAGGCCAGTACGGTCTTGTGCATGCATCCAGTCTTAAATAATAATAATTGTTCATTTATTTATTTATCACTATTACGAGACGAATAAACATACATACATACATACATACATACATACACACATACATACATACATACATACATACATACATACATACATACATACATACATACATACATACATACATACATACATACATACATACATGCAAGACTGAAATCCAGAAGAGAACCGCTATGTTAAAAGACACATTTAACAAGATGAAACCCATCTTCACCAACAGAAATATAAAACTCAGTACCAAAATCAAGACTCTAAAAGCCTACATATGGTCCATCCTTCTGTACGGATGTGAATGCTGGACGCTGACAAAAGACCTCGAGAGAAGACTTGAAGCAGCAGAAATGTGGTATATCAGACGAATTATGAGAATATCATGGATGGAAAAAAAGTCAAACGAAGAAGTAATGAAAAAGCCATATTGATATAATCTGCGTCATTCGTTTCTCGATATTAAAACTGCATTGAAATGCGGGTAGAAGCGTTTATCCACCAGGGCGAATGTAGATTATTTTAAACAGATATGCGCAACAAAATATTCTTTGCCACAAATTTATCACTTTTTTATATTTATTTTTATATTGATGTAACCCTGCTAAACGCTTAAAAACAGTCAAAAACCGTCTAAAAACACCAAGAACCCTGGTAAAACGCTTAAAAACAGTGAAAAACCGTCTAAAAAAACGAAAACCCTGCTAAAACGCTTAAAAACAGTGGAAAAACGCCTAAAAACACCAATAACCCTGCTAAAACAGTGAAAAACCGTCTAAAAACACCAAGAACCCTGCTAAAACGCCTAAAAACAGTGAAAAACCGTATATAAACCCCAAGATCCCTCATAAACGCTTAAAGACAGTGAAAACCCGTCTAAAAACACCAAGAACCCTGCTAAAACGCTTAAAAACAGTGAAAACCCGTCTAAAAACACCAAGAACCCTGCTAAAACGCTTAAAAACAGTGAAAAACCGTCTAAAATCACCAATAAGCCTGCTAAAACAGTGGAAAACCGTCTAAAAACACCAAGAACCCTGCTAAAACGCCTAAAAACCGTCTAAAAACAACAAGAACCCTGCTAAAACGCTTAAAAACAGTGAAAAACTGTCTAAAAACACCAAGAACCTTAGTAAAACGCTTAAAAACAGTGAAAAACCGTCAAAAAACACCAATAACCCTGCTAAAACGCTTAAAAACAGTGAAAAACCGTCAAAAAACACCAATAACCCTGCTAAAACGCTTAAAAACAGTGAAAAACCGTCAAAAAACACCAATAACCCTGCTAAAACGCTTAAAAACAGTGAAAAACCGTCAAAAAACACCAATAACCCTGCCAAAACGCTTAAAAACAGTGAAAAACCGTCAAAAAACACCAATAACCCTGCTAAAACGCTTAAAAACAGTGAAAAACCGTCAAAAAACACCAATAACCCTGCTAAAACGCTTAAATACAGTGAAAAACCGTCAAAAAACACCAATAACCCTGCTAAAACGCTTAAAAACAGTGAAAAACCGTCAAAAAACACCAATAACCCTGCTAAAACGCTTAAAAACAGTGAAAAACCGTCAAATACACCAATAACCCTGCTAAAACGCTTAAAAACAGTGAAAAACCGTCAAAAAACACCAATAACCCTGCTAAAACGCTTAAAAACAGTGAAAAACCGTCAAAAAACACCAATAACCCTTCTAAAACGCTTAAAAACAGTGAAAAACCGTCAAAAAACACCAATAACCCTGCTAAAACGCTTAAAAACAGTGAAAAACCGTCAAAAACACCAATAACCCTGCTAAAACGCTTAAAAACAGTGAAAAACCGTCAAAAAACACCAATAACCCTGCTAAAACGCTTAAAAACAGTGAAAAACCGTCAAAAAACACCAATAACCCTTCTAAAACGCTTAAAAACAGTGAAAAACCGTCAAAAAACACCAATAACCCTGCTAAAACGCTTAAAAACAGTGAAAAACCGTCAAAAAACACCAATAACCCTGCTAAAACGCTTAAAAACACTGAAAAACCGTCAAAAAACACCAATAACCCTGCCAAAACGCTTAAAAACAGTGAAAAACCGTCAAAAAACACCAATAACCCTGCTAAAACGCTTAAAAACAGTGAAAAACCGTCAAAAAACACCAATAACCCTGCTAAAACGCTTAAATACAGTGAAAAACCGTCAAAGAACACCAATAACCCTGCTAAAACGCTTAAAAACAGTGAAAAACCGTCAAAAAACACCAATAACCCTGCTAAAACGCTTAAAAACAGTGAAAAACCGTCAAAAAACACCAATAACCCTGCTAAAACGCTTAAAAACAGTGAAAAACCGTCAAAAAACACCAATAACCCTGCTAAAACGCTTAAAAACAGTGAAAACCCGTCAAGAAACACCAATAACCCTGCTAAAACGCTTAAAAACAGTGAAAAACCGTCAAAAAACACCAATAACCCTGCTAAAACGCTTAAAAACAGTGAAAAACCGTCAAGAAACACCAATAACCCTGCTAAAACGCTTAAAAACAGTGAAAAACCGTCAAGAAACACCAATAACCCTGCTAAAACGCTTAAAAACAGTGAAAAACCGTCAAGAAACACCAATAACCCTGCTAAAACGCTTAAAAACAGTGAAAAACCGTCAAAAAACACCAATAACCCTGCTAAAACGCTTAAAAACAGTGAAAAACAGTCAAAAAACACCAATAA
The DNA here is from genome assembly GCF_964204865.1 of Styela clava. Lineage (NCBI taxonomy): Eukaryota > Metazoa > Chordata > Ascidiacea > Stolidobranchia > Styelidae > Styela > Styela clava. The sequence continues at coordinate 20,261,993 of NC_135262.1, forward strand.
CCCTGCTAAAACGCTTAAAAACAGTGAAAAACCGTCAAAAAACACCAATAACCCTGCTAAAACGCTTACAAACAGTGAAAAACAGTCAAAAAACACCAATAACCCTGCTAAAACGCTTAAAAACAGTGAAAACCTGTCAAAAAACACCAATAACCCTGCTAAAACGCTTAAAAACAGTGAAAAACCGTCAAAAAACACCAATAACCCTGCTAAAACGCTAAAAAACAGTGAAAAACCGTCAAAAAACACCAATAACCCTGCTAAAACGCTTAAAAACAGTGAAAAACCGTCAAAAAACACCAATAACCCTGCTAAAACGCTTAAAAATAGTGAAAAACCGTCAAAAAACACCAATAACCCTGCTAAAACGCCTAAAAACAGTGAAAAACCGTCAAAAAACACCAATAACCCTGCTAAAACGCTTAAAAACAGTGAAAAACAGTCAAAAAACACCAATAACCCTGCTAAAACGCTTAAAAATAGTGAAAAACCGTCAAAAAACACCAATAACCCTGCTAAAACGCTTAAAAACAGTGAAAACCCGTCAAAAAACACCAATAACCCTGCTAAAACGCTTAAAAACAGTGAAAAACCGTCAAAAAACACCAATAACCCTTCTAAAACGCTTAAAAACAGTGAAAAACCGTCAAAAAACACCAATAACCCTGCTAAAACGCTTAAAAACAGTGAAAAACCGTCAAAAAACACCAATAACCCTGCTAAAACGCTTAAAAACAGTGAAAAACCGTCAAAAAACACCAATAACCCTGCTAAAACGCTTAAAAACAGTGAAAAACCGTCAAGAAACACCAATAACCCTGCTAAAACGCTTAAAAACAGTGAAAAACCGTCAAGAAACACCAATAACCCTGCTAAAACGCTTAAAAACAGTGAAAACCCGTCAAGAAACACCAATAACCCTGCTAAAACGCTTAAAAACAGTGAAAAACCGTCAAAAAACACCAATAACCCTGCTAAAACGCTTAAAAACAGTGAAAAACCGTCAAAAAACACCAATAACCCTGCTAAAACGCTTAAAAACAGTGAAAAACCGTCAAAAAACACCAATAACCCTGCTAAAACGCTTAAAAATAGTGAAAAACCGTCAAAAAACACCAATAACCATGCTAAAACGCTTAAAAACAGTGAAAAACCGTCAAAAAACAACAATAACCCTGCTAAAACGCTTAAAAACAGTGAAAAACCGTCAAAAAACACCAATAACCCTGCTAAAACGCTTAAAAACAGTGAAAAACCGTCAAAAAACACCAATAACCCTGCTAAAACGCTTAAAAACAGTGAAAAACCGTCAAAAAACACCAATAACCCTGCTAAAACGCTTAAAAACAGTGAAAAACTGTCAAAAAACACCAATAACCCTGCTAAAACGCTTAAAAACAGTGAAAAACCGTCAAAAAACACCAATAACTCTGCCAAAACGCTTAAAAACAGTGAATAACCGTCAAAAAACACCAATAACCCTGCTAAAACGCTTAAAAACAGTGAAAAACCGTCAAAAAACACCAATAACCCTGCTAAAACGCTTAAAAACAGTGAAAAACCGTCAAAAAACACCAATAACCCTGCCAAAACGCTTAAAAACAGTGAAAAACCGTCAAAAAACACCAATAACCCTGCTAAAACGCTTAAAAACAGTGAAAAACCGTCAAAAAACACCAATAACCCTGCTAAAACGCTTAAAAACAGTGAAAAACCGTCAAAAAACACTAATAACCCTTCTAAAACGCTTAAAAACAGTGAAAAACCGTCAAAAAACACCAATAACCCTGCTAAAACGCTTAAAAACAGTGAAAAACCGTCAAAAAACACCAAAAACCCTGCTAAAACGCTTAAAAACAGTGAAAAACCGTCAAAAAACACCAATAACCCTGCTAAAACGCTTAAAAACAGTGAAAAACCGTCAAAAAACACTAATAACCCTGCTAACACGCTTAAAAACAGTGAAAAACCGTCAAAAAACACCAATAACCCTTCTAACACGCTTAAAAACAGTGAAAAACCGTCAAAAAACACCAATAACCCTGCTAAAACGCTTAAAAACAGTGAAAACCGTCAAAAAACACCAATAACCCTGCTAAAACGCTTAAAAAACAGTGAAAAACCGTCAAAAAACACCAATAACCCTGCTAAAACGCTTTAAAACAGTGAAAAGCCGTCAAAAAACACCAATAACCCTGCTAAAACGCTTAAAAACAGTGAAAAACCGTCAAAAAACACCAATAACCCTGCTAAAACGATTAAAAACAGTGAAAAACCGCCAAAAAACACCAATAACCCTGCTAAAACGCTTAAAAACAGTGAAAAACCGTCAAAAAACACCAATAACCCTGCTAAAACGCTTAAAAACAGTGGAAAACCGTCAAAAAACACCGATAACCCTGCTAAAGCGCTTAAAAACAGTGAAAAACCGTCAGAAAACACCAATAACCCTGCTAAAACGCTTAAAAACAGTGAAAAACCGTCAAAAAACACCAATAACCCTGCTAAAACGCTTAAAAACAGTGAAAAACCGTCAAAAAACACCAATAACCCTGCTAAAACGCTTAAAAACAGTGAAAAACCGTCAAAAAACACCAATAACCCTGCTAAAACGCTTAAAAACAGTGAAAAACAGTCACTGATATTTTTGAAATATCTTTAGCTAAATTGGCTAAGAAACACTTTTTGATAGTCGGTGACTTTAACATTAACTTGCTTTCAACATCCAGTAATGTCCAAATTACCAATTATGTTAATATGCTCATTTCTCATAATGCCTTCTCCTTGATAACCAAACCCACTAGAGTAGGTCAAACTTCTGCAACATTGATCGACCACATGTACACCAATTTGACAAATTTGAAAATTAATTCCTATGTTGTTCTATCAGATATAACAGACCATTTCCCAATAATGTGTTCTCTTAGTGGTGTAACACCTATTCATAAAAATGATTGCATAATTTCTAGGGACATGTCAAACTTCTCGATTGACTCTTTTCGCACAGATGCACAGAGCATTTTTGATAACTTGTTTGATACATTTCAATTGAATGCCCTGAACTACAATAGTGCTTTTGAAGAATTTATACTATCAATCAATACTCTAATTGATCGCCATGCTCCCCTTCGGCCACTTTCACGACGACAGAAAAGGTTAAAACTAAAGCCCTGGTTGAGTAAAGGGTTAAATAGCTGTATTCGACACAAAAATAAGATTTTCAAATCCCATTTTCTGAAAGGTAACAGCTCTCAACGCTCCTACTTTAAAAATTATAGAAATGTTTTGTCAAAAACATTGTATAAAGCAAAACAAATTTATTACCAAAATCTTATTGCCCAAAACCAGGTAATCCAAGGACAACATGGCAAATAGTTAACCAAATTACACATACAAATAATAAATCCAAATCAAATGTTGATGAAATCTTCCGAGAGAATGGCTGTATCAAGATGGTAATTCAATCGCTACCGAATTCAATAAGTACTTTTCAACAATTGGGTCCAGTCTCTCAGACAAGTTTTCTAATGATATGACTAGCTTCAAACATTTTCTTCGCAATCGTGTAAGCCAGTCCATTTTCATGAGTTTGACTGATTCAAACGAAGTGATAATAGAAATACAAAATCTGAAAGATAGGAAGGCAGTAGGTCCAGACAATATTCCAGCACGGTTCCTTAAACTTGTTGCTGACCTCATTTCGCCATGTTTAGCTGAACTTTTTAATTGTTCTCTCTCGTTAGGAATCTTTCCTTCGTGTCTCAAAATTGCTCGAGTAATCCCCCTCTTCAAATCTGGAAATAAGAAATGTGTTCCAAATTATAGACCGATAGCAATCCTTTCATCGATTGATAAGATATTTGAGCGCTTGATCCATAAGCGACTTATTAGTTTTTTTACTAAATATAATGTTATAAACAGATCTCAGTTTGGTTTTCAGAATAATCATTCGACATGCCACGCCATTTTAGATACAATATCTTATGTTTATGATAAATTAGAGAAAAAAGAGTTCGTTAGCGCAACATTTTTAGATTTAAAAAAGGCTTTTGATACTGTGGATCATGACATTTTAATTTACAAGCTGAATCATACTAGGTATCTAAGCGATAGATCACAATATGTCAAAGTGGGAACTTATTGTTCCTCTCTCTTACCAGTGACTCACGGAGTTCCACAAGGTAGTATATTGGGGCCATTACTTTTTCTAGTAGATGTCAATGACATAGTTCACTGTTCTTCGCTTTTAACCAAATTGTTTGCTGACGACACTAGCCTCCTCGACAGCGACAAATCCCATGCAGCTCTTCAATCAAGAGCAAACGCTGAAATTGCAAAGGTGGCTAATTGAATGAGATCTAACAAACTAACAATAAATATAGAAAAGTCTAAAACATTGTTAATATCACCATATAGGCGTAAATCTCAAAATGGTCTGTCAATCCAAATTGATGGTACAAAACTTGAAAACGTTATTTCTTATAAATACCTTGGCATATATATTGATAACAAATTGAAATGGGATACACAAATTTCAAACCTGGCCGTTAAATTATCCAAGTCGGTTGGGATATTATATAAACTTAAAAGATTTACATCGCTACCTACATTACGCATGGTTTACTACTCCCTTTCCAGTCCCATATTCAATATGGCGTAGTTGCGTGGGCCTCTGCTGATAAATCTTTATTGCACCGATTAGAAATTATGCAGAATCGGGCCATTCGCGCTATTTCTGATGTTGCTTATTGCACACATCTACGGTAAGTCCTATTTATAATAAACTAAGAATTATTAAACTTGTATATATACATAGAATTGAAGTGTTGAAGTTAATGCATCAACACCATAACAATAAACTCCCTGCAGCTTTCACTAACTACTTTTCAAAGCAGAGCAGTATTCACTCCTATGGGACACGGTCATCTGCTAAAGGCTCTTACTTTGTGGATCACTTTTCCACCAAGCTTACTCAAAACTACATCAAATTCGTTGGTGTCAAGTTATGGAACACGCTCACTGACAGTATTCGATCAATGAACTAGGCCTACATCTCCTTCAAACATGCATTAAAAAATCATTACCTTGATGTTTATATTTGCCAGTAGTCTGAAAACATTGCCTTTTCATGTGTCTGATCTTCTTCTAGTCGTATATTCCCTGAACCGTTACCGGTACCATACCGGGATCCAATCGTGTTCTTCCACTGTATTCTAAATTCGCATCGTCATTTACTCTGTAGGCTATGTGCCAAGTTCTGTTTTTCACTTTCGCCAACTTTATCATATAACCTAAATGTGAAAGAAATGCATGCTTCAGCATGCATCAGTTCATTAAGCCAGTAAAGTTCTGTCAAATTGAAATTAACGTTGCTGGGCACGCCGATCCAGTTTTCAAAGTGCTTAGTCATGTTAAAAAAGCGTTATTCTCGTTTATTTGTGTACATTGAGGTATATCGCATTCGCTTGATGGCGCCCTTGCGCTCGTCAATTGCGATACATTGTGTGTTTTTGATTTATTCCAATTTATTATTATTTGTTGACAATGTTTCATGCACGACGAAATAAAATATCTGAATCTGAAAACTTGTGAATTAGCCGATGACAAGATACATACACCGGGGCACAGTGCAGAAGTGATACATGGATATCGTAGGTAAATCTCAGTTCTGCTCACACACAAAATATAACCAAAAGGAATCTTTTGGGCACTGGTAGATCTAAATATCTGAAATTATATCATTTTTGTTAAAACATTTTGAAGTTTATATTACTGTATTAGGACTAGGAGTATCTGTTCGACGGTACCGGTACCACTGCGCAACTGCTTACCATCGAAACTATACTAAAATACTGGGCCCTATGTCTGTTTATGACAACAACCCATATAGCAATAGACTACTGGTACAACTGTAGTCTACGATCTAAGCTAGAATAAATCGTCACAAAAACTGCTAAGAAATTTAAAAAAACGCAAATACAGAAATATATCAATACGCCAGGTATGTACTAGATTTATTATAGTATAGCCCAATTCCACGTTGTAAATAATTTTGTTTTGGGCGTAGTACGGTAGGTACCGGTACAGCACAGGTACGGTACCGTACCACCGCAAATGCTACATATCGCAGCCTCGTGGTACAGGTATTTATTCGTCGTGACGCTTGTACAGAGCTCCCTGCTACTCCTTTTGTCGCCCCAGAATACAATATAGATCAGGGCTCTCAACAACCTTTCCTGCGGCTCTCGTTAATGCTTTAATTATTTTCAAAAAAAATTTAAAAAAATTTATTTAAAATTAATTATTTTCAAAAAAAAATGTTCATTGAAATAAAATGCTGAGGTCTATTAGTCGAATGGATTCTCCCGTGTTTATTTGCGTAGCGTTGACTAACCTACAAGATGCAATAGTGACGCAACAGTGAGCGTTTTCACGGCCACTCGGACCCTTTTCACTTGGAAAGATTTTAGACATGGCTGTAATCATTGGCTTGCTTCCGTGGATTTTCAGTTTTTGTCGCATTCCCGGATATTATGCATAAATCAAATAACTCAATGATTATTTTAATTCTAGAGCATTTTAATTTTGTTCCAGTAATCGAAATAGTCCCGGAATATCTGGCGATCATCTCAAGCAGCTACTGCACTTTGCATCCTCCACGATTACGACCCGCTTTGACAAACTTATTAGAAATCAAAGCTGAATTAGATGGCTGTTAGTCTAGGGCGGGCAAAATCGAATCTTTTTTCGAATCGAATAATTTGAATATTTTTTATACATAACAGGGATCCAGAACGTCGGAGGTCGATTCGATACACCATTTAGAAATTGATAGAAACATTGAAAAGTCGACAAAAAAGCGTTTTTTTTACTGGTTAATGGCGGCTGATTGTCACTACGATCGTTTTGGCGACGATATCCTAAAGTTGGTATTCTATATTCCCGCCCTTTCTCGTTTTTTGCAAGAATAAGCGGTCGGCGAATTTCGAAGTTTCATATTTCTAATATCCCCTTGCGTTCACATCAGCGACAGCTGTTGAATACATTAAGGGCTGATTTCAAAACCAAATTAATTTTATTCTGAGTTTTATCCTCTGCCTTGGATTTGGACGCTAATTATACCTAATTCCTTCAAGTTTTAACGTATTTTTTTTCAACAAAACAACACCATGTATGTGCCTGGTACAATGGAACTTAAGCTAAAACGGCTAAGGATAGCAACAGCAACCCCAAAGCTACAAGTCTACAAACTAGAAAACGAAGAGACGATGAATAAGTATAGCATCAGTGTCAAGAACAATTCATCACGACAGACGAAAATTGGCAAATAATGAAAGAGAGCACACTAAAAGCAGCAAAAGAACACATTCCTGTTACAAAACGAAGGAAAGACAAAAAATAGATGACCCCAGAAATTTTAGACCTAATGAAGGAAAGAAGAAAAGCAAAAGCAGACAAACATAAGTACAGAAAACTAGACAAACAAGTGAAAAATAGGTGCAATGGAGCAAAAGAACATTGAATCAACACACAGTGCAAAGAAATTGAGGCCAACATCGGAATAAATAGCAAAACTATGCATTAAAATATAAAAGAGTTCGCAGGAGAAAAAGTGTCATCAAAAACAGGGTGCCTAAGATCAAAAGATGGAGATATTCTTATGGAAAAGGAAGACATCCTCAACAGGTGATCAGAATACATCACAGAGTTGTATTACAATGATAGAGGGCCACCACTCACCATCAGTAATGAAGATGAACGCCAACATATTCTTGAAGAGGAAGTCCACAAAGCCCTTAAAGATGAAAAAGGGCAAGGCCACAGGACCCAAGGGTGCATTCCGCACATTTGTGTTTTAGGCCAGTACGGTCTTGTGCATGCATCCAGTCTTAAATAATAATAATTGTTCATTTATTTATTTATCACTATTACGAGACGAATAAACATACATACATACATACATACATACATACATACATACATACATACATACATACATACATACATACATACATACATACATACATACATACATACATACATACATACATACATACATACATACATGCAAGACTGAAATCCAGAAGAGAACCGCTATGTTAAAAGACACATTTAACAAGATGAAACCCATCTTCACCAACAGAAATATAAAACTCAGTACCAAAATCAAGACTCTAAAAGCCTACATATGGTCCATCCTTCTGTACGGATGTGAATGCTGGACGCTGACAAAAGACCTCGAGAGAAGACTTGAAGCAGCAGAAATGTGGTATATCAGACGAATTATGAGAATATCATGGATGGAAAAAAAGTCAAACGAAGAAGTAATGAAAAAGCCATATTGATATAATCTGCGTCATTCGTTTCTCGATATTAAAACTGCATTGAAATGCGGGTAGAAGCGTTTATCCACCAGGGCGAATGTAGATTATTTTAAACAGATATGCGCAACAAAATATTCTTTGCCACAAATTTATCACTTTTTTATATTTATTTTTATATTGATGTAACCCTGCTAAACGCTTAAAAACAGTCAAAAACCGTCTAAAAACACCAAGAACCCTGGTAAAACGCTTAAAAACAGTGAAAAACCGTCTAAAAAAACGAAAACCCTGCTAAAACGCTTAAAAACAGTGGAAAAACGCCTAAAAACACCAATAACCCTGCTAAAACAGTGAAAAACCGTCTAAAAACACCAAGAACCCTGCTAAAACGCCTAAAAACAGTGAAAAACCGTATATAAACCCCAAGATCCCTCATAAACGCTTAAAGACAGTGAAAACCCGTCTAAAAACACCAAGAACCCTGCTAAAACGCTTAAAAACAGTGGAAACCCGTCTAAAAACACCAAGAACCCTGCTAAAACGCTTAAAAACAGTGAAAAACCGTCTAAAATCACCAATAAGCCTGCTAAAACAGTGGAAAACCGTCTAAAAACACCAAGAACCCTGCTAAAACGCCTAAAAACCGTCTAAAAACAACAAGAACCCTGCTAAAACGCTTAAAAACAGTGAAAAACTGTCTAAAAACACCAAGAACCTTAGTAAAACGCTTAAAAACAGTGAAAAACCGTCTAAAAACACCGATAACCCTGCTAAAACGCTTCAAAACAGTGAAAAATCGTCTAAAAACACCAAAAACCCTGCTAAAACGCTTAAAAACAGTGAAAAAACATCTAAAAACACCAAGAACTCTGGTAAAACGATTAAAAACAGTGAAAAACCGTCTAAAAACCCCAAGAACCCTGCTAAAACGCTTAAAAACAGTGAAAACCCGTTTAAAAACACGAATAACCCTGCTAAAACGCTTAAAAACAGTTAAAAACCGTCAAAAAACACCAATAGCCCTGCTAAAACGCTTAAAAACAGTGAAAAACCGTCAAAAAAACACCAATAACCCTGCAAAAACGCTTAAAAACAGTGGAAAACCGTCAAAAAACACCAAGAACCTTGCTAAAACGCTTAAAAACAGTGAAAAACTGTCAAAAAACACCAAGAACCCTGCTAAAACGCCAAAAACCAGTGAAAAACCATCAAAAAACACCAATAACCCTGCTAAAACGCTTAAAACAGTGAAAACAGTGAAAAACCGTCAAAAAAACACCAATAACCCTGCTAAAACGATTAAAAACAGTGAAAAACCGTCAAAAAACACCAATAACCCTGCTAAAACAGCGAAAAACCGTCAAAAAACACCAAGAACCCTGCTAAAACGCTTAAAAACAGTGGAAAACCGTCAAAAAACACCAATAACCCTGCTAAAACGCTTAAAAACAGTAAAAAACCGTCAAAAAAACACCAAGAAACCTGCTAAAAAGCTTAAAAACAGTGAAAAACCGTCAAAAAACACCAAGAACCCTGCTATAACGTTTAAAAACAGTGAAAAACCGTCAAAAAACACCAAGAACTTTGCTAAAACGCTCAAAAACAGTGAAAAACCGTCAAAAAACACCAATAATCCTGCTAAAACGCTTAAAAACAGTGAAAAACCGTCAAAAAACACCAATAACCCTGCTAAAACGCTTAAAAACAGTGAAAAACCGTCAAAAAACACCAATAACCCTGCTAAAACGCTTAAAAACAGTGAAAAACCGTCAAAAAACACCAATAACCCTGCTAAAACGCTTAAAAACAGTGAAAAACCGTCAAAAAACACCAATAACCCTGCTAAAACGCTTAAAAACAGTGAAAAACCGTCAAAAAACACCAATAACCCTGCCAAAACGCTTAAAAACAGTGAAAAACCGTCAAAAAACGCCAATAACCCTGCTAAAACGCTTAAAAACAGTGAAAAACCGTCAAAAAACACCAATAACCCTGCTAAAACGCTTAAATACAGTGAAAAACCGTCAAAAAACACCAATAACCCTGCTAAAACGCTTAAAAACAGTGAAAAACCGTCAAAAAACACCAATAACCCTGCTAAAACGCTTAAAAACAGTGAAAAACCGTCAAATACACCAATAACCCTGCTAAAACGCTTAAAAACAGTGAAAAACCGTCAAAAAACACCAATAACCCTGCTAAAACGCTTAAAAACAGTGAAAAACCGTCAAAAAACACCAATAACCCTTCTAAAACGCTTAAAAACAGTGAAAAAACGTCAAAAAACACCAATAACCCTGCTAAAACGCTTAAAAACAGTGAAAAACCGTCAAAAACACCAATAACCCTGCTAAAACGCTTAAAAACAGTGAAAAACCGTCAAAAAACACCAATAACCCTGCTAAAACGCTTAAAAACAGTGAAAAACCGTCAAAAAACACCAATAACCCTTCTAAAACGCTTAAAAACAGTGAAAAACCGTCAAAAAACACCAATAACCCTGCTAAAACGCTTAAAAACAGTGAAAAACCGTCAAAAAACACCAATAACCCTGCTAAAACGCTTAAAAACACTGAAAAACCGTCAAAAAACACCAATAACCCTGCCAAAACGCTTAAAAACAGTGAAAAACCGTCAAAAAACACCAATAACCCTGCTAAAACGCTTAAAAACAGTGAAAAACCGTCAAAAAACACCAATAACCCTGCTAAAACGCTTAAATACAGTGAAAAACCGTCAAAGAACACCAATAACCCTGCTAAAACGCTTAAAAACAGTGAAAAACCGTCAAAAAACACCAATAACCCTGCTAAAACGCTTAAAAACAGTGAAAAACCGTCAAAAAACACCAATAACCCTGCTAAAACGCTTAAAAACAGTGAAAAACCGTCAAAAAACACCAATAACCCTGCTAAAACGCTTAAAAACAGTGAAAACCCGTCAAGCAACACCAATAACCCTGCTAAAACGCTTAAAAACAGTGAAAAACCGTCAAAAAACACCAATAACCCTGCTAAAACGCTTAAAAACAGTGAAAAACCGTCAAGAAACACCAATAACCCTGCTAAAACGCTTAAAAACAGTGAAAACCGTCAAGAAACACCAATAACCCTGCTAAAACGCTTAAAAACAGTGAAAAACCGTCAAGAAACACCAATAACCCTGCTAAAACGCTTAAAAACAGTGAAAAACCGTCAAAAAACACCAATAACCCTGCTAAAACGCTTAAAAACAGTGAAAAACAGTCAAAAAACACCAATAACCCTGCTAAAACGCTTAAAAACAGTGAAAAACCGTCAAAAAACACCAATAACCCTGCTAAAACGCTAACAAACAGTGAAAAACAGTCAAAAAACACCAATAACCCTGCTAAAACGCTTAAAAACAGTGAAAACCTGTCAAAAAACACCAATAACCCTGCTAAAACGCTTAAAAACAGTGAAAAACCGTCAAAAAACACCAATAACCCTGCTAAAACGCTAAAAAACAGTGAAAAACCGTCAAAAAACACCAATAACCCTGCTAAAACGCTTAAAAACAGTGAAAAACCGTCAAAAAACACCAATAACCCTGCTAAAACGCTTAAAAATAGTGAAAAACCGTCAAAAAACACCAATAACCCTGCTAAAACGCTTAAAAACAGTGAAAAACCGTCAAAAAACACCAATAACCCTGCTAAAACGCTTAAAAACAGTGAAAACCCGTCAAAAAACACCAATAACCCTGCTAAAACGCTTAAAAACAGTGAAAAACCGTCAAAAAACACCAATCACCCTTCTAAAACGCTTAAAAACAGTGAAAAACCGTCAAAAAACACCAATAACCCTGCTAAAACGCTTAAAAACAGTGAAAAACCGTCAAAAAACACCAATAACCCTGCTAAAACGCTTAAAAACAGTGAAAAACCGTCAAAAAACACCAATAACCCTGCTAAAACGCTTAAAAACAGTGAAAAACCGTCAAGAAACACCAATAACCCTGCTAAAACGCTTAAAAACAGTGAAAAACCGTCAAATACACCAATAACCCTGCTAAAACGCTTAAAAACAGTGAAAAACCGTCAAAAAACACCAATAACCCTGCTAAAACGCTTAAATACAGTGAAAAACCGTCAAAGAACACCAATAACCCTGCTAAAACGCTTAAAAACAGTGAAAAACCGTCAAGAAACACCAATAACCCTGCTAAAACGCTTAAAAACAGTGAAAAACCGTCAAGAAACACCAATAACCCTGCTAAAACGCTTAAAAACAGTGAAAAACCGTCAAAAAACACCAATAACCCTGCTAAAACGCTTAAAAACAGTGAAAAACAGTCAAAAAACACCAATAACCCTGCTAAAACGCTTAAAAACAGTGAAAAACCGTCAAAAAACACCAATAACCCTGCTAAAACGCTAACAAACAGTGAAAAACAGTCAAAAAACACCAATAACCCTGCTAAAACGCTTAAAAACAGTGAAAACCTGTCAAAAAACACCAATAACCCTGCTAAAACGCTTAAAAACAGTGAAAAACCGTCAAAAAACACCAATAACCCTGCTAAAACGCTAAAAAACAGTGAAAAACCGTCAAAAAACACCAATAACCCTGCTAAAACGCTTAAAAACAGTGAAAAACCGTCAAAAAACACCAATAACCCTGCTAAAACGCTTAAAAATAGTGAAAAACCGTCAAAAAACACCAATAACCCTGCTAAAACGCTTAAAAACAGTGAAAAACCGTCAAAAAACACCAATAACCCTGCTAAAACGCTTAAAAACAGTGAAAACCCGTCAAAAAACACCAATAACCCTGCTAAAACGCTTAAAAACAGTGAAAAACCGTCAAAAAACACCAATCACCCTGCTAAAACGCTTAAAAACAGTGAAAACCCGTCAAAAAACACCAATAACCCTGCTAAAACGCTTAAAAACAGTGAAAAACCGTCAAAAAACACCAATCACCCTTCTAAAACGCTTAAAAACAGTGAAAAACCGTCAAAAAACACCAATAACCCTGCTAAAACGCTTAAAAACAGTGAAAAACCGTCAAAAAACACCAATAACCCTGCTAAAACGCTTAAAAACAGTGAAAAACCGTCAAAAAACACCAATAACCCTGCTAAAACGCTTAAAAACAGTGAAAAACCGTCAAGAAACACCAATAACCCTGCTAAAACGCTTAAAAACAGTGAAAAACCGTCAAATACACCAATAACCCTGCTAAAACGCTTAAAAACAGTGAAAAACCGTCAAAAAACACCAATAACCCTGCTAAAACGCTTAAATACAGTGAAAAACCGTCAAAGAACACCAATAACCCTGCTAAAACGCTTAAAAACAGTGAAAAACCGTCAAGAAACACCAATCACCCTTCTAAAACGCTTAAAAACAGTGAAAAACCGTCAAGAAACACCAATAACCCTGCTAAAACGCTTAAAAACAGTGAAAAACCGTCAAAAAACACCAATAACCCTGCTAAAACGCTTAAAAACAGTGAAAAACAGTCAAAAAACACCAATAACCCTGCTAAAACGCTTAAAAACAGTGAAAAACCGTCAAAAAACACCAATAACCCTGCTAAAACGCTTAAAAACAGTGAAAACCCGTCAAGCAACACCAATAACCCTGCTAAAACGCTTAAAAACAGTGAAAAACCGTCAAAAAACACCAATAACCCTGCTAAAACGCTTAAAAACAGTGAAAAACCGTCAAGAAACACCAATAACCCTGCTAAAACGCTTAAAAACAGTGAAAAACAGTCAAAAAACACCAATAACCCTGCTAAAACGCTTAAAAACAGTGAAAAACCGTCAAAAAACACCAATAACCCTGCTAAAACGCTTAAAAACAGTGAAAACCCGTCAAGCAACACCAATAACCCTGCTAAAACGCTTAAAAACAGTGAAAAACCGTCAAAAAACACCAATAACCCTGCTAAAACGCTTAAAAACAGTGAAAAACCGTCAAGAAACACCAATAACCCTGCTAAAACGCTTAAAAACAGTGAAAACCGTCAAGAAACACCAATAACCCTGCTAAAACGCTTAAAAACAGTGAAAAACCGTCAAGAAACACCAATAACCCTGCTAAAACGCTTAAAAACAGTGAAAAACCGTCAAAAAACACCAATAACCCTGCTAAAACGCTTAAAAACAGTGAAAAACAGTCAAAAAACACCAATAACCCTGCTAAAACGCTTAAAAACAGTGAAAAACCGTCAAAAAACACCAATAACCCTGCTAAAACGCTAACAAACAGTGAAAAACAGTCAAAAAACACCAATAACCCTGCTAAAACGCTTAAAAACAGTGAAAACCTGTCAAAAAACACCAATAACCCTGCTAAAACGCTTAAAAACAGTGAAAAACCGTCAAAAAACACCAATAACCCTGCTAAAACGCTAAAAAACAGTGAAAAACCGTCAAAAAACACCAATAACCCTGCTAAAACGCTTAAAAACAGTGAAAAACCGTCAAAAAACACCAATAACCCTGCTAAAACGCTTAAAAATAGTGAAAAACCGTCAAAAAACACCAATAACCCTGCTAAAACGCTTAAAAACAGTGAAAAACCGTCAAAAAACACCAATAACCCTGCTAAAACGCTTAAAAACAGTGAAAACCCGTCAAAAAACACCAATAACCCTGCTAAAACGCTTAAAAACAGTGAAAAACCGTCAAAAAACACCAATCACCCTTCTAAAACGCTTAAAAACAGTGAAAAACCGTCAAAAAACACCAATAACCCTGCTAAAACGCTTAAAAACAGTGAAAAACCGTCAAAAAACACCAATAACCCTGCTAAAACGCTTAAAAACAGTGAAAAACCGTCAAAAAACACCAATAACCCTGCTAAAACGCTTAAAAACAGTGAAAAACCGTCAAGAAACACCAATAACCCTGCTAAAACGCTTAAAAACAGTGAAAAACCGTCAAATACACCAATAACCCTGCTAAAACGCTTAAAAACAGTGAAAAACCGTCAAAAAACACCAATAACCCTGCTAAAACGCTTAAATACAGTGAAAAACCGTCAAAGAACACCAATAACCCTGCTAAAACGCTTAAAAACAGTGAAAAACCGTCAAGAAACACCAATAACCCTGCTAAAACGCTTAAAAACAGTGAAAAACCGTCAAGAAACACCAATAACCCTGCTAAAACGCTTAAAAACAGTGAAAAACCGTCAAAAAACACCAATAACCCTGCTAAAACGCTTAAAAACAGTGAAAAACAGTCAAAAAACACCAATAACCCTGCTAAAACGCTTAAAAACAGTGAAAAACCGTCAAAAAACACCAATAACCCTGCTAAAACGCTAACAAACAGTGAAAAACAGTCAAAAAACACCAATAACCCTGCTAAAACGCTTAAAAACAGTGAAAACCTGTCAAAAAACACCAATAACCCTGCTAAAACGCTTAAAAACAGTGAAAAACCGTCAAAAAACACCAATAACCCTGCTAAAACGCTAAAAAACAGTGAAAAACCGTCAAAAAACACCAATAACCCTGCTAAAACGCTTAAAAACAGTGAAAAACCGTCAAAAAACACCAATAACCCTGCTAAAACGCTTAAAAATAGTGAAAAACCGTCAAAAAACACCAATAACCCTGCTAAAACGCTTAAAAACAGTGAAAAACCGTCAAAAAACACCAATAACCCTGCTAAAACGCTTAAAAACAGTGAAAACCCGTCAAAAAACACCAATAACCCTGCTAAAACGCTTAAAAACAGTGAAAAACCGTCAAAAAACACCAATCACCCTGCTAAAACGCTTAAAAACAGTGAAAACCCGTCAAAAAACACCAATAACCCTGCTAAAACGCTTAAAAACAGTGAAAAACCGTCAAAAAACACCAATCACCCTTCTAAAACGCTTAAAAACAGTGAAAAACCGTCAAAAAACACCAATAACCCTGCTAAAACGCTTAAAAACAGTGAAAAACCGTCAAAAAACACCAATAACCCTGCTAAAACGCTTAAAAACAGTGAAAAACCGTCAAAAAACACCAATAACCCTGCTAAAACGCTTAAAAACAGTGAAAAACCGTCAAGAAACACCAATAACCCTGCTAAAACGCTTAAAAACAGTGAAAAACCGTCAAATACACCAATAACCCTGCTAAAACGCTTAAAAACAGTGAAAAACCGTCAAAAAACACCAATAACCCTGCTAAAACGCTTAAATACAGTGAAAAACCGTCAAAGAACACCAATAACCCTGCTAAAACGCTTAAAAACAGTGAAAAACCGTCAAGAAACACCAATCACCCTTCTAAAACGCTTAAAAACAGTGAAAAACCGTCAAGAAACACCAATAACCCTGCTAAAACGCTTAAAAACAGTGAAAAACCGTCAAAAAACACCAATAACCCTGCTAAAACGCTTAAAAACAGTGAAAAACAGTCAAAAAACACCAATAACCCTGCTAAAACGCTTAAAAACAGTGAAAAACCGTCAAAAAACACCAATAACCCTGCTAAAACGCTAACAAACAGTGAAAAACAGTCAAAAAACACCAATAACCCTGCTAAAACGCTTAAAAACAGTGAAAACCTGTCAAAAAACACCAATAACCCTGCTAAAACGCTTAAAAACAATGAAAAACCGTCAAAAAACACCAATAACCCTGCTAAAACGCTAAAAAACAGTGAAAAACCGTCAAAAAACACCAATAACCCTGCTAAAACGCTTAAAAACAGTGAAAAACCGTCAAAAAACACCAATAACCCTGCTAAAACGCTTAAAAATAGTGAAAAACCGTCAAAAAACACCAATAACCCTGCTAAAACGCTTAAAAACAGTGAAAAACCGTCAAAAAACACCAATAACCCTGCTAAAACGCTTAAAAACAGTGAAAACCCGTCAAAAAACACCAATAACCCTGCTAAAACGCTTAAAAACAGTGAAAAACCGTCAAAAAACACCAATCACCCTTCTAAAACGCTTAAAAACAGTGAAAAACCGTCAAAAAACACCAATAACCCTGCTAAAACGCTTAAAAACAGTGAAAAACCGTCAAAAAACACCAATAACCCTGCTAAAACGCTTAAAAACAGTGAAAAACCGTCAAAAAACACCAATAACCCTGCTAAAACGCTTAAAAACAGTGAAAAACCGTCAAGAAACACCAATAACCCTGCTAAAACGCTTAAAAACAGTGAAAAACCGTCAAGAAACACCAATAACCCTGCTAAAACGCTTAAAAACAGTGAAAACCCGTCAAGAAACACCAATAACCCTGCTAAAACGCTTAAAAACAGTGAAAAACCGTCAAAAAACACCAATAACCCTGCTAAAACGCTTAAAAACAGTGAAAAACCGTCAAAAAACACCAATAACCCTGCTAAAACGCCTAAAAACAGTGAAAAACCGTCAAAAAACACCAATAACCCTGCTAAAACGCTTAAAAATAGTGAAAAACCGTCAAAAAACACCAATAACCATGCTAAAACGCTTAAAAACAGTGAAAAACCGTCAAAAAACACCAATAACCCTGCTAAAACGCTTAAAAACAGTGAAAAACCGTCAAAAAACACCAATAACCCTGCTAAAACGCTTAAAAACAGTGAAAAACCGTCAAAAAACACCAATAACCCTGCTAAAACGCTTAAAAACAGTGAAAAACCGTCAAAAAACACCAATAACCCTGCTAAAACGCTTAAAAACAGTGAAAAACTGTCAAAAAACACCAATAACCCTGCTAAAACGCCTAAAAACAGTGAAAAACCGTCAAAAAACACCAATAACTCTGCCAAAACGCTTAAAAACAGTGAAAAACCGTCAAAAAACACCAATAACCCTGCTAAAACGCTTAAAAACAGTGAAAAACCGTCAAAAAACACCAATAACCCTGCCAAAACGCTTAAAAACAGTGAAAAACCGTCAAAAAACACCAATAACCCTGCTAAAACGCTTAAAAACAGTGAAAAACCGTCAAAAAACACCAATAACCCTGCTAAAACGCTTAAAAACAGTGAAAAACCGTCAAAAAACACTAATAACCCTGCTAACACGCTTAAAAACAGTGAAAAACCGTCAAAAAACACCAATAACCCTGCTAACACGCTTAAAAACAGTGAAAAACCGTCAAAAAACACCAATAACCCTGCTAAAACGCTTAAAAACAGTGAAAAACCGTCAAAAAACACCAATAACCCTGCTAAAACGCTTAAAAAACAGTGAAAAACCGTCAAAAAACACCAATAACCCTGCTAAAACGCTTTAAAACAGTGAAAAGCCGTCAAAAAACACCAATAACCCTGCTAAAACGCTTAAAAACAGTGAAAAACCGTCAAAAAACACCAATAACCCTGCTAAAACGCTTAAAAACAGTGAAAAACCGCTAAAAAACACCAATAACCCTGCTAAAACGCTTAAAAACAGTGAAAAACCGTCAAAAAACACCAATAACCCTGCTAAAACGCTTAAAAACAGTGAAAAACCGTCAAAAAACACCGATAACCCTGCTAAAACGCTTAAAAACAGTGAAAAACCGTCAGAAAACACCAATAACCCTGCTAAAACGCTTAAAAACAGTGAAAAACCGTCAAAAAACACCAATAACCCTGCTAACACGCTTAAAAACAGTGAAAAACCGTCAAAAAACACCAATAACCCTGCTAAAACGCTTAAAAACAGTGAAAAACCGTCAAAAAACACCAATAACCCTGCTAAAACGCTTAAAAAACAGTGAAAAACCGTCAAAAAACACCAATAACCCTGCTAAAACGCTTTAAAACAGTGAAAAGCCGTCAAAAAACACCAATAACCCTGCTAAAACGCTTAAAAACAGTGAAAAACCGTCAAAAAACACCAATAACCCTGCTAAAACGCTTAAAAACAGTGAAAAACCGCTAAAAAACACCAATAACCCTGCTAAAACGCTTAAAAACAGTGAAAAACCGTCAAAAAACACCAATAACCCTGCTAAAACGCTTAAAAACAGTGAAAAACCGTCAAAAAACACCGATAACCCTGCTAAAACGCTTAAAAACAGTGAAAAACCGTCAGAAAACACCAATAACCCTGCTAAAACGCTTAAAAACAGTGAAAAACCGTCAAAAAACACCAATAACCCTGCTAAAACGCTTAAAAACAGTGAAAAACCGTCAAAAAACACCAATAACCCTGCTAAAACGCTTAAAAACAGTGAAAAACCGTCAAAAAACACCAATAACCCTGCTAAAACGCTTAAAAACAGTGAAAAACCGTCAAAAAACACCAATAACCCTGCCAAAACGCTTAAAAACAGTGAAAAACCGTCAAAAAACACCAAGAACTTTGCTAAAACGCTCAAAAACAGTAAAAAACCGTCAAAAAACACCAATAACCCTGCTAAAACGCTTAAAAACAGTGAAAAACCGTCAAAAAACACCAATAACCCTGCTAAAACGCCAAAAACCAGTGAAAAACCATCAAAAAACACCAATAACCCTGCTAAAACGCTTAAAAACAGTGAAAACAGTGAAAAACCGTCAAAAAAACACCAATAACCCTGCTAAAACGATTAAAAACAGTGAAAAACCGTCAAAAAACACCAATAACCCTGCTAAAACAGCGAAAAACCGTCAAAAAACACCAAGAACCCTGCTAAAACGCTTCAAAACAGTGGAAAACCGTCTAAAAACACCAAGAAACCTGCTAAAACGCCTAAAAACCGTCTAAAAACAACAAGAACCCTGCTAAAACGCCTAAAAACAGTGAAAAACTGTCTAAAAACACCAAGAACCCTAGTAAAACGCTTAAAAACAGTGAAAAACCGTCTAAAAACACCGATAACCCTGCTAAAACGCTTCAAAACAGTGAAAAATCGTCTAAAAACACCAAAAACCCTGCTAAAACGCTTAAAAACAGTGAAAAAACATCTAAAAACACCAAGAACTCTAGTAAAACGATTAAAAACAGTGGAAAACCGTCTAAAAACCCCAAGAACCCTGCTAAAACGCTTAAAAACAGTGAAAACCCGTTTAAAAACACGAATAACCCTGCTAAAACGCTTAAAAACAGTTAAAAACCGTCAAAAAACACCAATAGCCCTGCTAAAACGCTTAAAAACAGTGAAAAACCGTCAAAAAACACCAATAACCCTGCTAAAACGCTTAAAAACAGTGAAAAACCGTCAAAAAACACCAATAACCCTGCTAAAACGCTTAAAAACAGTGAAAAACCGTCAAAAAACACCAATAACCCTGCTAAAACGCTTAAAAACAGTGAAAACTCGTCAAAAAACACCAATAACCCTGCTAAAACGCTTAAAAACAGTGAAAAACTGTCAAAAAACACCAATAACCCTGCTAAAACGCTTAAAAACAGTGAAAAACCGTCAAAAAACACCAATAACTCTACCAAAACGCTTAAAAACAGTGAAAAACCGTCAAAAAACACCAATAACCCTGCTAAAACGCTTAAAAACAGTGAAAAACCGTCAAAAAACACCAATAACCCTGCTAAAACGCTTAAAAACAGTGAAAACCGTCAAAAAACACCAATAACCCTGCCAAAACGCTTAAAAACAGTGAAAAACCGTCAAAAAACACCAATAACCCTGCTAAAACGCTTAAAAACAGTGAAAAACCGTCAAAAAACACCAATAACCCTGCTAAAACGCTTAAAAACAGTGAAAAACCGTCAAAAAACACCAATAACCCTGCTAAAACGCTTAAAAAACAGTGAAAAACCGTCAAAAAACACCAATAACCCTGCTAAAACGCTTTAAAACAGTGAAAAGCCGTCAAAAAACACCAATAACCCTGCTAAAACGCTTAAAAACAGTGAAAAACCGTCAAAAAACACCAATAACCCTGCTAAAACGCTTAAAAACAGTGAAAAACCGCTAAAAAACACCAATAACCCTGCTAAAACGCTTAAAAACAGTGAAAAACCGTCAAAAAACACCAATAACCCTGCTAAAACGCTTAAAAACAGTGAAAAACCGTCAAAAAACACCAATAACCCTGCTAAAACGCTTAAAAACAGTGAAAAACCGTCAAAAAACACCAATAACCCTGCTAAAACGCTTAAAAACAGTGAAAAACCGTCAAAAAACACTAATAACCCTGCTAACACGCTTAAAAACAGTGAAAAACCGTCAAAAAACACCAATAACCCTGCTAACACGCTTAAAAACAGTGAAAAACCGTCAAAAAACACCAATAACCCTGCTAAAACGCTTAAAAACAGTGAAAAACCGTCAAAAAACACCAATAACCCTGCTAAAACGCTTAAAAAACAGTGAAAAACCGTCAAAAAACACCAATAACCCTGCTAAAACGCTTTAAAACAGTGAAAAGCCGTCAAAAAACACCAATAACCCTGCTAAAACGCTTAAAAACAGTGAAAAACCGTCAAAAAACACCAATAACCCTGCTAAAACGCTTAAAAACAGTGAAAAACCGCTAAAAAACACCAATAACCCTGCTAAAACGCTTAAAAACAGTGAAAAACCGTCAAAAAACACCAATAACCCTGCTAAAACGCTTAAAAACAGTGAAAAACCGTCAAAAAACACCGATAACCCTGCTAAAACGCTTAAAAACAGTGAAAAACCGTCAGAAAACACCAATAACCCTGCTAAAACGCTTAAAAACAGTGAAAAACCGTCAAAAAACACCAATAACCCTGCTAACACGCTTAAAAACAGTGAAAAACCGTCAAAAAACACCAATAACCCTGCTAAAACGCTTAAAAACAGTGAAAAACCGTCAAAAAACACCAATAACCCTGCTAAAACGCTTAAAAAACAGTGAAAAACCGTCAAAAAACACCAATAACCCTGCTAAAACGCTTTAAAACAGTGAAAAGCCGTCAAAAAACACCAATAACCCTGCTAAAACGCTTAAAAACAGTGAAAAACCGTCAAAAAACACCAATAACCCTGCTAAAACGCTTAAAAACAGTGAAAAACCGCTAAAAAACACCAATAACCCTGCTAAAACGCTTAAAAACAGTGAAAAACCGTCAAAAAACACCAATAACCCTGCTAAAACGCTTAAAAACAGTGAAAAACCGTCAAAAAACACCGATAACCCTGCTAAAACGCTTAAAAACAGTGAAAAACCGTCAGAAAACACCAATAACCCTGCTAAAACGCTTAAAAACAGTGAAAAACCGTCAAAAAACACCAATAACCCTGCTAAAACGCTTAAAAACAGTGAAAAACCGTCAAAAAACACCAATAACCCTGCTAAAACGCTTAAAAACAGTGAAAAACCGTCAAAAAACACCAATAACCCTGCTAAAACGCTTAAAAACAGTGAAAAACCGTCAAAAAACACCAATAACCCTGCCAAAACGCTTAAAAACAGTGAAAAACCGTCAAAAAACACCAAGAACTTTGCTAAAACGCTCAAAAACAGTAAAAAACCGTCAAAAAACACCAATAACCCTGCTAAAACGCTTAAAAACAGTGAAAAACCGTCAAAAAACACCAATAACCCTGCTAAAACGCCAAAAACCAGTGAAAAACCATCAAAAAACACCAATAACCCTGCTAAAACGCTTAAAAACAGTGAAAACAGTGAAAAACCGTCAAAAAAACACCAATAACCCTGCTAAAACGATTAAAAACAGTGAAAAACCGTCAAAAAACACCAATAACCCTGCTAAAACAGCGAAAAACCGTCAAAAAACACCAAGAACCCTGCTAAAACGCTTCAAAACAGTGGAAAACCGTCTAAAAACACCAAGAAACCTGCTAAAACGCCTAAAAACCGTCTAAAAACAACAAGAACCCTGCTAAAACGCCTAAAAACAGTGAAAAACTGTCTAAAAACACCAAGAACCCTAGTAAAACGCTTAAAAACAGTGAAAAACCGTCTAAAAACACCGATAACCCTGCTAAAACGCTTCAAAACAGTGAAAAATCGTCTAAAAACACCAAAAACCCTGCTAAAACGCTTAAAAACAGTGAAAAAACATCTAAAAACACCAAGAACTCTAGTAAAACGATTAAAAACAGTGGAAAACCGTCTAAAAACCCCAAGAACCCTGCTAAAACGCTTAAAAACAGTGAAAACCCGTTTAAAAACACGAATAACCCTGCTAAAACGCTTAAAAACAGTTAAAAACCGTCAAAAAACACCAATAGCCCTGCTAAAACGCTTAAAAACAGTGAAAAACCGTCAAAAAACACCAATAACCCTGCTAAAACGCTTAAAAACAGTGAAAAACCGTCAAAAAACACCAATAACCCTGCTAAAACGCTTAAAAACAGTGAAAAACCGTCAAAAAACACCAATAACCCTGCTAAAACGCTTAAAAACAGTGAAAACTCGTCAAAAAACACCAATAACCCTGCTAAAACGCTTAAAAACAGTGAAAAACTGTCAAAAAACACCAATAACCCTGCTAAAACGCTTAAAAACAGTGAAAAACCGTCAAAAAACACCAATAACTCTACCAAAACGCTTAAAAACAGTGAAAAACCGTCAAAAAACACCAATAACCCTGCTAAAACGCTTAAAAACAGTGAAAAACCGTCAAAAAACACCAATAACCCTGCTAAAACGCTTAAAAACAGTGAAAACCGTCAAAAAACACCAATAACCCTGCCAAAACGCTTAAAAACAGTGAAAAACCGTCAAAAAACACCAATAACCCTGCTAAAACGCTTAAAAACAGTGAAAAACCGTCAAAAAACACCAATAACCCTGCTAAAACGCTTAAAAACAGTGAAAAACCGTCAAAAAGCACTAATAACCCTGCTAAAACGCTTAAAAACAGTGAAAAACCGTCAAAAAACACCAATAACCCTGCTAAAACGCTTAAAAACAGTGAAAAACCGTCAAAAAACACCAATAACCCTGCTAAAACGCTTAAAAACAGTGAAAAACCGTCAAAAAACACCAATAACCCTGCTAAAACGCTTAAAAACAGTTAAAAACCGTCAAAAAACACCAATAGCCCTGCTAAAACGCTTAAAAACAGTGAAAAACCGTCAAAAAACACCAATAACCCTGCTAAAACGCTTAAAAACAGTGAAAAACCGTCAAAAAACACCAATAACCCTGCTAAAACGCTTAAAAACAGTGAAAAACCGTCAAAAAACACCAATAACCCTGCTAAAACGCTTAAAAACAGTGAAAACCCGTCAAAAAACACCAATAACCCTGCTAAAACGCTTAAAAACAGTGAAAAACTGTCAAAAAACACCAATAACCCTGCTAAAACGCTTAAAAACAGTGAAAAACCGTCAAAAAACACCAATAACTCTACCAAAACGCTTAAAAACAGTGAAAAACCGTCAAAAAACACCAATAACCCTGCTAAAACGCTTAAAAACAGTGAAAAACCGTCAAAAATCACCAATAACCCTGCTAAAACGCTTAAAAACAGTGAAAAACCGTCAAAAAACACCAATAACCCTGCCAAAACGCTTAAAAACAGTGAAAAACCGTCAAAAAACACCAATAACCCTGCTAAAACGCTTAAAAACAGTGAAAAACCGTCAAAAAACACCAATAACCCTGCTAAAACGCTTAAAAACAGTGAAAAACCGTCAAAAAGCACTAATAACCCTGCTAAAACGCTTAAAAACAGTGAAAAACCGTCAAAAAACACCAATAACCCTGCTAAAACGCTTAAAAACAGTGAAAAACCGTCAAAAAACACCAATAACCCTGCTAAAACGCTTAAAAACAGTGAAAAACCGTCAAAAAACACCAATAACCCTGCTAAAACGCTTAAAAACAGTGAAAAACCGTCAAAAAACACTAATAACCCTGCTAACACGCTTAAAAACAGTGAAAAACCGTCAAAAAACACCAATAACCCTGCTAACACGCTTAAAAACAGTGAAAAACCGTCAAAAAACACCAATAACCCTGCTAAAACGCTTAAAAACAGTGAAAAACCGTCAAAAAACACCAATAACCCTGCTAAAACGCTTAAAAAACAGTGAAAAACCGTCAAAAAACACCAATAACCCTGCTAAAACGCTTTAAAACAGTGAAAAGCCGTCAAAAAACACCAATAACCCTGCTAAAACGCTTAAAAACAGTGAAAAACCGTCAAAAAACACCAATAACCCTGCTAAAACGCTTAAAAACAGTGAAAAACCGCCAAAAAACACCAATAACCCTGCTAAAACGCTTAAAAACAGTGAAAAACCGTCAAAAAACACCAATAACCCTGCTAAAACGCTTAAAAACAGTGGAAAACCGTCAAAAAACACCGATAACCCTGCTAAAACGCTTAAAAACAGTGAAAAACTGTCAGAAAACACCAATAACCCTGCTTAAACGCTTAAAAACAGTGAAAAACCGTCAAAAAACACCAATAACCCTGCTAAAACGCTTAAAAACAGTGAAAAACCGTCAAAAAACACCAATAACCCTGCTAAAACGCTCAAAAACAGTGAAAAACCGTCAAAAAACACCAATAACCCTGCTAAAACGCCTAAAAACAGTGAAAAACCGTCAAAAAACACCAATAACCCTGCCAAAACGCTTGAAAACAGTGAAAAACCGTCAAAAAACACCAAGAACTTTGCTAAAACGCTCAAAAACAGTGAAAAACCGTCAAAAAACACCAATAACCCTGCTAAAACGCTTAAAAACAGTGAAAAACCGTCAAAAAACACCAATAACCCTGCTAAAACGCCAAAAACCAGTGAAAAACCATCAAAAATCACCAATAACCCTGCTAAAACGCTTAAAAACAGTGAAAACAGTGAAAAACCGTCAAAAAAACACCAATAACCCTGCTAAAACGAATAAAAAGAGTGAAAAACCGTCAAAAAACACCAATAACCCTGCTAAAACAGCGAAAAACCGTCAAAAAACACCAAGAACCCTGCTAAAACGCTTCAAAACAGTGGAAAACCGTCTAAAAACACCAAGAACCCTGCTAAAACGCCTAAAAACCGTCTAAAAACAACAAGAACCCTGCTAAAACGCTTAAAAACAGTGAAAAACTGTCTAAAAACACCAAGAACCCTAGTAAAACGCTTAAAAACAGTGAAAAACCGTCTAAAAACACCGATAACCCTGCTAAAACGCTTCAAAACAGTGAAAAATCGTCTAAAAACACCAAAAACCCTGCTAAAACGCTTAAAAACAGTGAAAAAACATCTAAAAACACCAAGAACTCTGGTAAAACGATTAAAAACAGTGGAAAACCGTCTAAAAACCCCAAGAACCCTGCTAAAACGCTTAAAAACAGTGAAAACCCGTTTAAAAACACGAATAACACTGCTAAAACGCTTAAAAACAGTTAAAAACCGTCAAAAAACACCAATAGCCCTGCTAAAACGCTTAAAAACAGTGAAAAACCGTCAAAAAAACACCAATAACCCTGCTAAAACGCTTAAAAACAGTGGAAAACCGTCAAAAAACACCAAGAACCTTGCTAAAACGCTTAAAAACAGTGAAAAACTGTCAAAAAACGCAAAGAACCCTGCTAAAACGCCCAAAACCAGTGAAAAACCATCAAAAAACACCAATAACCCTGCTAAAACGCTTAAAAACAGTGAAAACAGTGAAAAACCGTCAAAAAAACACCAAAAACCCTGCTAAAACGATTAAAAACAGTGAAAACCCGTCAAAAAACACCAAGAACCCTGCTAAAACGCTTAAAAACAGTGAAAAACCGTCAAAAAACACCAATAACCCTGCTAAAACAGCAAAAAACCGTCAAAAAACACCAAGAACCCTGCTAAAACGCTTCAAAACACTGAAAAACCGTCAAAAAACACCAATAACCCTGCCAAAACGCTTAAAAACAGTGAAAAACCGTCAAAAAACACCAAGAACTTTGCTAAAACGCTCAAAAACAGTGAAAAACCGTCAAAAAACACCAATAACCCTGCTAAAACGCTTAAAAACAGTGAAAAACCGTCAAAAAACACCAATAACCCTGCTAAAACGCTTAAAAACAGTGAAAACAGTGAAAAACCGTCAAAAAAACACCAATAACCCTGCTAAAACGATTAAAAAGAGTGAAAAACCGTCAAAAAACACCAATAACCCTGCTAAAACAGCGAAAAACCGTCAAAAAACACCAAGAACCCTGCTAAAACGCTTCAAAACAGTGGAAAACCGTCTAAAAACACCAAGAACCCTGCTAAAACGCCTAAAAACCGTCTAAAAACAACAAGAACCCTGCTAAAACGCTTAAAAACAGTGAAAAACTGTCTAAAAACACCAAGAACCCTAGTAAAACGCTTAAAAACAGTGAAAAACCGTCAAAAAACACCAATAACCCTGCTAAAACGCTTAAAAACAGTGAAAAACCGTAAAAAACACCAATAACCCTGCTAAAACGCCAAAAACCAGTGAAAAACCATCAAAAATCACCAATAACCCTGCTAAAACGCTTAAAAACAGTGAAAACAGTGAAAAACCGTCAAAAAAACACCAATAACCCTGCTAAAACGATTAAAAAGAGTGAAAAACCGTCAAAAAACACCAATAACCCTGCTAAAACAGCGAAAAACCGTCAAAAAACACCAAGAACCCTGCTAAAACGCTTCAAAACAGTGGAAAACCGTCTAAAAACACCAAGAACCCTGCTAAAACGCCTAAAAACCGTCTAAAAACAACAAGAACCCTGCTAAAACGCTTAAAAACAGTGAAAAACTGTCTAAAAACACCAAGAACCCTAGTAAAACGCTTAAAAACAGTGAAAAACCGTCTAAAAACACCGATAACCCTGCTAAAACGCTTCAAAACAGTGAAAAATCGTCTAAAAACACCAAAAACCCTGCTAAAACGCTTAAAAACAGTGAAAAAACATCTAAAAACACCAAGAACTCTGGTAAAACGATTAAAAACAGTGGAAAACCGTCTAAAAACCCCAAGAACCCTGCTAAAACGCTTAAAAACAGTGAAAACCCGTTTAAAAACACGAATAACCCTGCTAAAACGCTTAAAAACAGTTAAAAACCGTCAAAAAACACCAATAGCCCTGCTAAAACGCTTAAAAACAGTGAAAAACCGTCAAAAAAACACCAATAACCCTGCTAAAACGCTTAAAAACAGTGGAAAACCGTCAAAAAACACCAAGAACCTTGCTAAAACGCTTAAAAACAGTGAAAAACTGTCAAAAAACGCAAAGAACCCTGCTAAAACGCCCAAAACCAGTGAAAAACCATCAAAAAACACCAATAACCCTGCTAAAACGCTTAAAAACAGTGAAAACAGTGAAAAACCGTCAAAAAAACACCAAAAACCCTGCTAAAACGATTAAAAACAGTGAAAACCCGTCAAAAAACACCAAGAACCCTGCTAAAACGCTTAAAAACAGTGAAAAACCGTCAAAAAACACCAATAACCCTGCTAAAACAGCGAAAAACCGTCAAAAAACACCAAGAACCCTGCTAAAACGCTTCAAAACACTGAAAAACCGTCAAAAAACACCAATAACCCTGCCAAAACGCTTAAAAACAGTGAAAAACCGTCAAAAAACACCAAGAACTTTGCTAAAACGCTCAAAAACAGTGAAAAACCGTCAAAAAACACCAATAACCCTGCTAAAACGCTTAAAAACAGTGAAAAACCGTCAAAAAACACCAAGAACCCTGCTAAAACGCTTAAAAACAGTGAAAAACTGTCTAAAAACACCAAGAACCCTAGTAAAACGCTTAAAAACAGTGAAAAACCGTCTAAAAACACCGATAACCCTGCTAAAACGCTTCAAAACAGTGAAAAATCGTCTAAAAACACCAAAAACCCTGCTAAAACGCTTAAAAACAGTGAAAAAACATCTAAAAACACCAAGAACTCTGGTAAAACGATTAAAAACAGTGGAAAACCGTCTAAAAACCCCAAGAACCCTGCTAAAACGCTTAAAAACAGTGAAAACCCGTTTAAAAACACGAATAACCCTGCTAAAACGCTTAAAAACAGTTAAAAACCGTCAAAAAACACCAATAGCCCTGCTAAAACGCTTAAAAACAGTGAAAAACCGTCAAAAAAACACCAATAACCCTGCTAAAACGCTTAAAAACAGTGGAAAACCGTCAAAAAACACCAAGAACCTTGCTAAAACGCTTAAAAACAGTGAAAAACTGTCAAAAAACGCAAAGAACCCTGCTAAAACGCCCAAAACCAGTGAAAAACCATCAAAAAACACCAATAACCATGCTAAAACGCTTAAAAACAGTGAAAACAGTGAAAAACCGTCAAAAAAACACCAAAAACCCTGCTAAAACGATTAAAAACAGTGAAAACCCGTCAAAAAACACCAAGAACCCTGCTAAAACGCTTAAAAACAGTGAAAAACCGTCAAAAAACACCAATAACCCTGCTAAAACAGCGAAAAACCGTCAAAAAACACCAAGAACCCTGCTAAAACGCTTCAAAACACTGAAAAACCGTCAAAAAACACTAATAACCCTGCCAAAACGCTTAAAAACAGTGAAAAACCGTCAAAAAAGACCAAGAACTTTGCTAAAACGCTCAAAAACAGTGAAAAACCGTCAAAAAACACCAATAACCCTGCTAAAACGCTTAAAAACAGTGAAAAACCGTCAAAAAACACCAATAACCCTGCTAAAACGCCAAAAACCAGTGAAAAACCATCAAAAATCACCAATAACCCTGCTAAAACTCTTAAAAACAGTGAAAACAGTGAAAAACCGTCAAAAAAACACCAATAACCCTGCTAAAACGATTAAAAAGAGTGAAAAACCGTCAAAAAACACCAATAACCCTGCTAAAACAGCGAAAAACCGTCAAAAAACACCAAGAACCCTGCTAAAACGCTTCAAAACAGTGGAAAACCGTCTAAAAACACCAAGAACCCTGCTAAAACGCCTAAAAACCGTCTAAAAACAACAAGAACCCTGCTAAAACGCTTAAAAACAGTGAAAAACTGTCTAAAAACACCAAGAACCCTAGTAAAACGCTTAAAAACAGTGAAAAACCGTCTAAAAACACCGATAACCCTGCTAAAACGCTTCAAAACAGTGAAAAATCGTCTAAAAACACCAAAAACCCTGCTAAAACGCTTAAAAACAGTGAAAAAACATCTAAAAACACCAAGAACTCTGGTAAAACGATTAAAAACAGTGGAAAACCGTCTAAAAACCCCAAGAACCCTGCTAAAACGCTTAAAAACAGTGAGAACCCGTTTAAAAACACGAATAACCCTGCTAAAACGCTTAAAAACAGTTAAAAACCGTCAAAAACACCAATAGCCCTGCTAAAACGCTTAAAAACAGTGAAAAACCGTCAAAAAAACACCAATAACCCTGCTAAAACGCTTAAAAACAGTGGAAAACCGTCAAAAAACACCAAGAACCTTGCTAAAACGCTTAAAAACAGTGAAAAACTGTCAAAAAACGCAAAGAACCCTGCTAAAACGCCCAAAACCAGTGAAAAACCATCAAAAAACACCAATAACCCTGCTAAAACGCTTAAAAACAGTGAAAACAGTGAAAAACCGTCAAAAAAACACCAAAAACCCTGCTAAAACGATTAAAAACAGTGAAAACCCGTCAAAAAACACCAAGAACCCTGCTAAAACGCTTAAAAACAGTGAAAAACCGTCAAAAAACACCAATAACCCTGCTAAAACAGCGAAAAACCGTCAAAAAACACCAAGAACCCTGCTAAAACGCTTCAAAACACTGAAAAACCGTCAAAAAACACCAATAACCCTGCCAAAACGCTTAAAAACAGTGAAAAACCGTCAAAAAACACCAATAACCCTGCTAAAACGCTTAAAAACAGTGAAAAACCGTCAAAAAACACCAATAACCCTGCTAAAACGCCAAAAACCAGTGAAAAACCATCAAAAATCACCAATAACCCTGCTAAAACGCTTAAAAACAGTGAAAACAGTGAAAAACCGTCAAAAAAACACCAATAACCCTGCTAAAACGATTAAAAAGAGTGAAAAACCGTCAAAAAACACCAATAACCCTGCTAAAACAGCGAAAAACCGTCAAAAAACACCAAGAACCCTGCTAAAACGCTTCAAAACAGTGGAAAACCGTCTAAAAACACCAAGAACCCTGCTAAAACGCCTAAAAACCGTCTAAAAACAACAAGAACCCTGCTAAAACGCTTAAAAACAGTGAAAAACTGTCTAAAAACACCAAGAACCCTAGTAAAACGCTTAAAAACAGTGAAAAACCGTCTAAAAACACCGATAACCCTGCTAAAACGCTTCAAAACAGTGAAAAATCGTCTAAAAACACCAAAAACCCTGCTAAAACGCTTAAAAACAGTGAAAAAACATCTAAAAACACCAAGAACTCTGGTAAAACGATTAAAAACAGTGGAAAACCGTCTAAAAACCCCAAGAACCCTGCTAAAACGCTTAAAAACAGTGAAAACCCGTTTAAAAACACGAATAACCCTGCTAAAACGCTTAAAAACAGTTAAAAACCGTCAAAAAACACCAATAGCCCTGCTAAAACGCTTAAAAACAGTGAAAAACCGTCAAAAAAACACCAATAACCCTGCTAAAACGCTTAAAAACAGTGGAAAACCGTCAAAAAACACCAAGAACCTTGCTAAAACGCTTAAAAACAGTGAAAAACTGTCAAAAAACGCAAAGAACCCTGCTAAAACGCCCAAAACCAGTGAAAAACCATCAAAAAACACCAATAACCCTGCTAAAACGCTTAAAAACAGTGAAAACAGTGAAAAACCGTCAAAAAAACACCAAAAACCCTGCTAAAACGATTAAAAACAGTGAAAACCCGTCAAAAAACACCAAGAACCCTGCTAAAACGCTTAAAAACAGTGAAAAACCGTCAAAAAACACCAATAACCCTGCTAAAACAGCGAAAAACCGTCAAAAAACACCAAGAACCCTGCTAAAACGCTTCAAAACACTGAAAAACCGTCAAAAAACACCAATAACCCTGCCAAAACGCTTAAAAACAGTGAAAAACCGTCAAAAAACACCAAGAACTTTGCTAAAACGCTCAAAAACAGTGAAAAACCGTCAAAAAACACCAATAACCCTGCTAAAACGCTTAAAAACAGTGAAAAACCGTCAAAAAACACCAAGAACCCTGCTAAAACGCTTAAAAACAGTGAAAAACTGTCTAAAAACACCAAGAACCCTAGTAAAACGCTTAAAAACAGTGAAAAACCGTCTAAAAACACCGATAACCCTGCTAAAACGCTTCAAAACAGTGAAAAATCGTCTAAAAACACCAAAAACCCTGCTAAAACGCTTAAAAACAGTGAAAAAACATCTAAAAACACCAAGAACTCTGGTAAAACGATTAAAAACAGTGGAAAACCGTCTAAAAACCCCAAGAACCCTGCTAAAACGCTTAAAAACAGTGAAAACCCGTTTAAAAACACGAATAACCCTGCTAAAACGCTTAAAAACAGTTAAAAACCGTCAAAAAACACCAATAGCCCTGCTAAAACGCTTAAAAACAGTGAAAAACCGTCAAAAAAACACCAATAACCCTGCTAAAACGCTTAAAAACAGTGGAAAACCGTCAAAAAACACCAAGAACCTTGCTAAAACGCTTAAAAACAGTGAAAAACTGTCAAAAAACGCAAAGAACCCTGCTAAAACGCCCAAAACCAGTGAAAAACCATCAAAAAACACCAATAACCATGCTAAAACGCTTAAAAACAGTGAAAACAGTGAAAAACCGTCAAAAAAACACCAAAAACCCTGCTAAAACGATTAAAAACAGTGAAAACCCGTCAAAAAACACCAAGAACCCTGCTAAAACGCTTAAAAACAGTGAAAAACCGTCAAAAAACACCAATAACCCTGCTAAAACAGCGAAAAACCGTCAAAAAACACCAAGAACCCTGCTAAAACGCTTCAAAACACTGAAAAACCGTCAAAAAACACCAATAACCCTGCCAAAACGCTTAAAAACAGTGAAAAACCGTCAAAAAACACCAAGAACTTTGCTAAAACGCTCAAAAACAGTGAAAAACCGTCAAAAAACACCAATAACCCTGCTAAAACGCTTAAAAACAGTGAAAAACCGTCAAAAAACACCAATAACCCTGCTAAAACGCCAAAAACCAGTGAAAAACCATCAAAAATCACCAATAACCCTGCTAAAACGCTTAAAAACAGTGAAAACAGTGAAAAACCGTCAAAAAAACACCAATAACCCTGCTAAAACGATTAAAAAGAGTGAAAAACCGTCAAAAAACACCAATAACCCTGCTAAAACAGCGAAAAACCGTCAAAAAACACCAAGAACCCTGCTAAAACGCTTCAAAACAGTGGAAAACCGTCTAAAAACACCAAGAACCCTGCTAAAACGCCTAACAACCGTCTAAAAACAACAAGAACCCTGCTAAAACGCTTAAAAACAGTGAAAAACTGTCTAAAAACACCAAGAACCCTAGTAAAACGCTTAAAAACAGTGAAAAACCGTCTAAAAACACCGATAACCCTGCTAAAACGCTTCAAAACAGTGAAAAATCGTCTAAAAACACCAAAAACCCTGCTAAAACGCTTAAAAACAGTGAAAAAACATCTAAAAACACCAAGATCTCTGGTAAAACGATTAAAAACAGTGGAAAACCGTCTAAAAACCCCAAGAACCCTGCTAAAACGCTTAAAAACAGTGAAAACCCGTTTAAAAACACGAATAACCCTGCTAAAACGCTTAAAAACAGTTAAAAACCGTCAAAAAACACCAATAGCCCTGCTAAAACGCTTAAAAACAGTGAAAAACCGTCAAAAAAACACCAATAACCCTGCTAAAACGCTTAAAAACAGTGGAAAACCGTCAAAAAACACCAAGAACCTTGCTAAAACGCTTAAAAACAGTGAAAAACTGTCAAAAAACGCAAAGAACCCTGCTAAAACGCCCAAAACCAGTGAAAAACCATCAGAAAACACCAATAACCCTGCTAAAACGCTTAAAAACAGTGAAAACAGTGAAAAACCGTCAAAAAAACACCAAAAACCCTGCTAAAACGATTAAAAACAGTGAAAACCCGTCAAAAAACACCAAGAACCCTGCTAAAACGCTTAAAAACAGTGAAAAACCGTCAAAAAACACCAATAACCCTGCTAAAACAGCGAAAAACCGTCAAAAAACACCAAGAACCCTGCTAAAACGCTTCAAAACAGTGGAAAACCGTCAAAAAACACCAATAACCCTGCTAAAACGCTTAAAAACAGTAAAAAACCGTCAAAAAAACACCAAGAAACCTGCTAAAAAGCTTAAAAACAGTGAAAAACCGTCAAAAAAACACCAAGAAACCTGCTAAAAAGCTTAAAAACAGTGAAAAACCGTCAAAAAACACCAAGAACCCTGCTATAACGTTTAAAAACAGTGAAGAACCGTCAAAAAACACCAAGAACTTTGCTAAAACGCTCAAAAACAGTGAAAAACCGTCAAAAAACACCAATAACCCTGCTAAAACGCTTAAAAACAGTGAAAAACCGTCAAAAAACACCAATAGCCTTGCTATAACGCTTAAAAACAGTGAAAAACCGTCAAAAAACAGCAAGAACCCTGCTAAGACGCTTAAAGACAGTGGAAAACCGTCAAAAAACACCAATAACCCTGCTATAACGCTTAAAAACAGTGAAAAACCGTCAAAAGACACCAATAACCCTGCTATACCGCTTAAAAACAGTGAAAAACCGTGAAAAGACACCAAGAACCCTGCTAAAACGCTTAAAAACAGTGAAAAACCGTCAAAAATCACCAATAACCCTGCTAAAACGCTTAAAAACAGTGAAAAACCGTCAAAAACACCAATAACCCTGCTAAAACGCTTAAAAACAGTGAGAACCGTCAAAAAACACCAATAACCCTGCTAAAACTTTTAAAAACAGTGAAAAACCGTCAAAAAACACCAAGAACCCTGCTAAAACGCTTAAAAACAGTGAAAAACCGTCAACAAACACCAATAACCCTGCTAAAACGCTTAAAAACAGTGAAAAACCGTCAAAAAACACCAATAACCCTGCTAAAACGCTTAAAAACAGTGAAAAACCGTCAAAAAACACCAATAACCCTGCTAAAACGCTTGAAAACAGTGAAAAACCGTCAAAAAACACCAATAACCCTGCTAAAACGCTTAAAAACAGTAAAAAACCGTCAAAAAAACACCAAGAAACCTGCTAAAAAGCTTAAAAACAGTAAAAAACCGTCAAAAAAACACCAAGAAACCTGCTAAAAAGCTTAAAAACAGTGAAAAACCGTCAAAAAACACCAAGAACCCTGCTATAACGTTTAAAAACAGTGAAAAACCGTCAAAAAACACCAAGAACTTTGCTAAAACGCTCAAAAACAGTGAAAAACCGTCAAAAAACACCTATAACCCTGCTAAAACGCTTAAAAACAGTGAAAAACCGTCAAAAAACACCAATAGCCTTGCTATAACGCTTAAAAACAGTGAAAAACCGTCAAAAAACAGCAAGAACCCTGCTAAGACGCTTAAAGACAGTGGAAATCGTCAAAAAACACCAATAACCCTGCTATAACGCTTAAAAACAGTGAAAAACCGTCAAAAGACACCAATAACCCTGCTATACCGCTTAAAAACAGTGAAAAACCGTGAAAAGACACCAAGAACCCTGCTAAAACGCTTAAAAACAGTGAAAAACCGTCAAAAATCACCAATAACCCTGCTAAAACGCTTAAAAACAGTGAAAAACCGTCAAAAACACCAATAACCCTGCTAAAACGCTTAAAAACAGTGAGAACCGTCAAAAAACACCAATAACCCTGCTAAAACTTTTAAAAACAGTGAAAAACCCTCAAAAAACACCAAGAACCATGCTAAAACGCTTAAAAACAGTGAAAAATCGTCAACAAACACCAATAACCCTGCTAAAACGCTTAAAAACAGTGAAAAACCGTCAAAAAACACCAATAACCCTGCTAAAACGCTTAAAAACAGTGAAAAACCGTCAAAAAACACCAATAACCCTGCTAAAACGCTTGAAAACAGTGAAAAACCGTCAAAAAACACCAATAACCCTGCTAAAACGCTTAAAAACAGTGAAAAACCGTCAAAAAACACCAATAACCCTGCTAAAACGCTTAAAAACAGTGAAAAACCGTCAAAAAACACCAAGAACCCTGCTAAAACGTTTAAAAACAGTGAAAAACCGTCAAAAAACACCAATAACCCTGCTAAAACGCTTAAAAACAGTGAAAAACCGTCAAAAAACACCAATAGCCCTGCTAAAACGCTTAAAAACAGTGAAAAACCGTCAAAAAAACACCAATAACCCTGCTAAAACGCTTAAAAACAGTGGAAAACCGTCAAAAAACACCAAGAACCCTGCTAAAACGCTTAAAAACAGTGAAAAACTGTCAAAATACACCAAGAACACTGCTAAAACGCCCAAAACCAGTGAAAAACCATCAAAAAACACCAATAACCCTGCTAAAACGCTTAAAAACAGTGAAAACAGTGAAACACCGTCAAAAAAACACCAATAACCCTGCTAAAACGATTAAAAACAGTGAAAACCCGTCAAAAAACACAAAGAACCCTGCTAAAACGCTTAAAAACAGTGAAAAACCGTCAAAAACCACCAATAACCCTGCTAAAACAGCGAAAAACCGTCAAAAAACACCAAGAACCATGCTAAAACGTTTCAAAACAGTGGAAAACCGTCAAAAAACACCAATAACCCTGCTAAAACGCTAAAAAACAGTAAAAAACCGTCAAAAAAACACCAAGAAACCTGCTAAAAAGCTTAAAAACAGTGAAAAACCGTCAAAAAACACCAAGAACCCTGCTATAACGTTTAAAAACAGTGAAAAACCGTCAAAAAACACCAAGAACTTTGCTAAAACGCTCAAAAACAGTGAAAATCCGTCTAAAAACACCAAGAACCCTGCTATAACGTTTAAAAACAGTGAAAAACCGTCAAAAAACACCAATAACCCTGCTAAAACGCTTAAAAACAGTGAAAAACCGTCAAAAAACACCAATAGCCTTGCTATAACGCTTAAAAACAGTGAAAAACCGTCAAAAAACAGCAAGAACCCTGCTAAAACGCTTAAAGACAGTGAAAAACCGTCAAAAAACACCAATAACCCTGCTATAACGCTTAAAAACAGTGAAAAACCGTCAAAAGACACCAATAACCCTGCTATACCGCTTAAAAACAGTGAAAAACCGTGAAAAGACACCAAGAACCCTGCTAAAACGCTTAAAAACAGTGAAAAACCGTCAAAAATCACCAATAACCCTGCTGAAACGCTTAAAAACAGTGAAAAACCGTCAAAAAACACCAATAACCCTGCTAAAACGCTTAAAAACAGTGAAAAACCGTCAAAAAACACCAATAACCCTGCTAAAACTTTTAAAAACAGTGAAAAACCGTCAAAAAACACCAATAACCCTGCTAAAACGCTTAAAAACAGTGAAAAACCGTCAACAAACACCAATAACCCTGCTAAAACGCTTAAAAACAGTGAAAAACCGTCAAAAAACACCAATACCCTGCTAAAACGCTTAAAAACAGTGAAAAACCGTCAAAAAACACCAATAACCCTGCTAAAACGCTTGAAAACAGTGAAAAACCGTCAAAAAACACCAATAACCCTGCTAAAACGCTTAAAAACAGTGAAAAACCGTCAAAAAACACCAATAACCCTGCTAAAACGCTTAAAAACAGTGAAAAACCGTCAAAAAACACCAAGAACCCTGCTAAAACGCTTAAAAACAGTGAAAAACCGTCAAAAAACACCAATAACCCTGCTAAAACGCTTAAAAACAATAACAAACCGTCAAAATACACCAAGAACACTGCTAAAACGCCCAAAACCAGTGAAAAACCATCAAAAAACACCAATAACCCTGCTAAAACGCTTAAAAACAGTGAAAACAGTGAAACACCGTCAAAAAAACACCAATAACCCTGCTAAAACGATTAAAAACAGTGAAAACCCGTCAAAAAACACAAAGAACCCTGCTAAAACGCTTAAAAACAGTGAAAAACCGTCAAAAACCACCAATAACCCTGCTAAAACA
Organism: Styela clava; assembly: GCF_964204865.1. Classification (NCBI taxonomy): domain Eukaryota; kingdom Metazoa; phylum Chordata; class Ascidiacea; order Stolidobranchia; family Styelidae; genus Styela; species Styela clava. Next base: position 20,300,199 of record NC_135262.1, read on the forward strand.
GCGAAAAACCGTCAAAAAACACCAAGAACCATGCTAAAACGTTTCAAAACAGTGGAAAACCGTCAAAAAACACCAATAACCCTGCTAAAACGCTAAAAAACAGTAAAAAACCGTCAAAAAAACACCAAGAAACCTGCTAAAAAGCTTAAAAACAGTGAAAAACCGTCAAAAAACACCAAGAACCCTGCTATAACGTTTAAAAACAGTGAAAAACCGTCAAAAAACACCAAGAACTTTGCTAAAACGCTCAAAAACAGTGAAAATCCGTCAAAAAACACCAAGAACCCTGCTATAACGTTTAAAAACAGTGAAAAACCGTCAAAAAACACCAATAACCCTGCTAAAACGCTTAAAAACAGTGAAAAACCGTCAAAAAACACCAATAGCCTTGCTATAACGCTTAAAAACAGTGAAAAACCGTCAAAAAACAGCAAGAACCCTGCTAAAACGCTTAAAGACAGTGAAAAACCGTCAAAAAACACCAATAACCCTGCTATAACGCTTAAAAACAGTGAAAAACCGTCAAAAGACACCAATAACCCTGCTATACCGCTTAAAAACAGTGAAAAACCGTGAAAAGACACCAAGAACCCTGCTAAAACGCTTAAAAACAGTGAAAAACCGTCAAAAATCACCAATAACCCTGCTGAAACGCTTAAAAACAGTGAAAAACCGTCAAAAAACACCAATAACCCTGCTAAAACGCTTAAAAACAGTGAAAAACCGTCAAAAAACACCAATAACCCTGCTAAAACTTTTAAAAACAGTGAAAAACCGTCAAAAAACACCAATAACCCTGCTAAAACGCTTAAAAACAGTGAAAAACCGTCAAAAAACACCAATAACCCTGCTAAAACGCTTAAAAACAGTGAAAACAGTGAAACACCGTCAAAAAACACCAATAACCCTGCTAAAACGATTAAAAACAGTGAAAACCCGTCAAAAAACACAAAGAACCCTGCTAAAACGCTTAAAAACAGTGAAAAACCGTCAAAAACCACCAATAACCCTGCTAAAACAGCGAAAAACCGTCAAAAAACACCAAGAACCATGCTAAAACGTTTCAAAACAGTGGAAAACCGTCAAAAAACACCAATAACCCTGCTAAAACGCTAAAAAACAGTAAAAAACCGTCAAAAAAACACCAAGAAACCTGCTAAAAAGCTTAAAAACAGTGAAAAACCGTCAAAAAACACCAAGAACCCTGCTATAACGTTTAAAAACAGTGAAAAACCGTCAAAAAACACCAAGAACTTTGCTAAAACGCTCAAAAACAGTGAAAATCCGTCAAAAAACACCAAGAACCCTGCTATAACGTTTAAAAACAGTGAAAAACCGTCAAAAAACACCAATAACCCTGCTAAAACGCTTAAAAACAGTGAAAAACCGTCAAAAAACACGAATAGCCTTGCTATAACGCTTAAAAACAGTGAAAAACCGTCAAAAAACAGCAAGAACCCTGCTAAAACGCTTAAAGACAGTGAAAAACCGTCAAAAAACACCAATAACCCTGCTATAACGCTTAAAAACAGTGAAAAACCGTCAAAAGACACCAATAACCCTGCTATACCGCTTAAAAACAGTGAAAAACCGTGAAAAGACACCAAGAACCCTGCTAAAACGCTTAAAAACAGTGAAAAACCGTCAAAAATCACCAATAACCCTGCTGAAACGCTTAAAAACAGTGAAAAACCGTCAAAAAACACCAATAACCCTGCTAAAACGCTTAAAAACAGTGAAAAACCGTCAAAAAACACCAATAACCCTGCTAAAACTTTTAAAAACAGTGAAAAACCGTCAAAAAACACCAATAACCCTGCTAAAACGCTTAAAAACAGTGAAAAACCGTCAACAAACACCAATAACCCTGCTAAAACGCTTAAAAACAGTGAAAAACCGTCAAAAAACACCAATACCCTGCTAAAACGCTTAAAAACAGTGAAAAACCGTCAAAAAACACCAATAACCCTGCTAAAACGCTTGAAAACAGTGAAAAACCGTCAAAAAACACCAATAACCCTGCTAAAACGCTTAAAAACAGTGAAAAACCGTCAAAAAACACCAATAACCCTGCTAAAACGCTTAAAAACAGTGAAAAACCGTCAAAAAACACCAAGAACCCTGCTAAAACGCTTAAAAACAGTGAAAAACCGTCAAAAAACACCAATAACCCTGCTAAAACGCTTAAAAACAATAACAAACCGTCAAAAAACACCAAGAGCCCTGCTAAAACGCTTAAAACAGTGAAAAACCGTCAAAAAACACCAAGAACCCTGCTATAACGCTTAAAAACAGTAAAAAACCGTCCAAAAACACCAAGAACCCTGCTATAACGCTTAAAAACAGTAAAAAACCGTCCAAAAACACCAATAACCCTGCTAAAACGCTTAAAAACAGTGAAAAGCCGTCAAAAAACACCAATAACCCTGCTAAAACGCTTAAAAACAGTGAAAAACCGTCAAAAAACACCAATAACCCTGCTAAAACGATTAAAAACAGTGAAAAACCGTCAAAAAACACCAATAACCCTGCTAAAACGCTTAAAAACAGTGAAAAACCGTCAAAAAACACCAATAACCCTGCCAAAACGCTTAAAAACAGTGAAAAACCGTCAAAAAACACCAATAACCCTGCTAAAACGCTTAAAAACAGTGAAAAACCGTCAAAAAACACCAATAACCCTGCTAAAACGCTTAAAAACAGTGAAAAACTGTCAAAAAACACCAATAACCCTGCTAAAACGCTTAAAACAGTGAAAAACCGTCAAAAAACACCAATAACCCTGCTAAAACGCTTAAAAACAGTGAAAAACCGTCAAAAAACACCAAGAACCCTGCTAAAACGCTTAAAAACAGTGAAAAACCGTCAAAAAACACCAAGAGCCCTGCTAAAACGCTTAAAACAGTGAAAAACCGTCAAAAAACACCAATAACCCTGCTAAAACGCTTAAAAACAGTGAAAAACTGTCAAAAAACACCAATAACCCTGCTAAAACGCTTAAAACAGTGAAAAACCGTCAAAAAACACCAATAACCCTGCTAAAACGCTTAAAAACAGTGAAAAACCGTCAAAAAACACCAATAACCCTGCTAAAACGCTTAAAAACAATGACAAACCGTCAAAAAACACCAAGAGCCCTGCTAAAACGCTTAAAACAGTGAAAAACCGTCAAAAAACACCAAGAACCCTGCTATAACGCTTAAAAACAGTAAAAAACCGTCCAAAAACACCAATAACCCTGCTAAAACGCTTAAAAACAGTAAAAAACCGTCAAAAAACACCAATAACCCTGCTAAAACGCTTAAAAACAGTGAAAAGCCGTCAAAAAACACCAATACCCCTGCTAAAACGCTTAAAAACAGTGAAAAACCGTCAAAAAACACCAATAACCCTGCTAAAACGAATAAAAACAGTGAAAAACCGTCAAAAAACACCAATAACCCTGCTAAAACGCTTAAAAACAGTGAAAAACCGTCAAAAAACACCAATAACCCTGCCAAAACGCTTAAAAACAGTGAAAAACCGTCAAAAAACACCAATAACCCTGCTAAAACGCTTAAAAACAGTGAAAAACCGTCAAAAAACACCAATAACCCTGCTAAAACGCTTAAAAACAGTGAAAAACTGTCAAAAAACACCAATAACCCTGCTAAAACGCTTAAAAACAGTGCAAAACCGTCAAAAAACACCAATAACCCTGCCAAAACGCTTAAAAACAGTGAAAAACCGTCAAAAAACACCAATAACCCTGCTAAAACGCTTAAAAACAGTGAAAAACCGTCAAAAAACACCAATAACCCTGCCAAAACGCTTAAAAACAGTGAAAAACCGTCAAAAAACACCAATAACCCTGCTAAAACGCTTAAAAACAATAACAAACCGTCAAAATACACCAAGAACACTGCTAAAACGCCCAAAACCAGTGAAAAACCATCAAAAAACACCAATAACCCTGCTAAAACGCTTAAAAACAGTGAAAACAGTGAAACACCGTCAAAAAAACACCAATAACCCTGCTAAAACGATTAAAAACAGTGAAAACCCGTCAAAAAACACAAAGAACCCTGCTAAAACGCTTAAAAACAGTGAAAAACCGTCAAAAACCACCAATAACCCTGCTAAAACAGCGAAAAACCGTCAAAAAACACCAAGAACCATGCTAAAACGTTTCAAAACAGTGGAAAACCGTCAAAAAACACCAATAACCCTGCTAAAACGCTAAAAAACAGTAAAAAACCGTCAAAAAAACACCAAGAAACCTGCTAAAAAGCTTAAAAACAGTGAAAAACCGTCAAAAAACACCAAGAACCCTGCTATAACGTTTAAAAACAGTGAAAAACCGTCAAAAAACACCAAGAACTTTGCTAAAACGCTCAAAAACAGTGAAAATCCGTCAAAAAACACCAAGAACCCTGCTATAACGTTTAAAAACAGTGAAAAACCGTCAAAAAACACCAATAACCCTGCTAAAACGCTTAAAAACAGTGAAAAACCGTCAAAAAACACCAATAGCCTTGCTATAACGCTTAAAAACAGTGAAAAACCGTCAAAAAACAGCAAGAACCCTGCTAAAACGCTTAAAGACAGTGAAAAACCGTCAAAAAACACCAATAACCCTGCTATAACGCTTAAAAACAGTGAAAAACCGTCAAAAGACACCAATAACCCTGCTATACCGCTTAAAAACAGTGAAAAACCGTGAAAAGACACCAAGAACCCTGCTAAAACGCTTAAAAACAGTGAAAAACCGTCAAAAATCACCAATAACCCTGCTGAAACGCTTAAAAACAGTGAAAAACCGTCAAAAAACACCAATAACCCTGCTAAAACGCTTAAAAACAGTGAAAAACCGTCAAAAAACACCAATAACCCTGCTAAAACTTTTAAAAACAGTGAAAAACCGTCAAAAAACACCAATAACCCTGCTAAAACGCTTAAAAACAGTGAAAAACCGTCAAAAAACACCAATAACCCTGCTAAAACGCTTAAAAACAGTGAAAACAGTGAAACACCGTCAAAAAACACCAATAACCCTGCTAAAACGATTAAAAACAGTGAAAACCCGTCAAAAAACACAAAGAACCCTGCTAAAACGCTTAAAAACAGTGAAAAACCGTCAAAAACCACCAATAACCCTGCTAAAACAGCGAAAAACCGTCAAAAAACACCAAGAACCATGCTAAAACGTTTCAAAACAGTGGAAAACCGTCAAAAAACACCAATAACCCTGCTAAAACGCTAAAAAACAGTAAAAAACCGTCAAAAAAACACCAAGAAACCTGCTAAAAAGCTTAAAAACAGTGAAAAACCGTCAAAAAACACCAAGAACCCTGCTATAACGTTTAAAAACAGTGAAAAACCGTCAAAAAACACCAAGAACTTTGCTAAAACGCTCAAAAACAGTGAAAATCCGTCAAAAAACACCAAGAACCCTGCTATAACGTTTAAAAACAGTGAAAAACCGTCAAAAAACACCAATAACCCTGCTAAAACGCTTAAAAACAGTGAAAAACCGTCAAAAAACACGAATAGCCTTGCTATAACGCTTAAAAACAGTGAAAAACCGTCAAAAAACAGCAAGAACCCTGCTAAAACGCTTAAAGACAGTGAAAAACCGTCAAAAAACACCAATAACCCTGCTATAACGCTTAAAAACAGTGAAAAACCGTCAAAAGACACCAATAACCCTGCTATACCGCTTAAAAACAGTGAAAAACCGTGAAAAGACACCAAGAACCCTGCTAAAACGCTTAAAAACAGTGAAAAACCGTCAAAAATCACCAATAACCCTGCTGAAACGCTTAAAAACAGTGAAAAACCGTCAAAAAACACCAATAACCCTGCTAAAACGCTTAAAAACAGTGAAAAACCGTCAAAAAACACCAATAACCCTGCTAAAACTTTTAAAAACAGTGAAAAACCGTCAAAAAACACCAATAACCCTGCTAAAACGCTTAAAAACAGTGAAAAACCGTCAACAAACACCAATAACCCTGCTAAAACGCTTAAAAACAGTGAAAAACCGTCAAAAAACACCAATACCCTGCTAAAACGCTTAAAAACAGTGAAAAACCGTCAAAAAACACCAATAACCCTGCTAAAACGCTTGAAAACAGTGAAAAACCGTCAAAAAACACCAATAACCCTGCTAAAACGCTTAAAAACAGTGAAAAACCGTCAAAAAACACCAATAACCCTGCTAAAACGCTTAAAAACAGTGAAAAACCGTCAAAAAACACCAAGAACCCTGCTAAAACGCTTAAAAACAGTGAAAAACCGTCAAAAAACACCAATAACCCTGCTAAAACGCTTAAAAACAATAACAAACCGTCAAAAAACACCAAGAGCCCTGCTAAAACGCTTAAAACAGTGAAAAACCGTCAAAAAACACCAAGAACCCTGCTATAACGCTTAAAAACAGTAAAAAACCGTCCAAAAACACCAAGAACCCTGCTATAACGCTTAAAAACAGTAAAAAACCGTCCAAAAACACCAATAACCCTGCTAAAACGCTTAAAAACAGTGAAAAGCCGTCAAAAAACACCAATAACCCTGCTAAAACGCTTAAAAACAGTGAAAAACCGTCAAAAAACACCAATAACCCTGCTAAAACGATTAAAAACAGTGAAAAACCGTCAAAAAACACCAATAACCCTGCTAAAACGCTTAAAAACAGTGAAAAACCGTCAAAAAACACCAATAACCCTGCCAAAACGCTTAAAAACAGTGAAAAACCGTCAAAAAACACCAATAACCCTGCTAAAACGCTTAAAAACAGTGAAAAACCGTCAAAAAACACCAATAACCCTGCTAAAACGCTTAAAAACAGTGAAAAACTGTCAAAAAACACCAATAACCCTGCTAAAACGCTTAAAACAGTGAAAAACCGTCAAAAAACACCAATAACCCTGCTAAAACGCTTAAAAACAGTGAAAAACCGTCAAAAAACACCAAGAACCCTGCTAAAACGCTTAAAAACAGTGAAAAACCGTCAAAAAACACCAAGAGCCCTGCTAAAACGCTTAAAACAGTGAAAAACCGTCAAAAAACACCAATAACCCTGCTAAAACGCTTAAAAACAGTGAAAAACTGTCAAAAAACACCAATAACCCTGCTAAAACGCTTAAAACAGTGAAAAACCGTCAAAAAACACCAATAACCCTGCTAAAACGCTTAAAAACAGTGAAAAACCGTCAAAAAACACCAATAACCCTGCTAAAACGCTTAAAAACAATGACAAACCGTCAAAAAACACCAAGAGCCCTGCTAAAACGCTTAAAACAGTGAAAAACCGTCAAAAAACACCAAGAACCCTGCTATAACGCTTAAAAACAGTAAAAAACCGTCCAAAAACACCAATAACCCTGCTAAAACGCTTAAAAACAGTAAAAAACCGTCAAAAAACACCAATAACCCTGCTAAAACGCTTAAAAACAGTGAAAAGCCGTCAAAAAACACCAATACCCCTGCTAAAACGCTTAAAAACAGTGAAAAACCGTCAAAAAACACCAATAACCCTGCTAAAACGAATAAAAACAGTGAAAAACCGTCAAAAAACACCAATAACCCTGCTAAAACGCTTAAAAACAGTGAAAAACCGTCAAAAAACACCAATAACCCTGCCAAAACGCTTAAAAACAGTGAAAAACCGTCAAAAAACACCAATAACCCTGCTAAAACGCTTAAAAACAGTGAAAAACCGTCAAAAAACACCAATAACCCTGCTAAAACGCTTAAAAACAGTGAAAAACTGTCAAAAAACACCAATAACCCTGCTAAAACGCTTAAAAACAGTGCAAAACCGTCAAAAAACACCAATAACCCTGCCAAAACGCTTAAAAACAGTGAAAAACCGTCAAAAAACACCAATAACCCTGCTAAAACGCTTAAAAACAGTGAAAAACCGTCAAAAAACACCAATAACCCTGCCAAAACGCTTAAAAACAGTGAAAAACCGTCAAAAAACACCAATAACCCTGCTAAAACGCTTAAAAACAGTGAAAAACCGTCAAAAAACACCAAGAACTTTGCTAAAACGCTCAAAAACAGTGAAAAACCGTCAAAAAACACCTATAACCCTGCTAAAACGCTTAAAAACAGTGAAAAACCGTCAAAAAACACCAATAGCCTTGCTATAACGCTTAAAAACAGTGAAAAACCGTCAAAAAACAGCAAGAACCCTGCTAAGACGCTTAAAGACAGTGGAAATCGTCAAAAAACACCAATAACCCTGCTATAACGCTTAAAAACAGTGAAAAACCGTCAAAAGACACCAATAACCCTGCTATACCGCTTAAAAACAGTAAAAAACCGTGAAAAGACACCAAGAACCCTGCTAAAACGCTTAAAAACAGTGAAAAACCGTCAAAAATCACCAATAACCCTGCTAAAACGCTTAAAAACAGTGAAAAACCGTCAAAAACACCAATAACCCTGCTAAAACGCTTAAAAACAGTGAGAACCGTCAAAAAACACCAATAACCCTGCTAAAACTTTTAAAAACAGTGAAAAACCGTCAAAAAACACCAAGAACCATGCTAAAACGCTTAAAAACAGTGAAAAACCGTCAAAAGACACCAATAACCCTGCTATACCGCTTAAAAACAGTGAAAAACCGTGAAAAGACACCAAGAACCCTGCTAAAACGCTTAAAAACAGTGAAAAACCGTCAAAAATCACCAATAACCCTGCTGAAACGCTTAAAAACAGTGAAAAACCGTCAAAAAACACCAATAACCCTGCTAAAACGCTTAAAAACAGTGAAAAACCGTCAAAAAACACCAATAACCCTGCTAAAACACTTAAAAACAGTGAAAAACCGTCAAAAAACACCAATAACCCTGCTAAAACGCTTAAAAATAGTGAAAAACCGTCAAAAAACACCAATAACCCTGCTAAAACGCTTGAAAACAGTGAAAAACCGTCAAAAAACACCAATAACCCTGCTAAAACGCTTAAAAACAGTGAAAAACCGTCAAAAAACACCAATAACCCTGCTAAAACGCTTAAAAACAGTGAAAAACCGTCAAAAAACACCAAGAACCCTGCTAAAACGTTTAAAAACAGTGAAAAACCGTCAAAAAACACCAATAACCCTGCTAAAACGCTTAAAAACAGTGAAAAACCGTCAAAAAACACCAATAGCCCTGCTAAAACGCTTAAAAACAGTGAAAAACCGTCAAAAAAACACCAATAACCCTGCTAAAACGCTTAAAAACAGTGGAAAACCGTCAAAAAACACCAAGAACCCTGCTAAAACGCTTAAAAACAGTGAAAAACTGTCAAAATACACCAAGAACACTGCTAAAACGCCCAAAACCAGTGAAAAACCATCAAAAAACACCAAGAACCATGCTAAAACGCTTAAAAACAGTGAAAAACCGTCAAAAGACACCAATAACCCTGCTATACCGCTTAAAAACAGTGAAAAACCGTGAAAAGACACCAAGAACCCTGCTAAAACGCTTAAAAACAGTGAAAAACCGTCAAAAATCACCAATAACCCTGCTGAAACGCTTAAAAACAGTGAAAAACCGTCAAAAAACACCAATAACCCTGCTAAAACGCTTAAAAACAGTGAAAAACCGTCAAAAAACACCAATAACCCTGCTAAAACACTTAAAAACAGTGAAAAACCGTCAAAAAACACCAATAACCCTGCTAAAACGCTTAAAAATAGTGAAAAACCGTCAAAAAACACCAATAACCCTGCTAAAACGCTTGAAAACAGTGAAAAACCGTCAAAAAACACCAATAACCCTGCTAAAACGCTTAAAAACAGTGAAAAACCGTCAAAAAACACCAATAACCCTGCTAAAACGCTTAAAAACAGTGAAAAACCGTCAAAAAACACCAAGAACCCTGCTAAAACGTTTAAAAACAGTGAAAAACCGTCAAAAAACACCAATAACCCTGCTAAAACGCTTAAAAACAGTGAAAAACCGTCAAAAAACACCAATAGCCCTGCTAAAACGCTTAAAAACAGTGAAAAACCGTCAAAAAAACACCAATAACCCTGCTAAAACGCTTAAAAACAGTGGAAAACCGTCAAAAAACACCAAGAACCCTGCTAAAACGCTTAAAAACAGTGAAAAACTGTCAAAATACACCAAGAACACTGCTAAAACGCCCAAAACCAGTGAAAAACCATCAAAAAACACCAATAACCCTGCTAAAACGCTTAAAAACAGTGAAAACAGTGAAACACCGTCAAAAAAACACCAATAACCCTGCTAAAACGATTAAAAACAGTGAAAACCCGTCAAAAAACACAAAGAACCCTGCTAAAACGCTTAAAAACAGTGAAAAACCGTCAAAAACCACCAATAACCCTGCTAAAACAGCGAAAAACCGTCAAAAAACACCAAGAACCATGCTAAAACGTTTCAAAACAGTGGAAAACCGTCAAAAAACACCAATAACCCTGCTAAAACGCTTAAAAACAGTAAAAAACCGTCAAAAAAACACCAAGAAACCTGCTAAAAAGCTTAAAAACAGTGAAAAACCGTCAAAAAACACCAAGAACCCTGCTATAACGTTTAAAAACAGTGAAAAACCGTCAAAAAACACCAAGAACTTTGCTAAAACGCTCAAAAACAGTGAAAATCCGTCAAAAAACACCAAGAACCCTGCTATAACGTTTAAAAACAGTGAAAAACCGTCAAAAAACACCAATAACCCTGCTAAAACGCTTAAAAACAGTGAAAAACCGTCAAAAAACACCAATAGCCTTGCTATAACGCTTAAAAACAGTGAAAAACCGTCAAAAAACAGCAAGAACCCTGCTAAAACGCTTAAAGACAGTGAAAAACCGTCAAAAAACACCAATAACCCTGCTATAACGCTTAAAAACAGTGAAAAACCGTCAAAAGACACCAATAACCCTGCTATACCGCTTAAAAACAGTGAAAAACCGTGAAAAGACACCAAGAACCCTGCTAAAACGCTTAAAAACAGTGAAAAACCGTCAAAAATCACCAATAACCCTGCTGAAACGCTTAAAAACAGTGAAAAACCGTCAAAAGACACCAATAACCCTGCTATACCGCTTAAAAACAGTGAAAAACCGTGAAAAGACACCAAGAACCCTGCTAAAACGCTTAAAAACAGTGAAAAACCGTCAAAAATCACCAATAACCCTGCTGAAACGCTTAAAAACAGTGAAAAACCGTCAAAAAACACCAATAACCCTGCTAAAACGCTTAAAAACAGTGAAAAACCGTCAAAAAACACCAATAACCCTGCTAAAACTTTTAAAAACAGTGAAAAACCGTCAAAAAACACCAATAACCCTGCTAAAACGCTTAAAAACAGTGAAAAACCGTCAACAAACACCAATAACCCTGCTAAAACGCTTAAAAACAGTGAAAAACCGTCAAAAAACACCAATACCCTGCTAAAACGCTTAAAAACAGTGAAAAACCGTCAAAAAACACCAATAACCCTGCTAAAACGCTTGAAAACAGTGAAAAACCGTCAAAAAACACCAATAACCCTGCTAAAACGCTTAAAAACAGTGAAAAACCGTCAAAAAACACCAATAACTCTGCTAAAACGCTTAAAAACAGTGAAAAACCGTCAAAAAACACCAAGAACCCTGCTAAAACGCTTAAAAACAGTGAAAAACCGTCAAAAAACACCAATAACCCTGCTAAAACGCTTAAAAACAATAACAAACCGTCAAAAAACACCAAGAGCCCTGCTAAAACGCTTAAAACAGTGAAAAACCGTCAAAAAACACCAAGAACCCTGCTATAACGCTTAAAAACAGTAAAAAACCGTCCAAAAACACCAAGAACCCTGCTATAACGCTTAAAAACAGTAAAAAACCGTCCAAAAACACCAATAACCCTGCTAAAACGCTTAAAAACAGTGAAAAGCCGTCAAAAAACACCAATAACCCTGCTAAAACGCTTAAAAACAGTGAAAAACCGTCAAAAAACACCAATAACCCTGCTAAAACGATTAAAAACAGTGAAAAACCGTCAAAAAACACCAATAACCCTGCTAAAACGCTTAAAAACAGTGAAAAACCGTCAAAAAACACCAATAACCCTGCCAAAACGCTTAAAAACAGTGAAAAACCGTCAAAAAACACCAATAACCCTGCTAAAACGCTTAAAAACAGTGAAAAACCGTCAAAAAACACCAATAACCCTGCTAAAACGCTTAAAAACAGTGAAAAACTGTCAAAAAACACCAATAACCCTGCTAAAACGCTTAAAACAGTGAAAAACCGTCAAAAAACACCAATAACCCTGCTAAAACGCTTAAAAACAGTGAAAAACCGTCAAAAAACACCAAGAACCCTGCTAAAACGCTTAAAAACAGTGAAAAACCGTCAAAAAACACCAAGAGCCCTGCTAAAACGCTTAAAACAGTGAAAAACCGTCAAAAAACACCAATAACCCTGCTAAAACGCTTAAAAACAGTGAAAAACTGTCAAAAAACACCAATAACCCTGCTAAAACGCTTAAAACAGTGAAAAACCGTCAAAAAACACCAATAACCCTGCTAAAACGCTTAAAAACAGTGAAAAACCGTCAAAAAACACCAATAACCCTGCTAAAACGCTTAAAAACAATGACAAACCGTCAAAAAACACCAAGAGCCCTGCTAAAACGCTTAAAACAGTGAAAAACCGTCAAAAAACACCAAGAACCCTGCTATAACGCTTAAAAACAGTAAAAAACCGTCCAAAAACACCAATAACCCTGCTAAAACGCTTAAAAACAGTAAAAAACCGTCAAAAAACACCAATAACCCTGCTAAAACGCTTAAAAACAGTGAAAAGCCGTCAAAAAACACCAATAACCCTGCTAAAACGCTTAAAAACAGTGAAAAACCGTCAAAAAACACCAATAACCCTGCTAAAACGATTAAAAACAGTGAAAAACCGTCAAAAAACACCAATAACCCTGCTAAAACGCTTAAAAACAGTGAAAAACCGTCAAAAAACACCAATAACCCTGCCAAAACGCTTAAAAACAGTGAAAAACCGTCAAAAAACACCAATAACCCTGCTAAAACGCTTAAAAACAGTGAAAAACCGTCAAAAAACACCAATAACCCTGCTAAAACGCTTAAAAACAGTGAAAAACTGTCAAAAAACACCAATAACCCTGCTAAAACGCTTAAAAACAGTGCAAAACCGTCAAAAAACACCAATAACCCTGCCAAAACGCTTAAAAACAGTGAAAAACCGTCAAAAAACACCAATAACCCTGCTAAAACGCTTAAAAACAGTGAAAAACTGTCAAAAAACACCAATAACCCTGCTAAAACGCTTAAAAACAGTGAAAAACCGTCAAAAAACACCAATAACCCTGCTAAAACGCTTAAAAACAGTAAAAAACCGTCAAAAAAACACCAAGAAACCTGCTAAAAAGCTTAAAAACAGTGAAAAACCGTCAAAAAAACACCAAGAAACCTGCTAAAAAGCTTAAAAACAGTGAAAAACCGTCAAAAAACACCAAGAACCCTGCTATAACGTTTAAAAACAGTGAAAAACCGTCAAAAAACACCAAGAACTTTGCTAAAACGCTCAAAAACAGTGAAAAACCGTCAAAAAACACCAATAACCCTGCTAAAACGCTTAAAAACAGTGAAAAACCGTCAAAAAACACCAATAGCCTTGCTATAACGCTTAAAAACAGTGAAAAACCGTCAAAAAACAGCAAGAACCCTGCTAAGACGCTTAAAGACAGTGGAAAACCGTCAAAAAAAAACAATAACCCTGCTATAACGCTTAAAAACAGTGAAAAACCGTCAAAAGACACCAATAACCCTGCTATACCGCTTAAAAACAGTGAAAAACCGTGAAAAGACACCAAGAACCCTGCTAAAACGCTTAAAAACAGTGAAAAACCGTCAAAAATCACCAATAACCCTGCTAAAACGCTTAAAAACAGTGAAAAACCGTCAAAAACACCAATAACCCTGCTAAAACGCTTAAAAACAGTGAGAACCGTCAAAAAACACCAATAACCCTGCTAAAACTTTTAAAAACAGTGAAAAACCGTCAAAAAACACCAAGAACCATGCTAAAACGCTTAAAAACAGTGAAAAACCGTCAACAAACACCAATAACCCTGCTAAAACGCTTAAAAACAGTGAAAAACCGTCAAAAAACACCAATAACCCTGCTAAAACGCTTAAAAACAGTGAAAAACCGTCAAAAAACACCAATAATCCTGCTAAAACGCTTGAAAACAGTGAAAAACCGTCAAAAAACACCAATAACCCTGCTAAAACGCTTAAAACAGTGAAAAACCGTCAAAAAACACCAAATACCCTTCTAAAACGCTTAAAAACAGTGAAAAACCGTCAAAAAACACCAAGAACCCTGCTAAAACGTTTAAAAACAGTGAAAAACCGTCAAAAAACACCAATAACCCTGCTAAAACGCTTAAAAACAGTGAAAAACCGTCAAAAAACACCAATAGCCCTGCTAAAACGCTTAAAAACAGTGAAAAACCGTCAAAAAAACACCAATAACCCTGCTAAAACGCTTAAAAACAGTGGAAAACCGTCAAAAAACACCAAGAACCCTGCTAAAACGCTTAAAAACAGTGAAAAACTGTCAAAATACACCAAGAACACTGCTAAAACGCCCAAAACCAGTGAAAAACCATCAAAAAACACCAATAACCCTGCTAAAACGCTTAAAAACAGTGAAAACAGTGAAACACCGTCAAAAAAACACCAATAACCCTGCTAAAACGATTAAAAACAGTGAAAACCCGTCAAAAAACACAAAGAACCCTGCTAAAACGCTTAAAAACAGTGAAAAACCGTCAAAAACCACCAATAACCCTGCTAAAACAGCGAAAAACCGTCAAAAAACACCAAGAACCATGCTAAAACGTTTCAAAACAGTGGAAAACCGTCAAAAAACACCAATAACCCTGCTAAAACGCTTAAAAACAGTAAAAAACCGTCAAAAAAACACCAAGAAACCTGCTAAAAAGCTTAAAAACAGTGAAAAACCGTCAAAAAACACCAAGAACCCTGCTATAACGTTTAAAAACAGTGAAAAACCGTCAAAAAACACCAAGAACTTTGCTAAAACGCTCAAAAACAGTGAAAATCCGTCAAAAAACACCAAGAACCCTGCTATAACGTTTAAAAACAGTGAAAAACCGTCAAAAAACACCAAGAAACCTGCTAAAAAGCTTAAAAACAGTGAAAAACCGTCAAAAAACACCAAGAACCCTGCTATAACGTTTAAAAACAGTGAAAAACCGTCAAAAAACACCAAGAACTTTGCTAAAACGCTCAAAAACAGTGAAAAACCGTCAAAAAACACCAATAACCCTGCTAAAACGCTTAAAAACAGTGAAAAACCGTCAAAAAACACCAATAGCCTTGCTATAACGCTTAAAAACAGTGAAAAACCGTCAAAAAACAGCAAGAACCCTGCTAAGACGCTTAAAGACAGTGGAAAACCGTCAAAAAAAAACAATAACCCTGCTATAACGCTTAAAAACAGTGAAAAACCGTCAAAAGACACCAATAACCCTGCTATACCGCTTAAAAACAGTGAAAAACCGTGAAAAGACACCAAGAACCCTGCTAAAACGCTTAAAAACAGTGAAAAACCGTCAAAAATCACCAATAACCCTGCTAAAACGCTTAAAAACAGTGAAAAACCGTCAAAAACACCAATAACCCTGCTAAAACGCTTAAAAACAGTGAGAACCGTCAAAAAACACCAATAACCCTGCTAAAACTTTTAAAAACAGTGAAAAACCGTCAAAAAACACCAAGAACCATGCTAAAACGCTTAAAAACAGTGAAAAACCGTCAACAAACACCAATAACCCTGCTAAAACGCTTAAAAACAGTGAAAAACCGTCAAAAAACACCAATAACCCTGCTAAAACGCTTAAAAACAGTGAAAAACCGTCAAAAAACACCAATAATCCTGCTAAAACGCTTGAAAACAGTGAAAAACCGTCAAAAAACACCAATAACCCTGCTAAAACGCTTAAAACAGTGAAAAACCGTCAAAAAACACCAAATACCCTTCTAAAACGCTTAAAAACAGTGAAAAACCGTCAAAAAACACCAAGAACCCTGCTAAAACGTTTAAAAACAGTGAAAAACCGTCAAAAAACACCAATAACCCTGCTAAAACGCTTAAAAACAGTGAAAAACCGTCAAAAAACACCAATAGCCCTGCTAAAACGCTTAAAAACAGTGAAAAACCGTCAAAAAAACACCAATAACCCTGCTAAAACGCTTAAAAACAGTGGAAAACCGTCAAAAAACACCAAGAACCCTGCTAAAACGCTTAAAAACAGTGAAAAACTGTCAAAATACACCAAGAACACTGCTAAAACGCCCAAAACCAGTGAAAAACCATCAAAAAACACCAATAACCCTGCTAAAACGCTTAAAAACAGTGAAAACAGTGAAACACCGTCAAAAAAACACCAATAACCCTGCTAAAACGATTAAAAACAGTGAAAACCCGTCAAAAAACACAAAGAACCCTGCTAAAACGCTTAAAAACAGTGAAAAACCGTCAAAAACCACCAATAACCCTGCTAAAACAGCGAAAAACCGTCAAAAAACACCAAGAACCATGCTAAAACGTTTCAAAACAGTGGAAAACCGTCAAAAAACACCAATAACCCTGCTAAAACGCTTAAAAACAGTAAAAAACCGTCAAAAAAACACCAAGAAACCTGCTAAAAAGCTTAAAAACAGTGAAAAACCGTCAAAAAACACCAAGAACCCTGCTATAACGTTTAAAAACAGTGAAAAACCGTCAAAAAACACCAAGAACTTTGCTAAAACGCTCAAAAACAGTGAAAATCCGTCAAAAAACACCAAGAACCCTGCTATAACGTTTAAAAACAGTGAAAAACCGTCAAAAAACACCAAGAAACCTGCTAAAAAGCTTAAAAACAGTGAAAAACCGTCAAAAAACACCAAGAACCCTGCTATAACGTTTAAAAACAGTGAAAAACCGTCAAAAAACACCAAGAACTTTGCTAAAACGCTCAAAAACAGTGAAAAACCGTCAAAAAACACCAATAACCCTGCTAAAACGCTTAAAAACAGTGAAAAACCGTCAAAAAACACCAATAGCCTTGCTATAACGCTTAAAAACAGTGAAAAACCGTCAAAAAACAGCAAGAACCCTGCTAAGACGCTTAAAGACAGTGGAAAACCGTCAAAAAAAAACAATAACCCTGCTATAACGCTTAAAAACAGTGAAAAACCGTCAAAAGACACCAATAACCCTGCTATACCGCTTAAAAACAGTGAAAAACCGTGAAAAGACACCAAGAACCCTGCTAAAACGCTTAAAAACAGTGAAAAACCGTCAAAAATCACCAATAACCCTGCTAAAACGCTTAAAAACAGTGAAAAACCGTCAAAAACACCAATAACCCTGCTAAAACGCTTAAAAACAGTGAGAACCGTCAAAAAACACCAATAACCCTGCTAAAACTTTTAAAAACAGTGAAAAACCGTCAAAAAACACCAAGAACCATGCTAAAACGCTTAAAAACAGTGAAAAACCGTCAACAAACACCAATAACCCTGCTAAAACGCTTAAAAACAGTGAAAAACCGTCAAAAAACACCAATAACCCTGCTAAAACGCTTAAAAACAGTGAAAAACCGTCAAAAAACACCAATAATCCTGCTAAAACGCTTGAAAACAGTGAAAAACCGTCAAAAAACACCAATAACCCTGCTAAAACGCTTAAAACAGTGAAAAACCGTCAAAAAACACCAAATACCCTTCTAAAACGCTTAAAAACAGTGAAAAACCGTCAAAAAACACCAAGAACCCTGCTAAAACGTTTAAAAACAGTGAAAAACCGTCAAAAAACACCAATAACCCTGCTAAAACGCTTAAAAACAGTGAAAAACCGTCAAAAAACACCAATAGCCCTGCTAAAACGCTTAAAAACAGTGAAAAACCGTCAAAAAAACACCAATAACCCTGCTAAAACGCTTAAAAACAGTGGAAAACCGTCAAAAAACACCAAGAACCCTGCTAAAACGCTTAAAAACAGTGAAAAACTGTCAAAATACACCAAGAACACTGCTAAAACGCCCAAAACCAGTGAAAAACCATCAAAAAACACCAATAACCCTGCTAAAACGCTTAAAAACAGTGAAAACAGTGAAACACCGTCAAAAACACACCAATAACCCTGCTAAAACGATTAAAAACAGTGAAAACCCGTCAAAAAACACAAAGAACCCTGCTAAAACGCTTAAAAACAGTGAAAAACCGTCAAAAACCACCAATAACCCTGCTAAAACAGCGAAAAACCGTCAAAAAACACCAAGAACCATGCTAAAACGTTTCAAAACAGTGGAAAACCGTCAAAAAACACCAATAACCCTGCTAAAACGCTTAAAAACAGTAAAAAACCGTCAAAAAAACACCAAGAAACCTGCTAAAAAGCTTAAAAACAGTGAAAAACCGTCAAAAAACACCAAGAACCCTGCTATAACGTTTAAAAACAGTGAAAAACCGTCAAAAAACACCAAGAACTTTGCTAAAACGCTCAAAAACAGTGAAAATCCGTCAAAAAACACCAAGAACCCTGCTATAACGTTTAAAAACAGTGAAAAACCGTCAAAAAACACCAATAACCCTGCTAAAACGCTTAAAAACAGTGAAAAACCGTCAAAAAACACCAATAGCCTTGCTATAACGCTTAAAAACAGTGAAAAACCGTCAAAAAACAGCAAGAACCCTGCTAAAACGCTTAAAGACGGTGAAAAACCGTCAAAAAACACCAATAACCCTGCTATAACGCTTAAAAACAGTGAAAAACCGTCAAAAGACACCAATAACCCTGCTATACCGCTTAAAAACAGTGAAAAACCGTGAAAAGACACCAAGAACCCTGCTAAAACGCTTAAAAACAGTGAAAAACCGTCAAAAATCACCAAGAACCCTGCTATAACGTTTAAAAACAGTGAAAAACCGTCAAAAAACACCAAGAACTTTGCTAAAACGCTCAAAAACAGTGAAAATCCGTCAAAAACACCAAGAACCCTGCTATAACGTTTAAAAACAGTGAAAAACCGTCAAAAAACACCAATAACCCTGCTAAAACGCTTAAAAACAGTGAAAAACCGTCAAAAAACACCAATAGCCTTGCTATAACGCTTAAAAACAGTGAAAAACCGTCAAAAAACAGCAAGAACCCTGCTAAAACGCTTAAAGACGGTGAAAAACCGTCAAAAAACACCAATAACCCTGCTATAACGCTTAAAAACAGTGAAAAACCGTCAAAAGACACCAATAACCCTGCTATACCGCTTAAAAACAGTGAAAAACCGTGAAAAGACACCAAGAACCCTGCTAAAACGCTTAAAAACAGTGAAAAACCGTCAAAAATCACCAAGAACCCTGCTATAACGTTTAAAAACAGTGAAAAACCGTCAAAAAACACCAAGAACTTTGCTAAAACGCTCAAAAACAGTGAAAATCCGTCAAAAACACCAAGAACCCTGCTATAACGTTTAAAAACAGTGAAAAACCGTCAAAAAACACCAATAACCCTGCTAAAACGCTTAAAAACAGTGAAAAACCGTCAAAAAACACCAATAGCCTTGCTATAACGCTTAAAAACAGTGAAAAACCGTCAAAAAACAGCAAGAACCCTGCTAAAACGTTTAAAAACAGTGAAAAACCGTCAAAAAACACCAATAACCCTGCTAAAACGCTTAAAAACAGTGAAAAACCGTCAAAAAACACCAATAGCCTTGCTATAACGCTTAAAAACAGTGAAAAACCGTCAAAAAACAGCAAGAACCCTGCTAAAACGCTTAAAGACGGTGAAAAACCGTCAAAAAACACCAATAACCCTGCTATAACGCTTAAAAACAGTGAAAAACCGTCAAAAGACACCAATAACCCTGCTATACCGCTTAAAAACAGTGAAAAACCGTGAAAAGACACCAAGAACCCTGCTAAAACGCTTAAAAACAGTGAAAAACCGTCAAAAATCACCAATAACCCTGCTGAAACGCTTAAAAACAGTGAAAAACCGTCAAAAAACACCAATAACCCTGCTAAAACGCTTAAAAACAGTGAAAAACCGTCAAAAAACACCAATAACCCTGCTAAAACTTTTAAAAACAGTGAAAAACCGTCAAAAAACACCAATAACCCTGCTAAAACGCTTAAAAACAGTGAAAAACCGTCAACAAACACCAATAACCCTGCTAAAACGCTTAAAAACAGTGCAAAACCGTCAAAAAACACCAATACCCTGCTAAAACGCTTAAAAACAGTGAAAAACCGTCAAAAAACACCAATAACCCTGCTAAAACGCTTGAAAACAGTGAAAAACCGTCAAAAAACACCAATAACCCTGCTAAAACGCTTAAAAACAGTGAAAAACCGTCAAAAAACACCAATAACCCTGCTAAAACGCTTAAAAACAGTGAAAAACCGTCAAAAAACACCAAGAACCCTGCTAAAACGCTTAAAAACAATGACAAACCGTCAAAAAACACCAAGAGACCTGCTAAAACGCTTAAAACAGTGAAAAACCGTCAAAAAACACCAAGAACCCTGCTATAACGCTTAAAAACAGTAAAAAACCGTCCAAAAACACCAATAACCCTGCTAAAACGCTTAAAAACAGTAAAAACCGTCAAAAAACACCAATAACCCTGCTAAAACGCTTAAAAACAGTGAAAAGCCGTCAAAAAACACCAATAACCCTGCTATAACGTTTAAAAACAGTGAAAAACCGTCAAAAAACACCAATAACCCTGCTAAAACGCTTAAAAACAGTGAAAAACCGTCAAAAAACACCAATAGCCTTGCTATAACGCTTAAAAACAGTGAAAAACCGTCAAAAAACAGCAAGAACCCTGCTAAAACGCTTAAAGACGGTGAAAAACCGTCAAAAAACACCAATAACCCTGCTATAACGCTTAAAAACAGTGAAAAACCGTCAAAAGACACCAATAACCCTGCTATACCGCTTAAAAACAGTGAAAAACCGTGAAAAGACACCAAGAACCCTGCTAAAACGCTTAAAAACAGTGAAAAACCGTCAAAAATCACCAATAACCCTGCTGAAACGCTTAAAAACAGTGAAAAACCGTCAAAAAACACCAATAACCCTGCTAAAACGCTTAAAAACAGTGAAAAACCGTCAAAAAACACCAATAACCCTGCTAAAACTTTTAAAAACAGTGAAAAACCGTCAAAAAACACCAATAACCCTGCTAAAACGCTTAAAAACAGTGAAAAACCGTCAACAAACACCAATAACCCTGCTAAAACGCTTAAAAACAGTGAAAAACCGTCAAAAAACACCAATACCCTGCTAAAACGCTTAAAAACAGTGAAAAACCGTCAAAAAACACCAATAACCCTGCTAAAACGCTTGAAAACAGTGAAAAACCGTCAAAAAACACCAATAACCCTGCTAAAACGCTTAAAAACAGTGAAAAACCGTCAAAAAACACCAATAACCCTGCTAAAACGCTTAAAAACAATGACAAACCGTCAAAAAACACCAAGAGCCCTGCTAAAACGCTTAAAACAGTGAAAAACCGTTAAAAAACACCAAGAACCCTGCTATAACGTTTAAAAACAGTGAAAAACCGTCAAAAAACACCAATAACCCTGCTAAAACGCTTAAAAACAGTGAAAAACCGTCAAAAAACACCAATAGCCTTGCTATAACGCTTAAAAACAGTGAAAAACCGTCAAAAAACAGCAAGAACCCTGCTAAAACGCTTAAAGACGGTGAAAAACTGTCAAAAAACACCAATAACCCTGCTATAACGCTTAAAAACAGTGAAAAACCGTCAAAAGACACCAATAACCCTGCTATACCGCTTAAAAACAGTGAAAAACCGTGAAAAGACACCAAGAACCCTGCTAAAACGCTTAAAAACAGTGAAAAACCGTCAAAAATCACCAAGAACCCTGCTATAACGTTTAAAAACAGTGAAAAACCGTCAAAAAACACCAAGAACTTTGCTAAAACGCTCAAAAACAGTGAAAATCCGTCAAAAAACACCAAGAACCCTGCTATAACGTTTAAAAACAGTGAAAAACCGTCAAAAAACACCAATAACCCTGCTAAAACGCTTAAAAACAGTGAAAAACTGTCAAAAAACACCAATAGCCTTGCTATAACGCTTAAAAACAGTGAAAAACCGTCAAAAAACAGCAAGAACCCTGCTAAAACGCTTAAAGACGGTGAAAAACCGTCAAAAAACACCAATAACCCTGCTATAACGCTTAAAAACAGTGAAAAACCGTCAAAAGACACCAATAACCCTGCTATACCGCTTAAAAACAGTGAAAAACCGTGAAAAGACACCAAGAACCCTGCTAAAACGCTTAAAAACAGTGAAAAACCGTCAAAAATCACCAATAACCCTGCTGAAACGCATAAAAACAGTGAAAAACCGTCAAAAAACACCAATAACCCTGCTAAAACGCTTAAAAACAGTGAAAAACCGTCAAAAAACACCAATAACCCTGCTAAAACTTTTAAAAACAGTGAAAAACCGTCAAAAAACACCAATAACCCTGCTAAAACGCTTAAAAACAGTGAAAAACCGTCAACAAACACCAATAACCCTGCTAAAACGCTTAAAAACAGTGAAAAACCGTCAAAAAACACCAATACCCTGCTAAAACGCTTAAAAACAGTGAAAAACCGTCAAAAAACACCAATAACCCTGCTAAAACGCTTGAAAACAGTGAAAAACCGTCAAAAAACACCAATAACCCTGCTAAAACGCTTAAAAACAGTGAAAAACCGTCAAAAAACACCAATAACCCTGCTAAAACGCTTAAAAACAGTGAAAAACCGTCAAAAAACACCAAGAACCCTGCTAAAACGCTTAAAAACAGTGAAAAACCGTCAAAAAACACCAATAACCCTGCTAAAACGCTTAAAAACAATGACAAACCGTCAAAAAACACCAAGAGACCTGCTAAAACGCTTAAAACAGTGAAAAACCGTCAAAAAACACCAAGAACCCTGCTATAACGCTTAAAAACAGTAAAAAACCGTCCAAAAACACCAATAACCCTGCTAAAACGCTTAAAAACAGTAAAAAACCGTCAAAAAACACCAATAACCCTGCTAAAACGCTTAAAAACAGTGAAAAGCCGTCAAAAAACACCAATAACCCTGCTATAACGTTTAAAAACAGTGAAAAACCGTCAAAAAACACCAATAACCCTGCTAAAACGCTTAAAAACAGTGAAAAACCGTCAAAAAACACCAATAGCCTTGCTATAACGCTTAAAAACAGTGAAAAACCGTCAAAAAACAGCAAGAACCCTGCTAAAACGCTTAAAGACGGTGAAAAACCGTCAAAAAACACCAATAACCCTGCTATAACGCTTAAAAACAGTGAAAAACCGTCAAAAGACACCAATAACCCTGCTATACCGCTTAAAAACAGTGAAAAACCGTGAAAAGACACCAAGAACCCTGCTAAAACGCTTAAAAACAGTGAAAAACCGTCAAAAATCACCAATAACCCTGCTGAAACGCTTAAAAACAGTGAAAAACCGTCAAAAAACACCAATAACCCTGCTAAAACGCTTAAAAACAGTGAAAAACCGTCAAAAAACACCAATAACCCTGCTAAAACTTTTAAAAACAGTGAAAAACCGTCAAAAAACACCAATAACCCTGCTAAAACGCTTAAAAACAGTGAACAACCGTCAAAAGACACCAATAACCCTGCTATACCGCTTAAAAACAGTGAAAAACCGTGAAAAGACACCAAGAACCCTGCTAAAACGCTTAAAAACAGTGAAAAACCGTCAAAAATCACCAATAACCCTGCTGAAACGCTTAAAAACAGTGAAAAACCGTCAAAAAACACCAATAACCCTGCTAAAACGCTTAAAAACAGTGAAAAACCGTCAAAAATCACCAATAACCCTGCTGAAACGCATAAAAACAGTGAAAAACCGTCAAAAAACACCAATAACCCTGCTAAAACGCTTAAAAACAGTGAAAAACCGTCAAAAAACACCAATAACCCTGCTAAAACTTTTAAAAACAGTGAAAAACCGTCAAAAAACACCAATAACCCTGCTAAAACGCTTAAAAACAGTGAAAAACCGTCAACAAACACCAATAACCCTGCTAAAACGCTTAAAAACAGTGAAAAACCGTCAAAAAACACCAATACCCTGCTAAAACGCTTAAAAACAGTGAAAAACCGTCAAAAAACACCAATAACCCTGCTAAAACGCTTGAAAACAGTGAAAAACCGTCAAAAAACACCAATAACCCTGCTAAAACGCTTAAAAACAGTGAAAAACCGTCAAAAAACACCAATAACCCTGCTAAAACGCTTAAAAACAGTGAAAAACCGTCAAAAAACACCAAGAACCCTGCTAAAACGCTTAAAAACAGTGAAAAACCGTCAAAAAACACCAATAACCCTGCTAAAACGCTTAAAAACAATGACAAACCGTCAAAAAACACCAAGAGACCTGCTAAAACGCTTAAAACAGTGAAAAACCGTCAAAAAACACCAAGAACCCTGCTATAACGCTTAAAAACAGTAAAAAACCGTCCAAAAACACCAATAACCCTGCTAAAACGCTTAAAAACAGTAAAAAACCGTCAAAAAACACCAATAACCCTGCTAAAACGCTTAAAAACAGTGAAAAGCCGTCAAAAAACACCAATAACCCTGCTATAACGTTTAAAAACAGTGAAAAACCGTCAAAAAACACCAATAACCCTGCTAAAACGCTTAAAAACAGTGAAAAACCGTCAAAAAACACCAATAGCCTTGCTATAACGCTTAAAAACAGTGAAAAACCGTCAAAAAACAGCAAGAACCCTGCTAAAACGCTTAAAGACGGTGAAAAACCGTCAAAAAACACCAATAACCCTGCTATAACGCTTAAAAACAGTGAAAAACCGTCAAAAGACACCAATAACCCTGCTATACCGCTTAAAAACAGTGAAAAACCGTGAAAAGACACCAAGAACCCTGCTAAAACGCTTAAAAACAGTGAAAAACCGTCAAAAATCACCAATAACCCTGCTGAAACGCTTAAAAACAGTGAAAAACCGTCAAAAAACACCAATAACCCTGCTAAAACGCTTAAAAACAGTGAAAAACCGTCAAAAAACACCAATAACCCTGCTAAAACTTTTAAAAACAGTGAAAAACCGTCAAAAAACACCAATAACCCTGCTAAAACGCTTAAAAACAGTGAAAAACCGTCAAAAGACACCAATAACCCTGCTATACCGCTTAAAAACAGTGAAAAACCGTGAAAAGACACCAAGAACCCTGCTAAAACGCTTAAAAACAGTGAAAAACCGTCAAAAATCACCAATAACCCTGCTGAAACGCTTAAAAACAGTGAAAAACCGTCAAAAAACACCAATAACCCTGCTAAAACGCTTAAAAACAGTGAAAAACCGTCAAAAAACACCAATAACCCTGCTAAAACTTTTAAAAACAGTGAAAAACCGTCAAAAAACACCAATAACCCTGCTAAAACGCTTAAAAACAGTGAAAAACCGTCAACAAACACCAATAACCCTGCTAAAACGCTTAAAAACAGTGAAAAACCGTCAAAAAACACCAATACCCTGCTAAAACGCTTAAAAACAGTGAAAAACCGTCAAAAAACACCAATAACCCTGCTAAAACGCTTGAAAACAGTGAAAAACCGTCAAAAAACACCAATAACCCTGCTAAAACGCTTAAAAACAGTGAAAAACCGTCAAAAAACACCAATAACCCTGCTAAAACGCTTAAAACAGTGAAAAACCGTCAAAAAACACCAATAACCCTGCTAAAACGCTTAAAAACAATGACAAACCGTCAAAAAACACCAAGAGCCCTGCTAAAACGCTTAAAACAGTGAAAAACCGTCAAAAAACACCAAGAACCCTGCTATAACGTTTAAAAACAGTGAAAAACCGTCAAAAAACACCAATAACCCTGCTAAAACGCTTAAAAACAGTGAAAAACCGTCAAAAAACACCAATAGCCTTGCTATAACGCTTAAAAACAGTGAAAAACCGTCAAAAAACAGCAAGAACCCTGCTAAAACGCTTAAAGACGGTGAAAAACTGTCAAAAAACACCAATAACCCTGCTATAACGCTTAAAAACAGTGAAAAACCGTCAAAAGACACCAATAACCCTGCTATACCGCTTAAAAACAGTGAAAAACCGTGAAAAGACACCAAGAACCCTGCTAAAACGCTTAAAAACAGTGAAAAACCGTCAAAAATCACCAAGAACCCTGCTATAACGTTTTAAAAACAGTGAAAACCGTCAAAAAACACCAAGAACTTTGCTAAAACGCTCAAAAACAGTGAAAATCCGTCAAAAAACACCAAGAACCCTGCTATAACGTTTAAAAACAGTGAAAAACCGTCAAAAAACACCAATAACCCTGCTAAAACGCTTAAAAACAGTGAAAAACCGTCAAAAAACACCAATAGCCTTGCTATAACGCTTAAAAACAGTGAAAAACCGTCAAAAACAGCAAGAACCCTGCTAAAACGCTTAAAGACGGTGAAAAACCGTCAAAAAACACCAATAACCCTGCTATAACGCTTAAAAACAGTGAAAAACCGTCAAAAGACTCCAATAACCCTGCTATACCGCTTAAAAACAGTGAAAAACCGTGAAAAGACACCAAGAACCCTGCTAAAACGCTTAAAAACAGTGAAAAACCGTCAAAAATCACCAATAACCCTGCTGAAACGCTTAAAAACAGTGAAAAACCGTCAAAAAACACCAATAACCCTGCTAAAACGCTTAAAAACAGGTAAAAACCGTCAAAAAACACCAATAACCCTGCTAAAACTTTTAAAAACAGTGAAAAACCGTCAAAAAACACCAATAACCCTGCTAAAACGCTTAAAAACAGTGAAAAACCGTCAACAAACACCAATAACCCTGCTAAAACGCTTAAAAACAGTGAAAAACCGTCAAAAAACACCAATACCCTGCTAAAACGCATAAAAACAGTGAAAAACCGTCAAAAAACACCAATAACCCTGCTAAAACGCTTGAAAACAGTGAAAAACCGTCAAAAAACACCAATAACCCTGCTAAAACGCTTAAAAACAGTGAAAAACCGTCAAAAAACACCAATAACCCTGCTAAAACGCTTAAAAACAGTGAAAAACCGTCAAAAAACACCAAGAACCCTGCTAAAACGCTTAAAAACAGTGAAAAACCGTCAAAAAACACCAATAACCCTGCTAAAACGCTTAAAAACAATGACAAACCGTCAAAAAACACCAAGAGACCTGCTAAAACGCTTAAAACAGTGAAAAACCGTCAAAAAACACCAAGAACCCTGCTATAACGCTTAAAAACAGTAAAAAACCGTCCAAAAACACCAATAACCCTGCTAAAACGCTTAAAAACAGTAAAAAACCGTCAAAAAACACCAATAACCCTGCTAAAACGCTTAAAAACAGTGAAAAGCCGTCAAAAAACACCAATAACCCTGCTATAACGTTTAAAAACAGTGAAAAACCGTCAAAAAACACCAATAACCCTGCTAAAACGCTTAAAAACAGTGAAAAACCGTCAAAAAACACCAATAGCCTTGCTATAACGCTTAAAAACAGTGAAAAACCGTCAAAAAACAGCAAGAACCCTGCTAAAACGCTTAAAGACGGTGAAAAACCGTCAAAAAACACCAATAACCCTGCTATAACGCTTAAAAACAGTGAAAAACCGTCAAAAGACACCAATAACCCTGCTATACCGCTTAAAAACAGTGAAAAACCGTGAAAAGACACCAAGAACCCTGCTAAAACGCTTAAAAACAGTGAAAAACCGTCAAAAATCACCAATAACCCTGCTAAAACTTTTAAAAACAGTGAAAAACCGTCAAAAAACACCAATAACCCTGCTAAAACGCTTAAAAACAGTGAAAAACCGTCAACAAACACCAATAACCCTGCTAAAACGCTTAAAAACAGTGAAAAACCGTCAAAAAACACCAATACCCTGCTAAAACGCTTAAAAACAGTGAAAAACCGTCAAAAAACACCAATAACCCTGCTAAAACGCTTAAAAACAGTGAAAAACCGTCAAAAAACACCAATAGCCTTGCTATAACGCTTAAAAACAGTGAAAAACCGTCAAAAAACAGCAAGAACCCTGCTAAAACGCTTAAAGACGGTGAAAAACCGTCAAAAAACACCAATAACCCTGCTATAACGCTTAAAAACAGTGAAAAACCGTCAAAAGACACCAATAACCCTGCTATACCGCTTAAAAACAGTGAAAAACCGTGAAAAGACACCAAGAACCCTGCTAAAACGCTTAAAAACAGTGAAAAACCGTCAAAAATCACCAATAACCCTGCTGAAACGCTTAAAAACAGTGAAAAACCGTCAAAAAACACCAATAACCCTGCTAAAACGCTTAAAAACAGTGAAAAACCGTCAAAAAACACCAATAACCCTGCTAAAACTTTTAAAAACAGTGAAAAACCGTCAAAAAACACCAATAACCCTGCTAAAACGCTTAAAAACAGTGAAAAACCGTCAACAAACACCAATAACCCTGCTAAAACGCTTAAAAACAGTGAAAAACCGTCAAAAAACACCAATACCCTGCTAAAACGCTTAAAAACAGTGAAAAACCGTCAAAAAACACCAATAACCCTGCTAAAACGCTTGAAAACAGTGAAAAACCGTCAAAAAACACCAAGAACCCTGCTATAACGCTTAAAAACAGTAAAAAACCGTCCAAAAACACCAATAACCCTGCTAAAACGCTTAAAAACAGTAAAAAACCGTCAAAAAACACCAATAACCCTGCTAAAACGCTTAAAAACAGTGAAAAGCCGTCAAAAAACACCAATAACCCTGCTATAACGTTTAAAAACAGTGAAAAACCGTCAAAAAACACCAATAACCCTGCTAAATCGCTTAAAAACAGTGAAAAACCGTCAAAAAACACCAATAGCCTTGCTATAACGCTTAAAAACAGTGAAAAACCGTCAAAAAACAGCAAGAACCCTGCTAAAACGCTTAAAGACGGTGAAAAACCGTCAAAAAACACCAATAACCCTGCTATAACGCTTAAAAACAGTGAAAAACCGTCAAAAGACACCAATAACCCTGCTATACCGCTTAAAAACAGTGAAAAACCGTGAAAAGACACCAAGAACCCTGCTAAAACGCTTAAAAACAGTGAAAAACCGTCAAAAATCACCAATAACCCTGCTGAAACGCTTAAAAACAGTGAAAAACCGTCAAAAAACACCAATAACCCTGCTAAAACGCTTAAAAACAGTGAAAAACCGTCAAAAAACACCAATAACCCTGCTAAAACTTTTAAAAACAGTGAAAAACCGTCAAAAAACACCAATAACCCTGCTAAAACGCTTAAAAACAGTGAAAAACCGTCAACAAACACCAATAACCCTGCTAAAACGCTTAAAAACAGTGAAAAACCGTCAAAAAACACCAATACCCTGCTAAAACGCTTAAAAACAGTGAAAAACCGTCAAAAAACACCAATAACCCTGCTAAAACGCTTGAAAACAGTGAAAAACCGTCAAAAAACACCAATAACCCTGCTAAAACGCTTAAAAACAGTAAAAAACCGTCAAAAAACACCAATAACCCTGCTAAAACGCTTAAAAACAGTGAAAAACCGTCAAAAAACACCAAGAACCCTGCTAAAACGCTTAAAAACAGTGAAAAACCGTCAAAAAACACCAATAACCCTGCTAAAACGCTTAAAAACAATGACAAACCGTCAAAAAACACCAAGAGCCCTGCTAAAACGCTTAAAACAGTGAAAAACCGTCAAAAAACACCAAGAACCCTGCTATAACCCTTAAAAACAGTAAAAAACCGTCCAAAAACACCAATAACCCTGCTAAAACGCTTAAAAACAGTGAAAAGCCGTCAAAAAACACCAATAACCCTGCTAAAACGCTTAAAAACAGTGAAAAACCGTCAAAAAACACCAATAACCCTGCTAAAACGATTAAAAACAGTGAAAAACCGTCAAAAAACACCAATAACCCTGCTAAAACGCTTAAAAACAGTGAAAAACCGTCAAAAAACACCAATAACCCTGCCAAAACGCTTAAAAACAGTGAAAAACCGTCAAAAAACACCAATAACCCTGCTAAAACGCTTAAAAACAGTGAAAAACCGTCAAAAAACACCAATAACCCTGCTAAAACGCTTAAAAACAGTGAAAAACTGTCAAAAAACACCAATAACCCTGCTAAAACGCTTAAAACAGTGAAAAACCGTCAAAAAACACCAATAACCCTGCTAAAACGCTTAAAAACAGTGAAAAACCGTCAAAAAACACCAAGAACCCTGCTAAAACGCTTAAAAACAGTGAAAAACCGTCAAAAAACACCAATAACCCTGCTAAAACGCTTAAAAACAATGACAAACCGTCAAAAAACACCAAGAGCCCTGCTAAAACGCTTAAAACAGTGAAAAACCGTCAAAAAACACCAAGAACCCTGCTATAACGCTTAAAAACAGTAAAAAACCGTCCAAAAACACCAATAACCCTGCTAAAACGCTTAAAAACAGTAAAAAACCGTCAAAAAACACCAATAACCCTGCTAAAACGCTTAAAAACAGTGAAAAGCCGTCAAAAAACACCAATAACCCTGCTAAACCGCTTAAAAACAGTGAAAAACCGTCAAAAAACACCAATAACCCTGCTAAAACGATTAAAAACAGTGAAAAACCGTCAAAAAACACCAATAACCCTGCGAAAACGCTTAAAAACAGTGAAAAACCGTCAAAAAACACCAATAACCCTGCCAAAACGCTTAAAAACAGTGAAAAACCGTCAAAAAACACCAATAACCCTGCTAAAACGCTTAAAAACAGTGAAAAACCGTCAAAAAACACCAATAACCCTGCTAAAACGCTTAAAAACAGTGAAAAACTGTCAAAAAACACCAATAACCCTGCTAAAACGCTTAAAAACAGTGCAAAACCGTCAAAAAACACCAATAACCCTGCCAAAACGCTTAAAAACAGTGAAAAACCGTCAAAAAACACCAATAACCCTGCTAAAACGCTTAAAAACAGTGAAAAACCGTCAAAAAACACCAATAACCCTGCTAAAACGCTTAAAAACAGTGAAAAACCGTCAAAAAACACCAATAACCCTGCTAAAACGCTCAAAAACAGTGAAAAACCGTCAAACAACACCAATAACCCTGCTAAAACGCTTAAAAACAGTGAAAAACTGTCAAAAAACACCAATAACCCTGCTAAAACGCTTAAAAACTGTGAAAAACCGTCAAAAAACACCAATAACTCTGCTAAAACGCTTAAAAACAGTGAAAAACCGTCAAAAAACACCAATAACCCTGCTAAAACGCTGAAAAACAGTGAAAAACCGTCAAAAAACACCAATAACCATGCTAAAACGCTTAAAAACAGTGAAAAATCGTCAAAAAACACCAATAACCCTGCTAAAACGCTTAAAAACAGTGAAAAACTGTCAAAAAACACCAATAACCCTGCTAAAACGCTTAAAAACAGTGAAAACCCGTCAAAAAACACCAATAACCCTGCTAAAACGCTTAAAAACAGTGAAAAAACGTCAAAAAACACCAATAACCCTGCTAAAACGCTTAAAAACAGTGAAAAACCGTCAAAAAACACCAATAACCCTGCTAAAACGCTGAAAAACAGTGAAAAACCGTCAAAAAACACCAATAACCCTGCTAAAACGCCTAAAAACAGTGAAAAACCGTCAAAAAACACCAATAACCCTGCTAAAACGCTTAAAAACAGTGAAAAACTGTCAAAAAACACCAATAACCCTGCTAAAACTTTTAAAAACAGTGAAAAACCGTCAAAAAACACCAATAACCCTGCTAAAACGCTTAAAAACAGTGAAAAACTGTCAAAAAACACCAATAACCCTGCTAAAGCGCTTAAAAACGGTGAAAAACTGTCAAAAATCACAAATAACCCTGCTAAAACGCTTAAAAACAGTGAAAAACGTCAAAAAACACCAATAACCCTGCTAAAACGCTTAAAAACAGTGAAAAACCGTCAAAAATACCAATAACCCTGCTAAAACGCTTAAAAACAGTGAAAACCGTCAAAAAACACCAATAATCCTGCTAAAACGCTTAAAAACAGTGAAAAACCGTCAAAAACACCAATAACCCTGCTAAAACGCTTAAAACAGTGAAAAACTGTCAAAAAACTTCAATAACCCTGCTAAAACGCTTAAAAACAGTGAAAAACCGTCAAAAAACACCAATAACCCTGCTAAAACGCTTAAAAACAGTGAAACACCGTCAAAAAACACCAATAACCCTGCTAAAACGCTGAAAAACAGTGAAAAACCGTCAAAAAACACCAATAACCCTGCTAAAACGCTTAAAAACAGTGAAAAACCGTCAAAAAACACCAATAACCCTGCTAAAACGCTTAAAAACAGTGAAAAACCGTCAAAAAACACCAATAACCCTGCTAAAACGCCTAAAAACAGTGAAAAACCGTCAAAAAACACCAATAACCCTGCTAAAACGCTTAAAAACAGTGAAAAACCGTCAAAAAACACCAATAACCCTGCTAAAACGCTTAAAAACAGTGAAAAACCGTCAAAAAACACCAATAACCCTGCTAAAACGCTTAAAAACAGTGAAAAACCGTCAAAAAAACACCAATAACCCTGTTAAAACGCTTAAAAACAGTGAAAAACCGTCAAAAAACACCAATAACCCTGCCAAAACGCTTAAAACAGTGAAAACCCGTCAAAAAACACCAATAACCCTGCTAAAACGCTTAAAAACAGTGAAAAACTGTCAAAAAACACCGATAACCCTGCTAAAACGCTTAAAAACAGTGAAAAACCGTCAAAAAACACCAATAACCCTGCTAAAACGCTTAAAAACAGTGAAAAACCGTCAAAAAACACCAATAACCCTGCTAAAACGCTTAAAAACAGTGAAAAACTGTCAAAAAACACCAATAACCCTGCTAAAACGCTTGAATACAGTGAAAAACTGTCAAAAAACACCAATAACCCTGCTAAAACGCTTAAAAACAGTGAAAAACCGTCAAAAAACACCAATAACCCTGCTAAAACTCTTAATAACAGTGAAAAACTGTCAAAAAACACCAATAACCCTGCTAAAACGCTTAAAAACAGTGAAAAACCGTCAAGAAACACCAATAACCCTGCTAAAACGCTTAAAAACAGTGAAAAACCGTCAAAAAACACCAATAACCCTGCTAAAACGCTTAAAAACAGTGAAAAACCGTCAAAAAACACCAATAACCCTGCTAAAACGCTTAAAAACAGTGAAAAACCGTCAAAAAACACCAATAACCCTGCTGAAACGCTTAAAAACAGTGAAAAACAGTCAAAAAACTCCAATAACCCTGCTAAAACGCTTAAAAACAGTGAAAAACCGTCAAAAAACACCAATAACCCTGCTAAAACGCTTAAAAACAGTGAAAACCGTCAAAAACCCCCAATAACCCTGCTAAAACGCTTAAAAACAGTGAAAAACCGTCAAAAAACACCAATAACCCTGCTAAAACGCTTAAAAACAGTGAAAACCGTCAAAAAACACCAATAACCCTGCTAAAACGCTTAAAAACAGTGAAAAACCGTCAAAAAACACCAATAACCCTGCTAAAACGCTTAAAAACAGTGAAAAACGGTCAAAAAACACCAATAACCCTGCTAAAACGCTTAAAAACAGTGCAAAACCGTCAAAAACCCCCAATAACCCTGCTAAAACGCTTAAAAACAGTGAAAAACCGTCAAAAAACACCAATAACCCTGCTAAAACGCTTAAAAACAGTGGAAAACCGTCAATAAACACCAATAACCCTGCTAAAACGCTTAAAAACAGTGAAAAACCGTCAAAAAACACCAATAACCCTGCTAAAACGCTTAAAAACACTGAAAAACCGTCAAAAAACACCAATAACCCTGCTAAAACGCTTAAAAACAGTGAAAAACCGTCAAAAAACACCAATAATCCTGCTAAAACGCTTAAAAACAGTGAAAAACCGTCAAAAAACACCAATAACCCTGCTAAAACGCTTAAAAACAGTGAAAAACCGTCAAAAAACACCAATAACCCTGCTAAAACGCTTAAAAACAGTGAAAAACCGTCAAAAAATACCAATAACCCTGCTAAAACGCTTAAAAACAGTGAAAAACCGTCAAAAAACACCAATAACCCTGCTAAAACGCTTAAAAACAGTGAAAAACCGTCAAAAAACACCAATAACCCTGCTAAAACGCTTAAAAACAGTGAAGAACCGTCAAAAAATACCAATAACCCTGCTAAAACGCTTAAAAACAGTGAAAAATCGTCAAAAAACACCAATAACCCTGCTAAAACGCTTAAAAACAGTGAAAAATTGTCAAAAAACACCAATAACCCTGCTAAAACGCTTAAAAACAGTGAAAAACCGTCAAAAAACACCAATAACCCTGCTAAAACGCTTAAAAACAGTGAAAAACCGTCAAAAAACACCAATAACCCTGCTAAAGCGCTTAAAAACAGTGAAAAATTGTCAAAAAACACCAATAACGCTGCTAAAACGCTTAAAAACAGTGAAAAACCGTCAAAAAACACCAATAACCCTGCTAAAACGCTTAAAAACAGTGAAAAACCGTCAAAAAACACCAATAACCCTGCTAAAGCGCTTAAAAACAGTGAAAAACCGTCAAAAAACACCAATAACCCTGCTAAAACGCTTAAAAACAGTGAAAAACCGTCAAAAAACACCAATAACCCTGCTAAAACGCTTAAAAACAGTGAAAAACCGTCAAAAAACACCAATAACCCTGCTAAAGCGCCTAAAAACAGTGAAAAACCGTCAAAAAACACCAATAACCCTGCTAAAACGCTTAATAACAGTGAAAAACCGTCAAAAAACACCAATAACCCTTCTAAAACGCTTAAAAACAGTGAAAAACCGTCAAAAACAGTGAAAAACCGTCAAAAAACACCAATAACCCTGCTAAAACGCTTAAAAACAGTGGAAAACCGTCAAAAAACACCAATAATCCTGCTAAAACGCTTAAAAACAGTGAAAAACCGTCAAGAAACACCAATAACCCTGCTAAAACGCTTAAAAACAGTGTGAAACACCGTCAAGAAACACCAATAACCCCGCTAAAACGCTTAAAAACAGTGAAAACCCGTCAAGAAACACCAATAACCCTGCTAAAACGCTTAAAAACAGTGAAAAACCGTCAAAAAACACCAATAACCCTGCTAAAACGCTCAAAAACAGTGAAAAACCGTCAAAAAACACCAATGACCCTGCTAAAACGCTTAAAAACAGTGAAAAACCGTCAAAAAACACCAATAACCCTGCTAAAACTCTTAAAAATAGTGAAAAACCGTCAAAAAACACCAATAACCCTGCTAA
The DNA here is from genome assembly GCF_964204865.1 of Styela clava. Classification (NCBI taxonomy): domain Eukaryota; kingdom Metazoa; phylum Chordata; class Ascidiacea; order Stolidobranchia; family Styelidae; genus Styela; species Styela clava. The sequence goes on from NC_135262.1 coordinate 20,335,605, forward strand.
AACGCTTAAAAACAGTGAAAAACCGTCAAAAAACACCAATAACCCAGCTAAAACGCTTAAAAACAGTGAAAAACCGTCAAAAAACACCAATAACCCTGCTAAAACGCTTAAAAACAGTGAAAAACTGTCAAAAAACACCAATAACCCTGCTAAAACGCTTAAAAACAGTGAAAAACCGTCAAAAAACACCAATAACCCTGCTAAAACGCTTAAAAACAGTGAAAAACTGTCAAAAAACACCAATAACCCTGCTAAAACGCTTAAAAACAGTGAAAAACCGTCAAAAAACACCAATAACCCTGCCAAAACGCTTAAAAACAGTAAAAAAACGTCAAAAAACACCGATAACCCTGCTAAAACGCTTAAAACATGGAAAAACCGTCAAAAAACACTAATAACCCTGCTAAAACGCTTAAAAACAGTGAAAAACCGTCAAAAAACACCAATAACCCTGCTAAAACGCTTAAAAACAGTGAAAAACCGTCAAAAAACACCAATAACCCTGCTAAAACGCTTAAAAACAGTGGAAAACCGTCAATAAACACCAATAACCCTGCTAAAACGCTTAAAAACAGTGAAAAACCGTCAAAAAACACTAATAACCCTGCTAAAACGCTTAAAAACAGTGAAAAACCGTCAAAAAACACCAATAACCCTGCTAAAACGCTTAAAAACAGTGAAAAATTGTCAAAAAACACCAATAACCCTGCTAAAACGCTTAAAAACAGTGAAAAACCGTCAAAAAACACCAATAACCCTGCTAAAACGCTTAAAAACAGTGAAAAACCGTCAAAAAACACCAATAACCCTGCTAAAGCGCTTAAAAACAGTGAAAAATTGTCAAAAAACACCAATAACGCTGCTAAAACGCTTAAAAACAGTGAAAAACCGTCAAAAAACACCAATAACCCTGCTAAAACGCTTAAAAACAGTGAAAAACCGTCAAAAAACACCAATAACCCTGCTAAAGCGCTTAAAAACAGTGAAAAACCGTCAAAAAACACCAATAACCCTGCTAAAACGCTTAAAAACAGTGAAAAACCGTCAAAAAACACCAATAACCCTGCTAAAACGCTTAAAAACAGTGAAAAACCGTCAAAAAACACCAATAACCCTGCTAAAGCGCCTAAAAACAGTGAAAAACCGTCAAAAAACACCAATAACCCTGCTAAAACGCTTAAAAACAGTGAAAAACCGTCAAAAAACACCAATAACCCTGCTAAAACGCTTAATAACAGTGAAAAACCGTCAAAAAACACCAATAACCCTTCTAAAACGCTTAAAAACAGTGAAAAACCGTCAAAAACAGTGAAAAACCGTCAAAAAACACCAATAACCCTGCTAAAACGCTTAAAAACAGTGGAAAACCGTCAAAAAACACCAATAATCCTGCTAAAACGCTTAAAAACAGTGAAAAACCGTCAAGAAACACCAATAACCCTGCTAAAACGCTTAAAAACAGTGAAACACCGTCAAGAAACACCAATAACCCCGCTAAAACGCTTAAAAACAGTGAAAACCCGTCAAGAAACACCAATAACCCTGCTAAAACGCTTAAAAACAGTGAAAAACCGTCAAAAAACACCAATAACCCTGCTAAAACGCTCAAAAACAGTGAAAAACCGTCAAAAAACACCAATGACCCTGCTAAAACGCTTAAAAACAGTGAAAAACCGTCAAAAAACACCAATAACCCTGCTAAAACGCTTAAAAATAGTGAAAAACCGTCAAAAAACACCAATAACCCTGCTAAAACGCTTAAAAACAGTGAAAAACCGTCAAAAAACACCAATAACCCAGCTAAAACGCTTAAAAACAGTGAAAAACCGTCAAAAAACACCAATAACCCTGCTAAAACGCTTAAAAACAGTGAAAAACTGTCAAAAAACACCAATAACCCTGCTAAAACGCTTAAAAACAGTGAAAAACCGTCAAAAAACACCAATAACCCTGCTAAAACGCTTAAAAACAGTGAAAAACTGTCAAAAAACACCAATAACCCTGCTAAAACGCTTAAAAACAGTGAAAAACCGTCAAAAAACACCAATAACCCTGCCAAAACGCTTAAAAACAGTAAAAAAACGTCAAAAAACACCGATAACCCTGCTAAAACGCTTAAAACATGGAAAAACCGTCAAAAAACACTAATAACCCTGCTAAAACGCTTAAAAACAGTGAAAAACCGTCAAAAAACACCAATAACCCTGCTAAAACGCTTAAAAACAGTGAAAAACCGTCAAAAAACACCAATAACCCTGCTAAAACGCTTAAAAACAGTGGAAAACCGTCAATAAACACCAATAACCCTGCTAAAACGCTTAAAAACAGTGAAAAACCGTCAAAAAACACTAATAACCCTGCTAACACGCTTAAAAACAGTGAAAAACCGTCAAAAAACACCAATAACCCTTCTAACACGCTTAAAAACAGTGAAAAACCGTCAAAAAACACCAATAACCCTGCTAAAGCGCTTAAAAACAGTGAAAAACCGTCAAAAAACACCAATAACCCTGCTAAAACGCTTAAAAACAGTGAAAAACCGTCAAAAAACACCAATAACCCTGCTAAAACGCTTAAAAACAGTGAAAAACCGTCAAAAAACACCAATAACCCTGCTAAAGCGCCTAAAAACAGTGAAAAACCGTCAAAAAACACCAATAACCCTGCTAAAACGCTTAAAAACAGTGAAAAACCGTCAAAAAACACCAATAACCCTGCTAAAACGCTTAATAACAGTGAAAAACCGTCAAAAAACACCAATAACCCTTCTAAAACGCTTAAAAACAGTGAAAAACCGTCAAAAACAGTGAAAAACCGTCAAAAAACACCAATAACCCTGCTAAAACGCTTAAAAACAGTGGAAAACCGTCAAAAAACACCAATAATCCTGCTAAAACGCTTAAAAACAGTGAAAAACCGTCAAGAAACACCAATAACCCTGCTAAAACGCTTAAAAACAGTGAAACACCGTCAAGAAACACCAATAACCCCGCTAAAACGCTTAAAAACAGTGAAAACCCGTCAAGAAACACCAATAACCCTGCTAAAACGCTTAAAAACAGTGAAAAACCGTCAAAAAACACCAATAACCCTGCTAAAACGCTCAAAAACAGTGAAAAACCGTCAAAAAACACCAATGACCCTGCTAAAACGCTTAAAAACAGTGAAAAACCGTCAAAAAACACCAATAACCCTGCTAAAACGCTTAAAAATAGTGAAAAACCGTCAAAAAACACCAATAACCCTGCTAAAACGCTTAAAAACAGTGAAAAACCGTCAAAAAACACCAATAACCCAGCTAAAACGCTTAAAAACAGTGAAAAACCGTCAAAAAACACCAATAACCCTGCTAAAACGCTTAAAAACAGTGAAAAACTGTCAAAAAACACCAATAACCCTGCTAAAACGCTTAAAAACAGTGAAAAACCGTCAAAAAACACCAATAACCCTGCTAAAACGCTTAAAAACAGTGAAAAACTGTCAAAAAACACCAATAACCCTGCTAAAACGCTTAAAAACAGTGAAAAACCGTCAAAAAACACCAATAACCCTGCCAAAACGCTTAAAAACAGTAAAAAAACGTCAAAAAACACCGATAACCCTGCTAAAACGCTTAAAACATGGAAAAACCGTCAAAAAACACTAATAACCCTGCTAAAACGCTTAAAAACAGTGAAAAACCGTCAAAAAACACCAATAACCCTGCTAAAACGCTTAAAAACAGTGAAAAACCGTCAAAAAACACCAATAACCCTGCTAAAACGCTTAAAAACAGTGGAAAACCGTCAATAAACACCAATAACCCTGCTAAAACGCTTAAAAACAGTGAAAAACCGTCAAAAAACACTAATAACCCTGCTAACACGCTTAAAAACAGTGAAAAACCGTCAAAAAACACCAATAACCCTTCTAACACGCTTAAAAACAGTGAAAAACCGTCAAAAAACACCAATAACCCTGCTAAAACGCTTAAAAACAGTGAAAAACCGTCAAAAAACACCAATAACCCTGCTAAAACGCTTAAAAAACAGTGAAAAACCGTCAAAAAACACCAATAACCCTGCTAAAACGCTTTAAAACAGTGAAAAGCCGTCAAAAAACACCAATAACCCTGCTAAAACGCTTAAAAACAGTGAAAAACCGTCAAAAAACACCAATAACCCTGCTAAAACGATTAAAAACAGTGAAACACCGTCAAGAAACACCAATAACCCTGCTAAAACGCTTAAAAACAGTGAAAACCCGTCAAGAAACACCAATAACCCTGCTAAAACGCTTAAAAACAGTGAAAAACCGTCAAAAAACACCAATAACCCTGCTAAAACGCTCAAAAACAGTGAAAAACCGTCAAAAAACACCAATGACCCTGCTAAAACGCTTAAAAACAGTGAAAAACCGTCAAAAAACACCAATAACCCTGCTAAAACGCTTAAAAATAGTGAAAAACCGTCAAAAAACACCAATAACCCTGCTAAAACGCTTAAAAACAGTGAAAAACCGTCTAAAAACACCAATAACCCAGCTAAAACGCTTAAAAACAGTGAAAAACCGTCAAAAAACACCAATAACCCTGCTAAAACGCTTAAAAACAGTGAAAAACTGTCAAAAAACACCAATAACCCTGCTAAAACGCTTAAAAACAGTGAAAAACCGTCAAAAAACACCAATAACCCTGCTAAAACGCTTAAAAACAGTGAAAAACTGTCAAAAAACACCAATAACCCTGCTAAAACGCTTAAAAACAGTGAAAAACCGTCAAAAAACACCAATAACCCTGCCAAAACGCTTAAAAACAGTAAAAAAACGTCAAAAAACACCGATAACCCTGCTAAAACGCTTAAAACATGGAAAAACCGTCAAAAAACACTAATAACCCTGCTAAAACGCTTAAAAACAGTGAAAAACCGTCAAAAAACACCAATAACCCTGCTAAAACGCTTAAAAACAGTGAAAAACCGTCAAAAAACACCAATAACCCTGCTAAAACGCCTAAAAACAGTGGAAAACCGTCAATAAACACCAATAACCCTGCTAAAACGCTTAAAAACAGTGAAAAACCGTCAAAAAACACCAATAACCCTGCTAAAACGCTTAAAAACACTGAAAAACCGTCAAAAAACACCAATAACCCTGCTAAAACGCTTAAAAACAGTGAAAAACCGTCAAAAAACACCAATAACCCTGCTAAAACGCTTAAAAACAGTGAAAAACCGTCAAAAAACACCAATAACCCTGCTAAAACGCTTAAAAACAGTGAAAAACCGTCAAAAAACACCAATAACCCTGCTAAAACGCTTAAAAACAGTGAAAAACCGTCAAAAAATACCAATAACCCTGCTAAAACGCTTAAAAACAGTGAAAAACCGTCAAAAAACACCAATAACCCTGCTAAAACGCTAAAAAACAGTGAAAAACCGTCAAAAAACACCAATAACCCTGCTAAAACGCTTAAAAACAGTGAAAAACCGTCAAAAAATACCAATAACCCTGCTAAAACGCTTAAAAACAGTGAAAAATTGTCAAAAAACACCAATAACCCTGCTAAAACGCTTAAAAACAGTGAAAAACCGTCAAAAACACCAATAACGCTGCTAAAACGCTTAAAAACAGTGAAAAACCGTCAAAAAACACCAATAACCCTGCTAAAACGCTTAAAAACAGTGAAAAACCGTCAAAAAACACCAATAACCCTGCTAAAGCGCTTAAAAACAGTGAAAAACCGTCAAAAAACACCAATAACCCTGCTAAAACGCTTAAAAACAGTGAAAAACCGTCAAAATACACCAATAACCCTGCTAAAACGCTTAAAAACAGTGAAAAACCGTCAAAAAACACCAATAACCCTGCTAAAGCGCCTAAAAACAGTGAAAAACCGTCAAAAAACACCAATAACCCTGCTAAAACGCTTAAAAACAGTGAAAAACCGTCAAAAAACACCAATAACCCTGCTAAAACGCTTAATAACAGTGAAAAACCGTCAAAAAACACCAATAACCCTTCTAAAACGCTTAAAAACAGTGAAAAACCGTCAAAAACAGTGAAAAACCGTCAAAAAACACCAATAACCCTGCTAAAACGCTTAAAAACAGTGGAAAACCGTCAAAAAACACCAATAACCCTGCTAAAACGCTTAAAAACAGTGAAAAACCGTCAAGAAACACCAATAACCCTGCTAAAACGCTTAAAAACAGTGAAACACCGTCAAGAAACACCAATAACCCTGCTAAAACGCTTAAAAACAGTGAAAACCCGTCAAGAAACACCAATAACCCTGCTAAAACGCTTAAAAATAGTGAAAAACCGTCAAAAAACACCAATAACCCTGCTAAAACGCTTAAAAACAGTGAAAAACCGTCAAAAAACACCAATAACCCTGCTAAAACGCATAAAAACAGTGAAAAACCGTCAAAAAACACCAATAACCCTGCTAAAACGCTTAAAAACAGTGAAAAACCGTCAAAAAACACCAATAACCCTGCTAAAACGCTTAAAAACAGTGAAAAACCGTCAAAAAACACCAATAACCCTGCTAAAACGCTTAAAAACAGTGAAAAACCGTCAAAAAACACCAATAACCCTGCTAAAACGCTTAAAAACAGTGAAAAACCGTCAAAAAACACCAATAACCCTGCTAAAACGCTTAAAAACAGTGAAAAACCGTCAAAAAACACCAATAACCCTGCTAAAACGCTTAAAAACAGTGAAAAACCGTCAAAAAACACCAATAACCCTGCAAAAACGCCTAAAAACAGTGAAAACCCGTCAAAAAACACCAATAACCCTGCTAAAACGCTTAAAAACAGTGAAAAACCGTCAAAAAACACCAATAACCCTGCTAAAACGCTTAAAAACAGTGAAAAACCGTCAAAAAACACCAATAACCCTGCTAAAACGCTCAAAAACAGTGAAAAACCGTCAAAAAACACCAATAACCCTGCTGAAACGCTTAAAAACAGTGAAAAACCGTCAAAAAACACCAATAACCCTGCTAAAACGCTTAAAAACAGTGAAAAACCGTCAAAAAACACCAATAACCCTGCTAAAACGCTTAAAAACAGTGAAAAACCGTCAAAAAACACCAATAACCCTGCTAAAACGCTTAAAAACAGTGAAAAACCGTCAAAAAACACCAATAACCCTGCTAAAACGCTTAAAAACAGTGAAAAACCGTCAAAAAACACCAATAACCCTGCTAAAACGCTTAAAAACAGTGAAAAACCGTCAAAAAACACCAATAACCCTGCTAAGACGCTTAAAAACAGTGGAAAACCGTCAAAAAACACCAATAACCCTGCTAAAACGCTTAAAAACAGTGAAAAACCGTCAAAAAACACCAATAACCCTGCTAAAACGCTTAAAAACTGTGAAAAACCGTCAAAAAACACCAATAACACTGCTAAAACGCTTAAAAACAGTGAAAAACCGTCAAAAAACACCAATAACCATGCTAAAACGCTTAAAAACAGTGAAAAACCGTCAAAAAACACCAATAACCATGCTAAAACGCTTAAAAACAGTGAAAAACCGTCAAAAAACACCAATAACCCTGCTAAAACGCTTAAAAACAGTGAAAAACCGTCAAAAAACACCAATAACCCTGCTAAAACGCTCAAAAACAGTGAAAAACCGTCAAAAAACACCAATAACCCTGCTAAAATGCTTAAAAACAGTGAAAAACCGTCAAAAAATACCAATAACCCTGCTAAAACGCCTAAAAACAGTGAAAAACCGTCAAAAAACACCAATAACCCTGCTAAAACGCTTAAAAACAGTGAAAAACCGTCAAAAAACACCAATAACCCTGCTAAAACGCTTAAAAACAGTGAAAAACCGTCAAAAAACACCAATAACCCTGCTAAAACGCTTAAAAACAGTGAAAAACCGTCAAAAAACACCAATAACCCTGCTAAAACGCTTAAAAACAGTGAAAAACCGTCAAAAAACACCAATAACACTGCTAAAACGTTTAAAAACAGTGAAAAACCGTCAAAAAACACCAATAACCCTGCTAAAACGCTTAAAAACAGTGAAAAACCGTCAAAAAACACCAATAACCCTGCTAAAACGCTTAAAAACAGTGAAAAACCGTCAAAAAACACCAATAACCCTGCTAAAACGCTTAAAAACAGTGAAAAACCGTCAAAAAACACCAATAACCCTGCTAAAACGCTTAAAAACAGTGAAAAACCGTCAAAAAACACCAATAACCCTGCTAAAACGCTTTAAAAACAGTGAAAAACCGTCAAAAAACACCAATAACCCTGCTAAAACGCTTAAAAACAGTGAAAAACCGTCAAAAAACACCAATAACCCTGCTAAAACGCTTAAAAACAGTGAAAAACCGTCAAAAAACACCAATAACCCTGCTAAAACGCTTAAAAACAGTGAAAAACCGTCAAAAAACACCAATAACCCTGCTGAAACGCTTAAAAACAGTGAAAAACCGTCAAAAAACACCAATAACCCTGCTAAAACGCTTAAAAACAGTGAAAAACCGTCAAAAAACACCAATAACCCTGCTAAAACGCTTAAAAACAGTGAAAAACCGTCAAAAAACACCAA